>NC_092043.1:22539575-22839575 GCF_003086295.3 Arachis hypogaea | reverse complement strand
CTCACCCTCTCTCTTTCTCCATTCATGGTCATCCCTTCTGTTTTCCATTCACCACTCACATCCATCCACTCTTCCCCATACACCCCACCTACCTTCAAAATTCAAAATCTATTTCCCACCTAATCCCACCCATATAACCGAATACACACATCCCTCCATCTCCTCCATACCTTCTTCTTCTTCTTCTATTCTTTCATCTTTTGCTCGAGGGCGAGCAACATTCTATGTTTGGTATGGTAAAAGCATAGCCTTTTTGTTTTTCCATAACCATTGATGGCACTTAAGGCCAGAGAAACCTCTAGAAAGAGGAAAGGGAAGACAAAAGCTTCCATCTCAATGGTCCATAGCTCAATAATAGAGCATTTGACTACACATCGAGAAATCCCTGAGATACCTCAGAGGATACATTTTTCTCCACATAATTATTGGGAGCAACTAAGGATAGGAGCAACAAAATCACTAGGGATCAAGCAACAAAGGCAAGGAAGAGACATAGAGGAGCTCAAAAACATAGAGGACCTCAGACGCTCTATTGATCTTCAAGAGGGAGACACCACCCACACTAAGGTGGACTCATTCCTTAATCTTCTTGTCTATTCATTTGCTGTTTTCATTTTTTATGCTATATATTTGTGTGTCTTTACTTCATGATCATTAGTAGTTAGTAACTATGTCTCAAAGTTATGAATAATTCCATTAATCCTTCACCTCTCTTAAATGAAAAATGTTTCTAATCCAAAAGAACAAGAAGTACATGAATTTCGAATATATCCTTGAATTTAGTTTAATTATATTGATGTGGTGACAATACTTTTTGTTTATGAATGTTAAAGTTGTTGGCTCTTGAAAGAATGATGAACAAGAGAAATGTTATTGATGATCTGAAAAATCATAAAATTGATTCTTAAAACAAGAAAAAGCAGTGAAAAGGTAAAAAAGCTTGCGAAAAAAAAAGTAGCGAAAAAAATAGAAAGAAAAAGAAAAAGCAAGCAGAAAAAGCCAATAGCCCTTAAAACCAAAAGGCAAGGGTAAAAAGGATCCAAGGCTTTGAGCATCAATGGATAGGAGGGCCCAAGGAAATAAAATCCAGGCCTAAGCAGCTAAATCAAGCTGTCCCTAACCATGTGCTTGTGTCATGAAGGCCCAAGTGAAAAGCTTGAGACTGAGTGGTTAAAGTCGTGATCCAAAGCAAAAGAGTGTGCTTAAGAGCTCTGGACACCTCTAACTGGGGACTCTAGCAAAGCTGAGTCACAATCTGAAAAAGGTTCACCCAGTCATGTGTCTGTGGCATTTATGTATCCGGTGGTAATACTGGAAAACAAAGTGCTTAGGGCCACGGCCAAGACTCATAAAAGTAGCTGTGTTCAATAATCAACAAACTTAACTAGGAGAATCAATAACACTATCCGAAATTTTAAGTTCCTAGAGAAGCCAATCATTCTGAACTTCAAAGGAAAAAGTGAGATGCCAAAACTGTTTAGAAGCAAAAAGCTACAAGTCCCGCTCATCTAATTAGAATTAATATTCATTGATATTTTGGGATTTATAGTATATTCTCTTCTTTTTATCCTATTTGATTTTCAGTTGCTTGGGAACAAGCAACAATTAAAGTTTGGTGTTGTGATGAGCGGATAATTTATACGCTTTTTGGGATTGTTTTTAAGTAGTTTTTAGTATGATCTAGTTACTTTTAGGGATGTTTTCATTAGTTTTTATGCTAAATTCACATTTCTGGACTTTACTATGATTTTGTGTGTTTTTTTGTGATTTCAGGTATTTTCTGGCTAAAATTGAGGGACCTGAGCAAAACTCTGATAGGAGGCTAACAAAGGACTGCTGATGCTGTTGGAATTTGACCTCCCTACACTCGAAATGGATTTTCCAGAGCTATAGAACTCCAAATGGCACGCTCTCAACGGCGTTAGAAAGTAGACATCCAGAGATTTCCATCAATATATAATGGTCTATACTTTGATAGAGAATTGACGATGTAAATTGGCGCTCAACGCCAGTTCTATGCTGTATTCTGGAGTCAAACGCCAGAAACACGTCACGAACCAGAGTTGAACGCCCAAAACACGTTACAACTTGGCGTTCAACTCCAAAAGAAGCCTTAGCTCGTGGATAGATCAACCTCAGCCCAAACATACACCAAGCGGGCCCCAAAAGTGGATTTATGCATCAATTACTTACTTCTGTAAACCCTAGTAGCTAGATTATTATAAATAGAACTTTTTACTAGTGTATTAGACATCTTTGGTCTCAGTTTTAATTAATTATTTATCTTAGGAGGCTATTGATAATGTTTTGGGGGATGGCCATTCGGCCATGCCTGGACCTATCACTTATGTATTTTCAACGGTAGAGTTTCTACACACCATAGATTAAGAGTGTGGAGCTCTGATGTACCTCAAGTTTTAATGCAATTACTACTATCTTCTATCCAATTCGATTTATTCCTGTTCTAAGATATTCATTGCACTTCAACTTGATGAATGTGATGATCTGTGACACTCATCATCATTCTCACCTATGAATGCGCGTGACTAACAACCACTTCCGTTTTACCTTAGACTGGGCGCATATCTCTTGGATTCCTTGATGAGAATCTTCGTGGTATAAGCTAGAATTGATGGCGGCATTCATGGGAATCCGGAAAGTCTAACCTTGTCTGTGGTATTTCGAGTAGGATTCCGGGATTGAATGACTGTGACGAGCTTCAAACTCTTAAAGGCTGGGCGTTAGTGACAGACGTAAAAGAATCACTGGATTCTATTCAAACCTAATTGAGAACCGACAGATGATTAGCCGTGTTGTGACAGAGCCTTTGGACAATTTTCACTGAGGGGATGGGATGTAGCCATTGACAACGGTGATGCCCTACATACAGCTTGCCATAGAAAGGAGTGATAAAAAACTGGAAGGAAGAAGTAGAAAAGCAAAGATTCAGAAGGAACACAGACCTCTATACACCTATCTGGATTTCCCACAATTGAATTACATGAGTAACTTTATCTTTACTACTTCCTCTCCAATCATGATGCTATGAATCATGATAGCCCGGTCTATAGTAACTTCGGACCGGTTGCTAGTGGGAATGATTGAGCGTTGGATAAACTCCAACCATCCCCTAGCCGCGGGCTTGAGGTCATGCCTTCTCAGTTGAACTGGCTTCCCTCTTGAATCGCTCTTCCATTGAGCGCCCTCTTCACAAATGTCTATGAGGACTTGGTCCAACCTTTGATCAAAGTTGACCCTTTTTGAGTTTGAAAGGGACCTCGGGGATCACCTTCTTCTTGGCCATAACTTCATAGAAATGGTCTTGATGCACCCTTGAGATGAATCTCTCCATCTCCCATGACTCAGAGGTGGAAGCTTTTGCCTTCCCTTTCCTCTTTCTAGAGGTTTCTCCGGCCTTAGATGCCATAAATGGTTATGGAAAAACAAAAAGCAATGCTTTTACCACACCAAACTTAGAAGTTTTGCTCGTCCTCGAGAAAAAAAAGAAAGAAGAGAGTAGAAGAAGAAGAAATAGAGGAGATGGAGGTGGCTTTGAGGTTCGGCCATAATGGGTGGGTTTGGGATGGAAAGTGATTTGAATTTGAATGGTGAGGTAGGTGGGGATCCTGTGGGGTCCGCAGATCCTGAGGTGTCAAGGAAAATTCATCCCTGCACCAAGTGGCGAGCAAAAATGCTCCCTTATGCCAATTCTGGCGTTAAACGCCGGGCTGGTGCCCATTTCTGGCATTTAACGACAGCTTCTTGCTCTTTCCTGGCGTTTAACGCCAGTCTGGTGCCCCTTTCTGGCGTTAAACGCACAAAATGGTGCCGATTGGGCGTTAAACGTCCATTTGCTGCCCTTACAGGCATTTAAACGCCAGCAGGTTTTCCTCCAGGGTGTGCTGTTTTTCATTCTGTTTTTCATTCTGTTTTTTCTTTTTCAATTGATTTTGTGACTTCCCATGATCATCAACCTACAGAAAACATAAAATAATAAAGGAAAAATAGATAAATATAACATTGGGTTGCCTCCCAACAAGCGCTTCTTTAATGTCAATAGCTTGACAGTGGGCTCTCATGGAGCCTCACAGATACTCAGAGCAATGTTGGAACCTCTCCAACACCAAACTTAGAGTTTGAATGTGGGGGTTCAACACCAAACTTAGAATTTGGTTGTGGCCTCCCAACACCAAACTTAGAGTTTGACTGTGGGGGCTCTGTTTGACTCTGTTTTGAGAGAAGCTCTTCATGCTTCCTCTCAATGGTTACAGAGGGATATCCTTGAGCCTTAAACACAAAGGATTCTTTATTCACTTGAATGATCAATTCTCCTCTGTCAACATCAATCACAGCCTTTGCTGTGGCTAGGAAGGGTCTACCAAGGATGATGGATTCATCCATGCACTTCCCAGTCTCTAGGACTATGAAATCAGCAGGGATGTAATGGTTTTCAACTTTTACCAGAACATCCTCTACAAGTCCATAAGCTTGTTTTCTTGAATTGTCTGCCATCTCTAGTGAGATTCTTACAGCTTGCACCTCAAAGATCCCTAGCTTCTCCATTACAGAGAGAGGCATGAGGTTTATGCTTGACCATAGGTCACACAGAGCCTTCTTGAAGGTCATGGTGCCTACTGTACAAGGTATTGAGAACTTCCCAGGGTCCTATCTCTTTTGAGGTAGTTTCTGCCTAGACAAGTCAGCCAGTTCTTTGGTGAGCAAAGGGGGTTCATCCTTCCAAGTCTCATTACCAAATAACTTGTCATTTAGCTTCATGATTTCTCCAAGGTACTTAGCAACTTGCTCTTCAGTGACATCTTCATCCTCTTCAGACGAAGAATACTCATCAGAGCTCATGAATGGCAGAAGTAAATCCAATGGAATCTCCATGGTCTCACTGTGAGCCTCAGATTCCCATGGTTCCTCATTAGGGAACTCATTGGAGGCCAATGGATGTCCATTGCTGTCTTCCTCAAGTGGCGATCACTGCCTCTTCCTCCTCTCCAAATTTGGCCATGTTGATGGCCTTACACTCTCCTTTTGGATTCTCTTCTGTATTGCTTAGAAGAGTACTAGGAGAGAGTTCAGTAACTTTCTTACTCAGCTGACCCACTTGTGCCTCCAAGTTTCTAATGGAGGACCGTGTTTTAGTCATGAAACTTTGAGTGGTTTTGATTAGATCAGAGACCATGGTTGCTAAGTCATAGTGGCTCTGCTTAGAATCCTCTATCTGTTGCTGAGAAGATGATGAAAAAGGCTTGCCATTGCTAAACCTGTGTCTTCCACCATTATTGTTGTTGAAACCTTGTTGAGGTCTCTGTTGATCCTTCCATGAGAGATTTGGATGATTTCTCCATGAAGGATTATAGGTGTTTCCATAGGGTTCTCCCATGTAATTCACCTCTTCCATTGAAGGGTTTTCAGGATCATAAGCTTCTTCTTTAGATGAAGCATCCTTAGTACTACCTGGTGCATCTTGCATTCCAGATAGACTTTGAGAAATCATATTGACTTGCTGAGTCAATATTTTGTTTTGAGCCAGTATGGCATTCAGAGTATCATTCTCAAGAACTCCTTTCTTCTGATTCATCCCATTGTTCACAGGATTCCTTAAGGAAGTGTACATGAATTGGTTATTTGCTACCATTTCAATGAGTTCTTGAGCTTCTGCAGGCGTCTTCTTCAGATGAAGAGATCCTCCAGTAGAGTTATCCAATGACATCTTGGACAGTTCAGACAGACCATCATAGAAGATACCTATGATGCTCCATTCAGAAAGCATGTCAGAAGGACACTTTCTGATCAATTGTTTGTATCTTTCCCAAGCTTCATAGAGGGATTCACCTTCCTTCTGTCTGAAGGTTTGGACTTCCACTCTAAGCTTACTCAATTTTTGAGGTGGAAAGAACTTTGCCAAGAAGGCATTGACTAGCTTTTCCCAAGAGTTCAGGCTTTCTTTAGGTTGTGAGTCCAACCATATCCTAGCTCTGTCTCTTACAGCAAAAGGGAATAGCATAAGTCTGTAGACCTCAGGGTCAACCCCATTGGTCTTGACAGTGTCACAGATTTGCAAGAATTCAGCTAAAAACTTATGAGGATCTTCCAATGGAAATCCATGAAACTTGCAATTCTGTTGCATTAGAGAAACTAATTGAGGCTTAAGCTCAAAGTTGTTTGCTCCAATGGCAGGGATAGAGATGCTTCTCCCATAGAAGTCGGGAGTAGGTGCAGTAAAGTCACCCAGCACCTTCCTTGCATTGTTGGCATTGTTGTTGTTTTCGGCTGCCATGTCTTCTTCTTTGAAGAATTCTGCTAGGTCCTCTACAGAGAGTTGTGCCTTAGCTTCTCTTAGCTTTCACTTCAAGGTCCTTTCAGGTTCAGGGTCAGCCTTAACAAGAATGCTTTTGTCTTTGCTCCTGCTCATATGAAAGAGAAGAGAACAAGAAAATATGGAATCCTCTATGTCACAGTATAGAGATTCCTTGAGGTGTCAGAGGAATAGAAAAATAGAAGGAAGAGGTAGAAGAATTTGAACTTAGAAAGATAGAGTTCGAATTGTACATGTTAGTCCATAAATAGAAGGATGTGAGAAGAGTGGAAGAAATAAATTAAAAAGATTTAAAAAAAAACATTTTGAAAATTGATTGATGATTTTCGAAAACTAAGAGTGGGAAAGAAATTAAGTAATTTTTGAAAAAGATTTTGAAATTAGAAATCAAGAAGATATGATTGAAAACTTATTTTGAAAAAGATGTGATTAAAAAGATATGATTGAAAAGATATAGTTTTAAAAAGATATGATTGAGAAGATATGATTTGGAAAACAATTAAAAAAAAGATTTGATTTTTAAAATTAATGACTTGGCTAACAAGAAAAGATATGATTCAAACATTAAACCTTTCTCAACAGAAAAGGCAACATACTTGAGATGTTGAATCAAATCATTAATTGTTAGCAAATATTTTTGAAAATGGAAAGAAATTGATTTTGAAAATATATGATTTGAAAAAGATTTGATTTTGAAAAATTTTGAAAACTTGAAAAAAAATTTGAATTAAAAACAAAATCTTCCCTCTTGTGCTATCCTGGCGTTAAACGCCCAGAATGGTATCCATTCTGGCGTTTAACGCCCAAAATGCTACCCTTTTGGGCATTAAACGCCCAGCCAGGTGCCCTGGCTAGTGTTTAAATGCCAGTTTTCCTTCTTCACTGCGTGTTTTGAACGCCCAGCTTTTTTCTGTGTAATTCCTCTGCTGTATGTTCTGAATCTTCAATTCTCTGCCTTATTTACTTGAAAAGACACAAATTAAAATTTTTTTTGGATTTTTAATGATGAGGAAAAATCAAAATGCAACTAAAATCAAATAAACAATGCATGCAAGACACCAAACTTAGAAGTTTGTATACTACTGACACTAACAAATTGAGAATGCATATGAGAAACAACAAAACACACAAAACAAGAGAATTTAAAGATCAGAGCAAGTAAATCATCAAGAACAACTTGAAGATCAATAAAGACACATGATAAATGCAAGAAGAACAGAAACATGCAATTGACACCAAACTTAAAATGAGACACTAGACTCAAATAAGAAATATTTTTGGTTTTTATGATTTTGTAATTTTTTTGGTTTTTTCGAAAATTTTGTGGAAAAAGAAGATAAAGAGGATCAAAACTTTTAATAAGAATTCCAGGAATCATGCAGTGTTAGTCTAAAGCTTCAGTCTAAAGGAATTAGACATGGCTAGCCAAGCTTCAGCAGGACATTGCATTCAAGAGCTAAATTGATGAAGATCAATTAGCTTTGGTGATGATAAGAACATCACCTTGAAACACTAGAATTCATTCTTAAAAATTCTGAAAAATACCTAATCTAAGCAACAAGATGAACCGTCAGTTGTCCAAACTCAAACAATCCCCGGCAACGGCGCCAAAAACTTGGTGCACGAAATTGTGATCATCAATGGTGCCATCCACATGGTACGCTCAGTTGCAATCTCAACTCTTTGTCACAACTTCGCACAACTAACTAGCAAGTGCACTGGGTCGTCCAAGTAATAAACCTTACGCGAGTAAGGGTCGATCCCACGGAGATTGTTGGTATGAAGCAAGCTATGGTCATCTTGTAAATCTCAATTAGGCGGACTCAAATGGTTATGGAGGATAACATAAAACGTAAAATAAGGATAGAGATACTTATGTAATTCATTGGTGAGAATTTCAGATAAGCGTATGGAGATGCTTTGTCCCTTCCGTCTCTCTGCTTTCCTACTGTCTTCATCCAATCCTTCTTACTCCTTTCCATGGCAAGCTGTATGTAAGGTTTCACCGTTGTCAATGGCTACCTCCCATCCTCTCAGTGAAAATGTTCAACGCGCTCTGTCACAGCACGGCTATTCAGCTGTCGGTTCTCGATCATGTCGGAATAGAATCCAGTGATTCTTTTGCGTCTGTCACTAACGCCCCACAATTGCGAGTTTGAAGCTCGTCACAGTCATTCAATCCTTGAATCCTACTCAGAATACCACAGACAAGGTTTAGACCTTCCGGATTCTCTTGAATGCCGCCATCAATTCTAGCTTATACCATGAAGATTCCGATTAAGAAATCCAAGAGATAAACATTCAAGCCTTGTTTGCTTGTAGAACGGAAGTGGTTGTCAGGCACGCTTTAATAAGTGAGAATGATGATGAGCGTCACATAATCATCACATTCATCATGTTCTTGGGTGCGAATGAATATCTTAGAACAAGAATAAGTTGAATTGAATAGAAGAACAATAGTAATTGCATTAATACTCGAGGTACAGCAGAGCTCCACACCTTAATCTATGGTGTGTAAAAACTCTACCGTTGAAAATACATAAGAACAAGGTCTAGGCATGGCCGAATGGCCAGCCTCCCAAAGAGGGTTCAATCATAAAAACATGATCAAAATATTCAAGTGATCAAAAGAGGTCTAATACAATAGCAAAAGGTCCTACTTATAGAGAACTAGTAGCTAGGGTTTACAGAAATGAGTAAATGACATAAAAATCCACTTTCGGGCCCACTTGGTGTGTGCTTGGGCTGAGCATTGAAGAATTTTCGTGTAGAGACTCTTGTTGGAGTTAAACGCCAGCTTTTGGGCCAGTTTGGGCGTTTAACTCCCATTCTTGTGCCAGTTCCGGCGTTTTACGCCAGAATTCTTGAGCTGACTTAGAACGCCTGTTTGGGCCATCAAATCTCGGAAAACGTTTGGACTATTATACATTGATGGAAAGCCCAGGATGGCTACTTTCCAACGCAGTTGAGAGCGTGCCAATTGGGCTTTTGTAGCTCCAGAAAATCTACTTTGAGTGCAGGGAGGTCAGAATCCAACAGCATCTGCAGTTCTTTTCAGCCTCTGAATCAGATTTTTGCTCAGGTCCCTCAATTTCAGCCAGAAAATACCTAAAATCACAGAAAAACACACAAACTCATAGTAAAGTCCAGAAAAGTGAATTTTAACTAAAAGCTAATAAAAATATAATAAAAACTAACTAAAACATACTAAAAACAATGCCAAAAAGCGTACAAATTATCCGCTCATCATTGTCCGAGTTGCTTCTATATTGCCTGAATTTGTTGTTGGGTTAGTAACCCGTTTTCTTTTGTTTGTAGGATTAGTTGGCCATGTCATCTCACAAAAATATTATCGAGGCGTCCTCTAAGGTTCCTGAGGGGATGTCCGATTGGTTGGACTCCCTTGTGTTGCTATGTGTATCTCTAGCTAATGCGGAGTTCTGTGCGGAGCTTAGAAAACACCATCAGATATGTAGTAGTGAGAATCAATAATGAAACTATGAGTTGGTAGCACCCGATTCTGATGACAGGGTCTGCTTTCCTGTTCCGACCCAGGGGGGAGCGTCCTTTCTTTTATGCATATGATTTCTTCTTTAGCCAGATGGATATTACCCTTCCTTTTACTTCCTTTGAGACCAACCTATTGTGGTCTTGTAACGTGGCCCCATCTCAGCTTCATCCGAATTCTTGGGGTTTTATTAAGATTTTTCAGCTGGTTTGCCATGAATTCGGTGTTAATCCCTCTTTAGCCCTTTTTCTGTATTTGTTTGTGTTGACCAAGCCTGGAACTACCAAAAAGAAAGCTTCTTGGATTTCTTTTAGGTTGGCTTAGGGACATAAGGTCTTTTCCATGTATGATGAGTCTTTTCGAGACTTTAAGAATTACTTTTTCAAGATCCGAGCTGTTGAAGGAGCTCGTCCTTTCTTCTTGGATGAGAATGGCGAGCCTCATTTTCCTTTAGAATGGCAGAGGAATGTAGTTGTATCTAGGTATACCTGGGAGATGTTAGACGAGGTTGAGCAAGCCTTTGTTGCTGCTTTGGAGGATATTTGGGGGGAACCTCCCCATCTTGAGATCAAGAAATTTCTGAGGGATCCATCCTTGATCCGTACCGTGCTGGGTATTTTATAAACTGTGTCCCCATTTGTTTTGTTTTCTGCTTCTTTTCTGGCTTTGTAAGTTGTTGTATTTTTCTTATTTTTCAGAGATGTCAAAGAATAATGACTTGCTGAAGGCCTTTAAGAAGGTGAGGAAGGCTACTGCGGCTTAGAACATCCCGGCCAAGGTCGTTGGAGAAGGGTCCTCCCAGGTTTTGTCAAAGCCATCTGTCCCGAGCTCTGTTGGGCCGAGGAGGATGATCCCGACTCCCCGGGTTCGTTTGGTCGATCCATCACAGACTTCAGTTGGTACCTCCTCTCCTTCTGCCGCTCCTCCTCCAAAAAGACCTCGGACTGTCGAGCCGTTTAATCTTGGTGCTCCCGACTTTGATGTTGTTGGGTTTGTAGATCAACAGATTGCTCCCTATGGTGTCATGCCTACTAACGATGTATCCATTCTTCGTCATTTAGACTTCATTACTCGGAGTGGTATTACACTGGCACATATGGGAGCGGCTTGATACCGGACTGCTCAAGATCTTCCTATCCATGCTACCAAGGCTTTTATGGAGGAGGCAAAATCGGAGTTTAACTGGATTAAGGGTTTGAAGGAGGAGCTCGAGATGAAAGTGGCCGAGTTAGAAAAGGAGCTAAAGGGGGAAAAGGCTCGGGCTGTTGGTCTGGCGGCTGTTGTGCAACTGGCCGAGGATACGGTGTTAAAACATAAGGATAGCTATGTTACTACTTATAGAGAGATGATGGAGCTCTGGGGTAGCTTGGAATCTGTCTGGGCAATTACGCCGAACTTCAGAGTCATCTTGTAGGCAGTGTTACTGCTGCTTATGAAAATCTGAAGGAGCAAGTTCGAGTTCTTGCACCAGATCTCGACCTTTCCCTTTTTAGTCTGGACAATATTGTCAGGAATGGTAAGATTGTCCCTGACGATCCTGATGATGATGATGATCATCATCATCCTTCACTGCCCGCTACCAAGACTTCTGTTGTGCCGACTTCCACTGCTAAGATTAATCATACAGAGGGGGAACCGGATTGCCAAATTTTGAACCGGGATGATGGGACGGTGGATGCGGTGCCTCTTCAGACTCGTCTTCCTTCACCCCGAGTTGATGCTGCTGAGAAGCCTTCTAATGTTAACTGAGTTTTCTTCTTGTTCGTTGAAGATAGCCCGGCTTGTGGAATTTTGAACTCTTTATTTTGTAAATGATGTTTTGCTGACTGTTGACACTTCTTTTGGTTTCTTGTTTAGCAACTTTATTTTGAAAAACAAAGTAGTTTCCGAGCTTTTGGGGCTGATTTTGGTGGCCTCTGAAGCTTGCTATTATCATAACTAATAGTTTTTATATCATGCCTGCTTGCACTCGTCTTGGTACCTTTGTAGGCTTTGAGAGTGTTGGGAATTTGTCTGACATGATCGGCTTGATTCCTTTGCCTGACGCTGCTTCCAATAGTTTGAACTTTGTTCAGGTCTTCATTAGGAATTATAATGCTGAGATTGCCGATTCTTCAACTCGGTTTAGTCTGAGTTGTTTGTTTGTAATTCTCTTTTTTGGACCTCATTTTGGTCTCTTTCAAGGATTACTTTTATAACTTGTGTACTTTGGGCCGACTTCGTCATGTCGGGTCCTGTCGAGTTACTTGGTAATCCTTTTTCTTGGACCTTGTTCAGGTCTCTTTCAGGGATTACCTTTGTAACTTATCTTTTGGGCTGACTTCGCCATGTCGAGTCCTGTCGAGTTACTTGGTAATCCTCTTTCTTGGACCTTGTTCAGGTCTCTTTCAGGGATTACCTTTGTAACTTATCTTTTGGGCCGACTTTGTCATGTCGTGTCTTGTCGAATTACTTGGTAATCCTCTTTCTTGGACCTTGTTCAGGTCTCTTTCAGGAATTACCTTTGTAACTTTTTTGTAGGAGTCCGACTTCGTCGTGTCGGGCTCTTCTAAGTTATAGTAATCCTCTTTTATAGGGTTGGCCAGACCTTTTTCCATGGCTTTACTTATAACTTGGGTTGCTGTGGCTGGTCCGACTTCTTTGTGCCGGCCAGTCTTCAAGTTATTTTATAGCAATCCATTTTATTAGGACCTCGTCAGGTCCTTTCTATGGATCACTTTCTATAACTTGCATTATTCTATTTTCATCTTTGCCAATTTTGTAGAGTTTGGGTTTTAACCCTCGTTTGGTCGACCTTTTAATGAATTTGGTTTTCATCTTTGGTCTTTATCGTGATCGCGCAGTGAATTTAGTTTTCACTTTCTGTCGATCTGTAGCTTTATAATCGGGCGATGAATGTTTCGGAATAATGCGACTTGAGCGTTTATAGAAAATCTGAACAAATTTTATTAAAAGAGAATGCAAATATACATGGGGGGTTAATTTCCTAAGTCGGGTGATTTGTAAGTCTTGGCTTGGCGCCTCGTTAAAAAACCTTTTTCAGGAAAAAGAGTGCGCCTTGTCCAAGGTCTTTTATCATCCCTAGCTATAGTACCTTCTTAGGTTGCAGGCGTGCCATGACCTAGGAAGCTCTCGCCCATCGAGTTCGGAAAGCCTGTAGTAGCCCTTTCCCAGCACTTCTATGACTCGGTAGGGTCCTTTCTAGTTTGCTGCCAGCTTTCCTTCTCCAGGTCGAGTTGTTCCGATGTCGTTTCGGATTAGGATGAGGTCGTCCTCAGCAAAGGCCCGCTGTATTACCTTTTGGTTGTATCTAGGTTCTGCCTCGATCCATTTTGTGAAGTAGTCTATTCCTACTATGAGGAATTTGACTTGTCCTGATCCTTGAGGAAAAGGTTCGAGAAGATCGAGTCCCCATTTTGCAAATGGCCAAGGTCAGGTCACGCTGATGAGTTCCTTTGGCGAGGCGGTGTGAAAGTTGGCATGTTTCTGACATGGTGAACATGTCCTTACAAATTCTATGGCTTCTTTTTGTAGAGTTGGCCAATAAAATCCTGCTTGAAGTACTTTTTTGGCGAGTGCCTGCGCTCCGAGATGATTGCCACAGATGCCACTATGTACTTCTTCTAGGACTTTCTTTGTGTTGGAAGTCGGCACACATTTTAGCAGTAGTATTGACATCCCCCTTTTGTAAAGAGTATTATTTATGATAGTATAATATTGTGCCTCCCGTTTCAACCTCTTTGCCTCTTTTTCCTCTGTGGGGAGTGCTTCTGTTTTGAGGTAGTTAATTATGGGAGTCATCCATCCCTAATCGCGACCTGTTATGGCTAGGACTTTTTCTTCTTCCTAGATTGATGGATTCTGTAGAATTTCTTGGATGAGGCTTCTATTGTTGCCCCCTGGTTTGGTGCTGGCTAGTTTTGAGAGTGCGTCGGCTCGGGCATTCTGTTCTCGGGGTATGTGACGAATCTCATATCCTCCGAGTTGTCTGAGTTGTTCTCCGGTTTTGTCCAAGTACTTTTTCATGATGGGGTCTTTGGCTTGGTAGCTTCCTCCTATTTGTGAAGTAACTACCTGCGAGTCGTTGAAGATGATAAGCTTATGAGCTCCAATTTTCCTGGCTAGTTTCAAACCAGCTACTAGTGCCTCATATTCCGCTTGATTGTTTGAGGCAGGGAACCCAAATTTGAGGGAGAGATTGATTTGGATTCCCTGGTTGCTTTCAATTATCACGCCTGCGCCGCTTCCAATTTTATTTGAGAAACCGTCCACGTAGAGATTCCATTCTGTGGGGATTTCCGGTGTGTCTGTAAACTCTGCAATGAAGTCAGCCAGGTGTTGTGATTTGATGGCTGTCCGAGCTTCGTATTGAAGATCAAATTTGGATAACTCGACTGCCCATTGTAAGATTCTTCCTGCCAGGTCTATTTTCTGTAAGATCCCTTTTATGGGCTGGTTGGTCCAAACTCTAATGGTGTGAGCCCAGAAGTATGGGTGAAGTCGTCGTAATGTTAGTATGAGAGCATAAGCGAACTTTTCTATTTTCTGGTAGTTCAGTTCGGATCCTTGTAATGCCTTGCTAATAAAGTATATGGGTTGTTACCCGCTGTCGTCTTCTCGTACCAGTGCTAAGGCTACTGCCCGATTTCCTACCGCGAGGTACAATATGAGTGGTTCTCCTTCCCGTGGCCAAGTTAGTATAGGCGGCTGTCCCAAGAATCTTTTGAAGTCTTGAAAGGCTTGCTCGCATTCTGCTATCCATTCAAACTCCTTTCCCTTCCTTAGAGTGGCGTAGAAAGGGAGAGATCTTATTGCTGATCCAGCCAGGAATCTGGACAAGGCTGCCAACCTCCCGTTGAGTTGTTGTACCTCTTTGACACAAGTCGGACTTTTCATGTCGAGTATGGCCCGGCATTTATCCGGGTTTGCCTCAATTCCTCTGTGTGATCATAAAACCCAAGAATTTACCAGCTTCTACTACAAAGGTGCATTTTGCGAGATTGAGTCGCATGCCATGTCGTCTTATAGTGTCGAATACTTGGGTCAGGTCGGATAATGACATCTCTTCATTTTGTGTCTTTACTAGCATGTCGTCCACTTAAACTTCCATGATTTTTCTGATGTGATCCAAAAAAACCTTGTTCATTAATATTTGGTAAGTGGCTCCCGCATTTTTAAGATCGAAGGGCATCAAAATGTAGCAGTAATTTGCCTTTGGGGTTAAGAATGAGGTTTTTCTTGGTCGGGTGGGTACATTGGGATTTGGTTATATCCCGGGTATGCGTCCATAAAGGAGAGGTATTTATATCCGGAGGAGGCATCTACCAGTGCGTCAATGCTTGGGAGTGGATAAGGATCTTTTAGCATGCTTTGTTGAGATCGGTATAGTCAGTGCACATTCGCCACTTCCCGTTTGATTTTTTTACCAATACGACGTTAGCAAGCCACAGTGGGTATTTGACTTCTCTTATGAAACCTGCCTCCAGCAGAGCTCGTACCTATTTTTCCACAGCTTGAGAGCGTTCTGGTCCTAGCTTTCTACGCCTCTGTTGTACCGGCCGAGATCCTGGGTAGACTGCTAGTTTGTGGCACATTAGCTTGGGATCTATGCCTGGCATGTCTGCGGCCTTCCATGCAAAGAGGTCGACGTTGTCTCGTAGAAACTGTATGAGTGATTTTTTTATGTCTCCTTTCAGGAGTGTGCCAATATTGGTTGTTTGGTCTGAGGTATCCCCGATCTGGATTTTCTCTATTTCACCTTCAGGTTGTGGGCGGAGCTCTTCCCGCCTCTGAACTCCACCAAGCTCTATTGTGTGGAATTCTTCTCCTCTGCCTCTGAGGCTTAGACTTTCGTTGTAACAGCGGCGCGCCATCTTCTGATCTGCTTTTATCGTAGCTATCCCTCCTGCAGTTGGGAACTTCATGCATAGATGTGGAGTCGAGACTATTGTACCGAGCTGATTTAACGTTGTCCGACCTATTAGGGCATTGTAGGCTGAACTTACGTCAACTACAATGTAATCTATTTTGAGTGTTCTTGACAGACTTCCTTTTCCGAAAGTTGTGTGGAGCGAGATGTATCCCATCAGTTGAACCGGGGTATCTTCTAGTCCAAACAGGCTGTCCGAATATGCTCTGAGTTCTTTTTCTTCCAAGCCGAGTTTGTTGAAGGCGGTTTCAAATAAGATATCGGCGGAGCTCCCCTGGTCTATCAACGTGCGGTGAAGATTTGCGTTTGCCAGTATATCCCGAGGAGTACACCTAAAGACGAGCCGTAATGGCCTCATCTTCGGCAGGCTCCTCTGATTTTTTTTAACGTTGTGCTGACCCTTGTTCTTAAAATGACGCTATCCCGAGGAGGACACCTAAAGGCGAGCCGTAATGGCCTCATCTTTGGCAGGGTCCTATTTATACACTTTTCTATTTTGGATCTAAGAATTTTGAGTGGGCTTTTTGATTTGGTGAAGAAGTGAATTAAGTTGGATTTTTGAGTGAAATTCAACCCATGTTGCTCCCAGGAGGTTGCTCTACTCTTGTGGAGGGCAGAGCAGGGAAGCCTTGCACGTGGATCCAACTAGCGTGCCAAATTTGGGAGGGGCATCAGGATGCTGCCCTGCCCTTGTGGAGGGCAGGGCAGTGTTGTCATGGTGCGTCCAAACTTCCCTGCCCGTGCGTCCAAGCTGCGCGCACCCAAGCTCCTGGCCGTGCCAAATTGTGCGTTCCATGCACCAAGGAATGCTGCTCTGCCCTCCTCAAGGGCAGGGCAGCGTAAGCTTTCCTTGTTCTTGGGTGAGGTCCGAAGTTCGAAACCTGGCTGAATGCTTGCTGAGCTTTTTCTTCTTGGCACATGATTCACGCTTAAGGCTTGGCTTCCTAGAGATCTTGTGTTCGAAACTTGGTGGTAGCCTTTTAGCCAAGTGTGGCTCATTTTCCTTTATTGTTGCGCCACTCCCTTCCCTTTATGTGCTTGGGTTCGAAACCCATGGGTGGCACTTGGAGAACAATTTCCTTGAATTTTTCCATGAGGAGCCCGAAATTGCTCTTGAGGAGGGCAGGGCAGAATTTTTCCTTCCCTTGTTTCTTGGCCTAGCATTGTGCTCCGCCCTCAAGGAGGGCAGGGCAGTGAAGTCTTGAATGCTTGGTTCATTGTTGTGCTCCCTTGGAGGGCAGTGTGCTCTTGTGGAGGGCAGTGTGGCTTTCTCCCTTCCATGCGCTACACTCTTTTCTTCCTTGGGCCAGGCTTTCTTAAGCCACGCTTCATTCTTTTCTTCTTTTCTTCACCTACAATTAATCAAAACAACCAATCAAAGTATCACTAAATTCACATGGTTTATAAATCAATTAAAATTCAATTAAATTTAGCTTAAACCTCATGATTTAGCATCAATTAAATGGTGGTTGTTTGATTCAAATAAAACATGCAATTCCACTCTAAATTGCTTACTTATGGTGCAAGAAAGTGCATAAAAATTAGTGAAACAAGTGAAATTAGCTTGAGAAATGGGTATATGATGACTTGTCATCACAACACCAAACTTAAATCTTGCTTGTCCCCAAGCAAGCATCAAAATTAAGAGGAAATGAAATGAAAAAAAATGAAAAGCATACATATCCTTATTAGGCATATAGTAGAACTTGGTTCATGGAGTTTCTATGCAGACAATGATAACTCAGTTATTGTTTGCTGTTACATAATATACACTTTTCCTCAAAGGCTTACTAAACTTGCTGTTGTAAGGTTTACTTTTTACTTGCTCCCTTGCTAACTTTTCTTTTCTTATTTTGCTTAACAAGCTTATTATTCTTTGAAGGCTTGGTGTCAAATGTTGCAGTAGCCTTTGGCTTTATTTTTTTCTCAACATTTCCTCACCACAGACACATGGCTCACTATTTCCTCCTAGGATCATTGATGCCTAGCACCTCTTTGGATAACTAAATGTTCTGTAGCTAGGTTGCTCTTTTTTGTGGACTTTCAATTGGCCATCCCAAATCAGTTGATCTAAGTGGCCAGGTTTTGAAATACCCCTTAGAATTTACTTGTCCAAGCATATCCTAGTACAAGAACACCACAGGCATGTGTCCTAGGGTCCAAGTTATTGGTGCCCAGCCTTTATTTTTTGTTTTTCTTGCCACATTGGCTTTTTCTTCTTCCTTTTCTTTATGTTTTATTTTTGTTCTCAAGGGATTTTTTTTCTTTACTGATAGGAACCTTTATGACAGCAAGCTAGCTCACACTTTAATGAAAATAACATTATGCAGCAATTATTTCATGAGTTATGCATTTAATCAAACACATATACCACCATTAACTTCCATTCCAACTTATGCAACATTGGATATTTACTTTCTAATTCAAATATTTCTCTTTTATTCAAGCATATGGGAAACAAAACAAAATTTAAAGCTAAGTGATGAATGACAAGCATCTATGCAAATTATTCTTAACAAACAATTCCACTTGCAACCAGATAAACACTTTAGCAAGATATATAAGGGTTCCTAGATTCAAAACAATTCATAGCAGCAAGGATTAAGTTTAGATACAACCTTTGAAGTTGCAGCCCTTTGATCCTTCCTTCTGTTGTGTTCTCTTTGAGTCAAGATGCACAATATCTTCTATGTTTGACTAATGTCTTTGGTGTGTGAACACCAAACTTAGTTCCTTGCCACTATTTTTCATGCATCAACTTAACCATATGTGAAACCTTGTGTCCTTGCTAAAGGTTATGGAATTAAAACTAGAAAGCAGTTAAGTAGTTGAATAATCTGTTTGATTGCTTGGAGCTAGTATTGTGCAGGAAGTGAGAATGTGCTTTTTAAATGAGATTTTGGTGGAACACCAAACTTAGAATCCTTCATTCTCCCTTAAATTGTTTTGGTGTGCAACACCAAACTTAACTCCTTGCAATGCATACCAATTATTCAACATTTTTATTGAAAAAGCTATGAAAAGAAAACTACCTCAGGTTGACATCCTCCATTCTTTGATCATGGAGGCTAAAAATCATAGTGCCTCAGCTTTTCACCTCTTACTGTGAACTTCCTTCCGGTCTCCTCTTTGATGATCTCTAGGTGTTCAAGTGAAAGGACCTGGTTAACAGTGTAGTATTCAGACGCTTGTGGAGACACGTTCATTGATTGGGTGTTTAACATCACTTTTTAGTTTGTTTTTAGTATGTTTTAGTTAGTTTTTAGTATATTTTTATTAGTTTTTAGTTAAAATTCACTTTTCTGGACTTTACTATGAGTTTGTGTGTTTTTCTGTGATTTCAGGTATTTTCTGGCTAAAATTGAGGGACTTGAGCAAAAATCTGATTCAGAGACTAAAAAGGACTGTAGATGCTGTTGGATTCTGACCTCCCTGCACTCGAAGTGGATTTTCTGGAGCTACAGAAGCCCAATTGGCGCGCTCTCAACGGCGTTGGAAAGTAGACATCCTGGGCTTTCCAGCAATATATAATAGTCCATACTTTGCCCAAGATTTGATGGCCCAAACCGGCATTCCAAATGAGCTCAAAACTGCCCGGCGTTAAACGCCGGAACTGGCACAAGAATGGGAGTTAAACGCCCAAACTGGCACCAAAGCTGGCGTTTAACTCCAAGAAGAGTCTCTACACGAAAATGATTCAATGCTCAGCCCAAGCACACACCAAGTGGGCCCGGAAGTAGATTTTTATGTCATTTACTCATTTCTGTAAACCCTAGGCTACTAGTTCTCTATAAGTAGGACCTTTTACTATTGTATTTTTATCTTTTGATCACTTGAATCTTTTGATCATTCTAGATCTCTAGATCATCTGGGTAGCTATCTTTATGCTATCTTAGATCATTGGGAGGCTGGCCTCTCGGCCATGCCTAGACCTTGTTCTTATGTATTTTCAACGGTGGAGTTTCTACACACCATAGATTAAGGTGTGGAGCTCTGCTGTACCTCGAGTATTAATGCAATTACTATTGTTCTTCTATTCAATTCCGCTTTTTCTTGTTCTAAGATATCACTTGTTCTTCAACTTGATGAATGTGATGATCCGTGACACTCATCATCATTCTCACCTATGAACGTGTGACTGTCAATCACCTCCGTTCTACCTTAGATTGGGTGGATATCTCTTGGATTCTTTAACCGGAATCTTCATGGTATAAGCTAGAATTGATGGCGGCATTCAAGAGAATCCGGAAGGTCTAAACTTTGTCTGTGGTATTCTGAGTAGGATTCAATGATTGAATGACTGTGACGAGCTTCAAACTCCTGAAGGCTGGGCGTTAGTGACAGACGCAAAAGAATCACTGGATTCTATTCCAACCTGATTGAGAACCGACAGATGAATAGCCGTGCCGTGACAGGGTGCGTTGAACATTTTCACTGAGAGGATGGGAGGTAGCCACTAACAACGGTGAAACCCTTGCATACAGCTTGCCATGGAAAGGAGTAAGAAGGATTGGATGAAGACGGTAGGAAAGCAGAGAGACGGAAGGGACCAAGCATCTTCATACGCTTATCTGAAATTCCCACCAATGAATTACATAAGTATCTCCATCTTTATCTTTATGTTTTATTCATCATTCATAACCATTTGAGTTTGCCTGACTAAGATTTACAAGGTGACCATAGCTTGCTTCATACCAACAATCTCTGTGGGATCGACCCTTACTCGCGTAAGGTTTATTACTTGGACGACTCAGAGTAAGTAATTGATGTATAAATCCACTTCTGGGGCCCACTTGGTGTATGCTTGGGCTGAGCTTGATCTATCCACGAGCTGAGGCTTTTCTTGGAGTTGAACTCCAAGTTATAACGTGTTTTGGGCGTTCAACTCCGGATCATGACGTGTTTCTGGCGTTTAACTCCAGACAGCAGCATGTACTTGGCGTTCAACGCCAAGCTACGTCATCAATTTCCGAATAAAGTATGGACTATTATATATTTCTGGAAAGCTCTAGATGTCTACTTTCCAACGCCGTTAGAAGCGCGCCATTTGGAGTTCTGTAGCTCCAGAAAATCCATTTTGAGTGCAGGGAGGTCAGATTCCAACAGCATCAGCAGTCCTTTTGTCAGCCATTTTCAGAGTTTTGCTCAAGTCCCTCAATTTCAGCCAGAAATTACCTGAAATCATAGAAAAACACACAAACTCATAGTAAAGTCCAGAAATGTGAATTTAACATAAAAACTAATGAAAACATCCCTAAAAGTAGCTTGAACTTACTAAAAACTACCTAAAAACAATGCCAAAAAGTGTATAAATTATCCGCTCATCACAACACCAAACTTAAATTGTTGCTTGTCCCCAAGCAACTGAAAATCAATTAGGATAAAAAGAAGAGAATATACTATAAATTTCAAAATATCAATGAATATTAATTATAATTAGATGAGCGGGACTTGTAGCTTTTTGCTTCTGAACAGTTTCCGCATCTCACTTTTTCCTTTGAAGTTTAGAATGATTGGCTTCTCTAGGAACTTAGAATGTCAGATAGTGTTATTGACTTTCCTAGTTAAGCATGTTGATTCTTGAACACAGCTACTTATGAGTCTTGGCCGTGGCCCTAAGCACTTTGTTTTCCAGTATTACCACCGGATACACAAATGCCACAGACACATGACTGGGTGAACCTTTTCAGATTGTGACTCAGCTTTGCTAGAGTCCCCAGTTAGAGGTGTCCAGAACTCTTAAGCACACTCTTTTTTTGCTTTGGATCACGACTTTAACCACTCAGTCTCAAGCTTTTCACTTGGACCTTCATGACACAAGCACATGGTTAGGGACAGCTTGATTTAGCCGCTTAGGCCTGGATTTTATTTCCTTGGGCCCTCCTATCCATTGATGCTCAAAGCCTTGGATCCTTTTTACCCTTGTCTTTTGGTTTTAAGGGCTATTGGCTTTTTCTGCTTGCTTTTTTTTCTTTTTCTTTCTATTTTTTTCGCCATTTTTTTCTCTTTGCAAGCTTTTCTTTTTTTTCACTACTTTTTCTTGCTTCAAGAATCAATTTTATGATTTTTCAGATTATCAATAACATTTCTCTTTGTTCATCATTCTTTCAAGAGCCAACAATTTTAACATTCATAAACAACAAGATCAAAAATATGAACTGTTCAAGCATTCATTCAGAAAACAAAAAGTATTGTCACCACATCAATATAATTAAACTAAATTCAAGGATAATTTCGAAATTCATGTACTTCTTGTTCTTTTGAATTAAAACATTTTTTATTTAAGAAAGGTGAAGGATTTATAGAATTTATTCAAAGCTTTAAGACATAGTTACTACATCCTAATGATCATGAAGTAGAGACACAAAACATAGATAGACATGAAAGATAAAAATCGAAAAAGCAGAGAAAATAAGAACAAGGAATGAGTCTACCTGAGTGAGGGTGGCGCCTTCTTGAAGGTCTAATGGTGCTTTTTGAGCTCCTTTATGTCTCTTCCTTGCTTCTGTTGCATGATCCCTAGTGATTTTGGTGTTCCTACCCTTAGTTGCTTCCAACAATTATATGGAGGAACATGTATCCCCTGAGGTATCTCAGGGATTTCTTGATGAGGGAATTTCTCATGCTCTCTTGATGTGCAGTCAAATGCTCTTCTACTGAGTTATGGACCCTTGAGATGAATATCTCCATCTCTCATGACTTGGAGGTGGAAGATTTTTGTCTTTTTCCTTATTCCTGCTCATATAGGGAAGAAGAGAACAAGAAAAGAAAGAGGAATCCTCTATGTCACAGTATAGAGATTCCTTTATGTTAGTAGAAGAAGAAAGGGAAGAAGAGTGAAGAAGAATGGGTAAGGATAGAGGTGGTGATTTGAGATGAAGAGAAGTGAAGAGAAGTGTTAGTAAATAAATAAATAAATAGAAGAAGAGGAGCGATAGAAAATTTTCGAAAATAATTTTGAAAAAGTGGTTAGTGATTTTCGAAAATTAAAGTTAATATATAATTAAAATTAAAATTTAAAACAATTAAAAAGAATTTTTGAAAAAGAGATGAGATATTTTCGAAAATCAGAGAGGGATAGGTAGTTAGTTGGTTTTGAAAAAGATAAGTAACAAACAAAATGTCAAATAGTTAGTTGAAAAAGATATTAAAATCAAATTTGAAAAGATAAGAAGATAAGAAGTTAGATAAGATATTTTGAAATCAAATTTTTTGAAAAAGATATGATATAAAAGATAAGATAAAAAGATATAATTAAAAAGATAAAAAAGATATTTTGAAAAAGATTTGATTTTAAAATTAAAATTAATTACTTGACTAACAAGAAACTAAAAGATAAAATTCTAGAATTTAAAGATTGAACCTTTCTTAACAAGAAAGTAACAAACTTCAAATTTTTGAATCAATCACATTACTTGTTAGCTAATTTTCGAAAATATGATGTAAAAGATAAGAAAAAGATTTTGAAAAATATTTTAAAAAAAATTTCGAAAATTAATAAGAAAAAAGGAAAAGATTTAATTTTTGAAAAAGTTTTGAAAAGATAAGATTTTTAAAATTGAAAATTTGACTTGACTTGTAAGAAACAACTAATTTTTTAAAATTTTTGACTAAGTCAACTCAAATTTTCGAAAATTATGAGATAAAAAAGGAAAAGATATTTTTTTATTTTTGAATTTTTTATGATGAGAGAGAAAAACACAAAAATGACCCAAAACATGAAAATTTTGGATCAAAACACAAGATGCATGCAAGAACACTATGAATGTCAAGATGAACACCAAGAACACTTTGAAGATCATGATGAACATCAAAAACATAATTTTGAAAAATTTTTGATGCAAAGAAAACATGCAAGACACCAAACTTAGAAATCTTTAATGCATGGACTCTAACAAACGAAAAATGCATATGAAAAACAACAAACAACACAAAACAAGAAATCATCAAGATCAAACAAGAAGACTTGTCAAGAACAACTTGAAGATCATGAAGAACACTATGAATGCATGGAATTTCGAAAAATGCAAGAAAAATTTTTAAAGCATGCAATTGACACCAAACTTAAAAATTGACTCAAGACTCAAACAGGAACACAAAATATTTTTGATTTTTATGATTTTATTAATTTTTTTTGGATTTTTATTAATTTTTTCGAAAATAAAGTTTCGAAAAACGAAAAAGAAAAGAAAAATTTTGAAAAAGATTTTTGAAAAAATTTTTGAAAAGAAAATTACCTAATCTGAGCAACAAGATGAACCGTCAGTTGTCCATACTCGAACAATCCCCGGCAACGGCGCCAAAAACTTGATGGACGAAATTGTGATCAACAATAATGGCTCTTTGGCATGTGCATAAAAACATTAACTCAACACTTTCTTTCCACAATCTTGTTCAACTAACCAGCAAGTGTACTGGGTCGTCCAAGTAATAAACCTTACGTGAGTAAGGGTCGATCCCACAGAGATTGTTGGTATGAAGCAAGCTATGGTCATCTTGTAAATCTCAGTTTAGTGGATTCATAGGGTCAAATGTAATTGGATTAGATATTTAAAAGATAAATAAAATAAAAAGGGATAGAAATACTTATGTAAATCAATAGTGGGAATTTCAGATAGGTGTGTGGAGATGCTAGAATCCTTTCGAATCTCTACTTTCTTATTGCTTTCATCCAATCCTTCTTACTCCTTTCCATGGCAAGCTGTATGTAGGGCATCACCATCATCAATGGCTACTTTTAATCCTCTCAGGAAAATGGTCCTATGCGCTGTCACTGCACGGCTAATCGTCTGGAGGAATCACCCTTGTTGATAGCTGCATCCCATCCTCTCAGTGAAAATGGTCCAAATGCTCTGTCACAGCACGGCTAATCATTTGTCGGTTCTCAATCAGGTTGGAGTAGAATCCATTGATTCTTTTGCGTTTGTCATCACGCCCAGCCTTCAGGAGTTTGAAGCTCGTCACAGTCATTCAATACCGGAATCCTACTTGGAATACCACAGACAAGGTTAGACTTTCCGGATTCCCGATATCCTACTCGGAATACCACAGACAAGGTTAGACTTTCTGGATCCCCATGAATGCCACCATCTATCTAGCTTATACCACGAAGATTCTGTTGGGGAATCTAAGAGATATGCGCCCGGCCTAGAGTAGAACGGAAGTGGTTGTCAATCACGCGCGTTCATAGGTGAGAATGATGATGAGTGTCACGGATCATCACATTCATCAAGTTGAAGTGCAACGTATATCTTGGAATAAGAATAAAAGAGAATTGAATAGAAAGTAATAGCAATTGTATTGAAACTTGAGGTATAGCAGAGCTCCACACCCTTAATCTATGGTGTGCAGAAACTCCACCGTTGAAAATACATAAGTGAAAGGTTCAGGCATGGCCGAATGGCCAGCCCCCATGAAGGTGATCAAAAGACCGAATGGTCAAAAGATTACAAAGTCAAAAGATTAAACTGTCAAAAGATGTCTAATACAATAGTAACTTATCCTATTTATACTAGACTAGCTACTAGGGTTTACATGAGTAAGTAATTGATGTATAAATCCACTTCTGGGGCCCACTTGGTGTATGCTTGGGCTGAGCTTGATCTATCCACGAGCTGAGGCTTTTCTTGGAGTTGAACTCTAAGTTATAACGTGTTTTGGGCGTTCAACTCCGGATCATGACGTGTTTCTGGCGTTTAACTCCAGACAGCAGCATGTACTTGGCGTTCAATGCCAAGTTACGTCATCAATTTCCGAATAAAGTATGAACTATTATATATTGCTGGAAAGCTCTGAATGTCTACTTTCCAACGCCGTTAAAAGCGCGCCATTTGGAGTTCTGTAGCTCCAGAAAATCTATTTCGAGTGCAAGGAGGTCAGATTCCAACAGCATCAGCAGTCCTTTTGTCAGCCATTTTCAGAGTTTTGCTCAAGTCCCTCAATTTTAGCCAGAAATTACCTGAAATCACAGAAAAACACACAAACTCATAGTAAAGTCCAGAAATGTGAATTTAACATAAAAATTAATGAAAACATCCCTAAAAGTAGCTTGAACTTACTAAAAACTACCTAAAAACAATGCCAAAAAGCGTATAAATTATCCGCTCATCGGAGCCGTAATGGCCTCATCTTCGGTAGGCTCCTTCGGTTTTTTTTTTTTTAACGTTGTGCTGACCCTTTTTCTTAAAATGATGCTATCTCGAGAAGGACACCTAAAGGCGAGCCGTAATGGCCTCATCTTCGGTAGGCTCCTCCGATTTTTTTTAGTTTTTTTTTTTAACGTTGTGCTGACCCTTGTTCTTTAAATGACGCTATCCAGAGGAGGACACCTAAAGGCGAGCCATAATGGCCTCATCTTTGGCCGGCTCCTCCGATTTTTTTTCCGGTTTTTTTTCATTTTTTTACGTTGTGCTGACCCTTGTTCTTTAAATGACGCTATCCAGAGGAGGACAACTAAACGTGCCGTAATGGCTCATCTTCGGCAGGCTCCTCCGATTTTTTTTTTTACGTTGTGCTGACCCTTGTTCTTTAAATGATGCTATCTAGAGGAGGACACCTAAAGGTGCCGTAATGGCCTCATCTTCGGCAGGCTCCTCCGACTTTTTTTTTAACGTTGTGCTGACCCTTGTTCTTAAAATGACGCTATCCCGAGGAGGACACCTAAAGGCGAGCCGTACTGGCCTCATCTTCGGCAGGCTCCTCCAATTTTTTTTTTTTATATTGTGTTGACCGGTTTTTTTCCTTTTTTTCCTTTTTTTATAACGTTGCGCTAACCGGATTTTTTTTTAACATTGTGCTGACCCATGTTCTTAAAATGACGCTATCCCGAGGAGGACACCTAAAGGCAAGCCGTAATGGCCTCATCTTCGGCAGGCTCCTCCGATTTTATTTTTTACGTTGTGCTGACCGGTTTTTTTCCTTTTTTTCCTTTTTTTTCGTAGTGCTGACTGGTTTTTTTTTTACATTGTGCTGACCCTTGTTCTTTAAATGACCCTATCCAGAGGAGGACACCTAAAGGCGAGCCGTAATGGCCTTATCTTTGGCAGGCTCCTCCGGTTTTTTTTTTTTTACATTGTGCTGACCATTTTTTTTAACGTTGTGCTGACCCTTGTTCTTAAAATGACGCTATCCCGAGGAGGACACCTAAAGGCGAGCCATAATGGCCTCATCTTCGGCAGTCTCCTCCGATTTTTTTCCGGTTTTTTTTACGTTGTGCTCACCGGTTTTTTTTCTTTTTTTCTTTTTTTTTGTTGTGCTTACCGGTTTTTTTTTAACGTTGTGCTGGCCCTTGTTCTTAAAATGACGCTATCCCAAGGAGGACACCTAAAGGCGAGCAGTAATGGCCTCATCTTCGGCAGACTCCTCCATTTTTTTCCTGTTTTTTTTACGTTGTGCTGACCCTTGTTTTTTAAATCACGCTATCCAGAGGAGGACACCTAAAGGCGCCGTAATAGCCGCATCTTCGGCAGGCTCCTTCGATTTTTTTTTTTACGTTGTGCTGACCCTTGTTCTTTAAATGACGCTATCCAGAGGGGGACACCTAAAGGCGCCGTAATGGCCTCATCTTCGGCAGGCTCCTCCGATTTTTTTTTAATGTTGTGCTGACCCTTGTTCTTAAAATGACGCTATCTTGAGGAGGACACCTAAAGGCGAGCCGTAATGGCCTCATCTTCGGCAGGCTCCTCCGATTTTTTTTTTTTTACATTGTGCTGACCGATTATTTTTTTCCTTTTTTTTCCTTTTTTTTAATTTTGTGCTAACCGAATTTTATTTTAACGTTGTGCTGACTCTTGTTCTTAAAATGACGCTATCCCGAGGAGGACACCTAAAAGCGAGCTGTAATGGCCTCATCTTCGGCAGGCTCCTCCGATTTTTTTTCCGTTTTTTTTTTAAGTTGTGCTGACTGGTTTTTTTCCTTTTTTTCTTTTTTTTACGTTATGCTCACCGTTTTTTTTTTTACGTTGTGCTGACCGGTTTTTTTCCTTTTTTTTCCTTTTTATTACTTTGTGCTGACCGGTTTTTTTTTAACGTTGTGCTGACCCATGTTCTTAAAATAACGCTATCCCGAGGAGGACACATAAATGCGAGCCGTAATGGCCTCATCTTCGGCTGGCTCCTCCGATTTTTTTTATGTTGTGCTAACCCTTGTTCTTTAAATGACGCTATCCAGAGGAGCACACCTAAAGGCGCCGTCGTGGCCTCATCTTCGGCAGGCTCCTCCAATTTTTTTTCCTTTTTTTTACATTGTGCTGACCATTTTTTTTAGGTTGTCCTGACCGGTTTTTTCCCTTTTTTTTACGTTGTGCTGACCGTTTTTTTCCTTTTTTTTCCTTTTTTTTTACGTTTTACGTTGTGCTGACCCTATTTTTTTTACGTTGTTATGACCTTTTTTTATGTTGTGATGACCATTTTTTTTTACGTTGTGGTGACCGGTTTTTTTTCCTTTTTTTAACATTGTGCTGACCGTTTTTTTTTTTTTTACGTTGTGCTGACCCTTGTTCTTTAAATGACGCTTTCCGTAGGAGGACACCTAAAGGGGAGCCATAATGGCCTCATCTTCGGCAGGCTCCTCCGATTTTTTTTTAACGTTGTGCTGACCCTTGTCCTTAAAATGACGCTATCCCAAGGGGGACACCTAAAGGCGCTGTAATGGCCTCATCTTCGGCAGGCTCCTCCGATGATTGTATTTCAGGCTGAACACAATATTCTTATGCATCCATTTCAGATGTTAGGCGTAGCTGGTGTATTCGGCGGCTCCCTATTCAGTGCAATGCACGGTTCCTTGGTAACTTCTAGTTTGATTAGGGAAACCACAGAAAATGAATCTACTAATGAAGGTTACAGATTCGGTCAAGAGGAAGAAGCCTATAATATTGTGGCTGCTCATGGTTATTTTGGACGATTGATCTTCCAATATGCTAGTTTCAACAATTCTCGTTCTTTACATTTCTTCCTAGCTGCTTGGCCTGTAGTAGGTATCTGGTTTACCGCATTAGGTATTAGCACTATGGCTTTCAATTTAAAAGGTTTCAATTTCAACCAATCTATAGTTGATAGTCAAGGTCGTGTAATTAACACCTGGGCTGATATTATTAACCGAGCTAATCTTGGTATGGAAGTTATGCATGAACGTAATGCTCATAACTTCCCTCTAGACTTAGCTGCAGTCGAGGCACCATCTCTAAAAGGATAATATTTTTGTCTTAAGGGGTACGAGTTTTTGAAAGTAAAGGAGCAATATCAATCTTTTTTTTTTACGTTGTGTTGACCCTTGTTCTTTAAATGACGCTATCCAGAGGAGGACACCTAAAGGCGCCGTAATGGCCTCATCTTCGGCAGGCTCCTCCGATTTTTTTCTGTTTTTTTTCTTCTTTTTTGTTTTTTTTTTGTTTTTTTTTTATGTTGTGCTGACCCTTGTTCTTTAAATGACGCTATCCCGAGGAGGACACCTAAAGGGGAGCCGTAATAGCCTCATCTTCGGCAGCCTCCTCCGATTTTTTTTTTACGTTGTGCTGACCAGTTTTCCCCCCTTTTTTTTAGGTTGTGCTGACCGGTTTTTTTCCCTTTTTTTTTTCCTTTTTTTTACATTGTGCTGACCATTATTTTTTTACGTTGTGATGACCGTTTTTTTTTATGTTGTGCTGACCGTTTTTTTACATTGTGCTGACCGTTTTTTTTCCTTTTATTTTTTACTTTTTTTTATGTTCTGCTGACCGTTTTTTTTTTTACGTTGTGCTGACCCTTGTTCTTTAAATGACGCTATCCCGAGGAGGACACCTAAAGGGGAGCCTTAATGGCCTCATCTTCGGCAGGCTCCTCCAATTTTTTTTAACGTTGTGCTGACGCTTGTTCTTAAAATGACGCTATCCCGAGGAGTACACCAAAAGGCGAGCCGTAATGGCCTCATCTTCGGCAGGCTCCTCCAATTTTTTTTTACGTTGTGCTGACCTTTTTTTTTACGTTGTGCTGACCCTTGTTCTTTAAATGAAGCTATCCCGAGGAGGACACCTAAAAGGGAGCCGTAATGGCCTCATCTTCGGCAGGCTCCTCCGATGTTTTTTTTACGTTGTGCTGACCGGTTTTTTCCCCTTTTTTTATGTTGTGCTGACCAGTTTTTTGCTTTTTTTTTCCTTTTTTTTTACGTTGTGCTGAGCATTTTTTTTCAAGTTGTGTTGACCGGTTTTTTCCGTTTTTTTTCGTCGTGCTGACCGATTTTTTTTCCTTTTTTTCCTTTTTTTTTACGTTGTGCTGACCGATTTTTTTCCCTTTTTTCCTTTTTTTATGTTGTGATGACCGTTTTTTTTTTATTTTTACGTTGTGGTTACCGGTTTTTTTTCTTTTTTTTTCCTATTTTTTACGTTGTGCTGACCCTTGTTCTTTAAATGACGTTTTCCCGAGGAGGACACCTAAAGGGGAGCCGTAATGGCCTCATCTTCGGCAGGCTCCTTCGGTTTTTTTTTTTTAACGTTGTGCTGACCCTTTTTCTTAAAATGATGCTATCTCGAGAAGGACACCTAAAGGCGAGCCGTAATGGCCTCATCTTCGGTAGGCTCCTCCGATTTTTTTTAGTTTTTTTTTAACGTTGTGCTGACCCTTGTTCTTTAAATGACGCTATCCAAAGGAAGACACCTAAAGGCGAGCCGTAATGGCCTCATCTTTGCAGGCTCCTCCGATTTTTTTTCCGGTTTTTTTTTTTCATTTTTCTGCGTTGTGCTGACCTTTGTTCTTTAAATGACGCTATCCAGAGGAGGACAACTAAACGTGCCGTAATGGCCTCATCTTCGGCAGGCTCCTCCGTTTTTTTTTTTACGTTGTGCTGACCCTTGTTCTTTAAATGACGCTTTCCCGAGGAGGACACCTAAAGGTGCCGTAATGGCCTCATCTGCGGCAGGCTCCTCCGATTTTTTTTTAACATTGTGCTGACCCTTGTTCTTTAAATGACGCTATCCAGAGGAGGACACCTAAAGGCGAGCCGTAATGGCCTCATCTTTGGCAGGCTCCTCCGATTTTTTTTCCGGTTTTTTTTCATTTTTTTGCGTTGTGCTGACCCTTGTTCTTTAAATGACGCTATCCAGAGGAGGACAACTAAACGTGCCGTAATGGCCTCATCTTCGGCAGGCTCCTCCATTTTTTTTACGTTGTGCTGACCCTTGTTCTTTAAATGACGCTATCTAGAGGAGGACACTTAAAGGTGCCGTAATGGCCTCATCTTCGGCAGGCTCCTCCGATTTTCTTTTTACGTTCTGCTGACCCTTGTTCTTTAAATGACGCTATTCAGAGGAAGACACCTAAAGGCGCCGTAATGGCCTCATCTTCGGCAGTCTCCTCCGATTTTTTTTTCCGGTTTTTTTTACATTGTGCTGATTGGTTTTTTTCCTTTTTTTCCTTTTTTTACGTTGTGCTCACCATTTTTTTACGTTGTGCTGACAGGTTTTTTTCCTTTTTTTCCTTTTTTTTACATTGTGCTGACCGGTTTTTTTTTTAACGTTGTGCTGACCCATGTTCTTAAAATAACGCTACCCCGAGGAGGACACCTAAAGGAGAGTCGTAATGGCCTCATCTTCGGCAGGCTCCTCCGATTTTTTTTACGTTGTGCTGATCCTTGTTCTTTAAATGACGCTATACAGATGAGGACACCTAAAGGCGAGCCATAATGGCCTCATCTTCGGCAGGCTCCTCCGATTTTTTTTTTACGTTATGCTGACCGGTTTTTTCCCTTTTTTTTTTACGTTGTGCATACCGGTTATTTTCCTTTTTTTCCTTTTTTTACGTTGTGCTGACCATTTTTTTTTAGGTTGTGCTGACCGGTTTTTCCCTTTTTTTTACGTTGTGCTGACCGATTTTTTTCCTTTTTTTTACGTTGTGCTAACCCTGTTTTTTTTTACGTTGTTATGACCTTTTTTTATGTTGTGATGACCGTTTTTTTTTTACGTTGTGGTAACCAGTTTTTTTCCCTTTTTTTACGTTGTGCTGACCGTTTTTTTTTACGTTGTGCTGACCCTTGTTCTTTAAATGACGCTTTCCCGAGGAGGACACCTAAAGGGAGCTGTAAAGGCCTCATCTTCGGCAGGCTCCTCCGATTTTTTTTTTAACGTTGTGCTGACCCTTTTTCTTAAAATGACTCTATCCCGAGGAGGACACCTAAAGGCGAGCCGTAATGGCCTAATCTTCGGTAGGCTCCTCCGATTTTTTTTTTGGTTTTTTTTTTAACGTTGTGTTGACCCTTGTTCTTTAAATGACGCTATCCAGAGGAGGACACCTAAAGGCGAGCCGTAATGGCCTCATCTTCGGCAGGCTCCTCTGTTTTTTTTTACGTTGTGCTGACCCTTGTTCTTTAAATGACGCTATCCAGAGAAGGACATCTAAAGGTGCCGTAATGGCCTCATCTTCGGCAGGCTCCTCCGATTTTCTTTTTAACGTTGTGCTGACCCTTGTTCTTAAAATAACGCTATCGCGAGGAGGACACCTAGGCGAGCTGTACTAGCCTCATCTTCGAAAGGCTCCCCCGATTTTTTTTTTTACATTGGGCTGACCGGTTTTTTCCTTTTTTTTTTCCTTTTTTAACATTGTGCTAACCGGATTTTTTTTAACGTTGTACTGACCCTTGTTCTTAAAATGGCGCTATCCCGAGGAGCACACCTAAAGGCGAGCCGTAATGGCATCATCTTCGGCAGGCTCCTCCGATTTTTTTTCCGGTTTTTTTTTATGTTGTGCTGACCGTTTTTTTTTCACGTTGTGCTGACCCTTGTTCTTAAAAAGAGGCTATCCCGAGGAGGACACCTAAAGGCGAGCCGTAATGGCCTCATCTTCGGCAGGCTCCTCCGATTTTTTTTTTGGTTGTTTTTACGTTGTGCTGACCAGTTTTTTTTTTAATGTTGTGCTGACCCTTGTTCTTAAAATTACGCAATCCCAAGGAGGACACCTAAACGCGAGCCGTAATGGCCTCATCTTCGGCAGGCTCCTCCGTTTTTTCCCTTTTTTTTTACGTTGTGCTGACCCTTGTTCTTTAAATGACGCTATCCAGATGAGGACACCTAAAGGCGCCGTAATGGCCTCATCTTCGGCAGGATCCTCCGATTTTTTTTTATGTTGTGCTGACCCTTGTTCTTTAAATGACGCTATCTAGAGGAGGACACCTAAAGGCGCCGTAATGGCCTCATCTTCGGCAGTCTCCTCTGATTTTTTTTAACGTTGTGCTGACCCTTGTTCTTAAAATGACGCAATCCCGATGAGGACACCTAAAGGCGAGCCGTAATGGCCTCATCTTCGGTAGGGTCCTCCGATTTTTTTTTACGTTGTGCTGATCCTTGTTCTTTAAATGACGCTATCCAGAGGAGGACACCTAAAGGTGCCGTAATGGCCTCATCTTCGGCAGGCTCCTCCGATTTTTTTAACGTTGTGATGGCCCTTGTTCTTAAAATGACGCTATCCCGAGGAGGACACTAAAAGGCGAGCCGTACTGGCCTTATCTTCGGCAGGCTCCTCCGATTTTTTTTTACATTGTGCTGACCGGTTTTTTTTCCTTTTTTTCCCTTTTTTTTAACGTTGTTCTATGCAGATTTTTTTTTTAACGTTGTGCTGACCCTTGTTCTTAAAATGACGCTATCCCGAGGAGGACACCTAAAGGCGAGCCGTAATGGCCTCATCTTCGGCAGGCTCCTCTGATTTTTTTTTCCGGATTTCTTTTTTTACGTTGTGCTAACTGGTTTTTTTCCTTTTTTTCCTTTTTTTTTATGTTGTGCTCACCGTTTTTTTTTTACGTTCTGTTGACCGGTTTTTTTTCCTTTTTTTTAGGTAGTGCTGACCGGTTTTCTTTTTAACGTTGTGCTGACATTTGTTCTTAAAATGACGCTATCCCGAGGAGGACACCTAAAGCCGAGCCGTAATGGTCTCATCTTCGGCAGGCTCCTTCGATTTTTTTTACGTTGTGCTGATCCTTGTTCTTTAAATGACGCTATCCAGAGGAGGACACCTAAAGGCCAGCCGTAATGGCCTCATCTTTGGCAGTCTCCTCTGTTTTTTTTTTTTACATTGTGCTGACCATTTTTTTTAACGTTGTGCTGACCTTGTTCTTAAAATGACGCTATCCCGAGGAGGACACCTAAAGGTGAGCCGTAATGGCCTCATCTTTGGCAGGATCCTCCGATTTTTTTCTGGTTTTTTTTACGTTGTGCTGAACGTTTTTTTTAACGTTGTGCTGACCCTTGTTCCTAAAATGACGCTATCCCAAGGAGGACACCTAAAGGCAAGCTGTAATGGCCTCATCTTCGGCAGGCTCCTCCGTTTTTTATTATATACGTAGTGCTGACCGTTTTCTTTTTATGTTGTGCTGACCCTTGTTCTTAAAATGACGCTATCCCGAGGAGAACACCTAAAGGCGAGCCGTAATGGCCTCATCTTCGGCAGGCTCCTCCGATTTTTATTTCCGAATTTTTTTACGTTGTGCTGACCCTTATTCTTTAAATGATGCTATCCAGAGGAGGACACTTAAAGGCGCCGTAACGGTCTCATCTTCGGCAAGCTCCTCAGATTTTTTTTTACATTGTGCTGACCGGTTTTTTTCCAATTTTTTTTACGTTGTGCTGACCCTTGTTCTTTACATGACACTATCCAGAGGAGGACACCTAAAGGCGCCGTAATGGCCTCATCATCGGCAGGCTCCTCTGTTTCTTTTTAACATTGTGCTGACCCTTGTTCTTTAAATGACGCTATCCAGAGGAGGACACCTACAGGCGCCGTAATGGCCTCATCTTCGGCAGGCTCCTGCGATTTTTTTTATGTTGTGCCGATCCTTGTTCTTTAAATGACGCTATCCAGAGGAGGACACCTAAAGGCGAGCCGTAATGGCCTCATCTTTGGTTGGCTCCTCCATTTTTTTTTACGTTGTGCTGACCGTTTTTTTTTTAACGTTGTGCTGACCCTTATTCTTAAAATGACGCTATCCTGAGGAGGACACCTAAAGGCGAGCCGTAATGGCCTCATCTTCGGCAGGCTCGTCCGATTTTTTTTTCGGTTTTTTTTTACGTTGTGCTGACCGATTTTTTTTCTTTTTTTCTTTTTTTTTTTACGTTGTGCTGACCAGTTTTTTTTAACATTGTGCTGACCCTTGTTCTTAAAATTAAGCTATCCCAAGGAGGACACCTAAAGGCGAGCCGTAATGGCCTCATCTTTGGCAGGGTCCTCCGATTTTTTTTAAGTTGTGTTGACCCTTGTTCTTTAAATGACGCAATCCAGAGGAGGACACCTAAAGGTGCCGTAATGGCCTCATCTTCGGTAGGCTCCTCCGATTTTTTTTTAACGTTGTGCTGACCCTTGTTCTTAAAATGACGCTATCCCGAGGAGGAAAGTTAAAAGCGAGCCGTACTGGCCTCATCTTCGGCAGGCTCCTCCGATTTTTTTTCACATTGTGCTGACCGGTTTTTTTTCTTTTTTTTTTAACGTTGTGCTGACCCTTGTTCTTAAAATGACGCTATCCTGAGGAAGACCCCTAAAGGCGAGCTGTAATGGCCTCATCTTCGGCAGGCTCCTCCGATTTTTTTTCCGGTTTTTTTTTACGTTGTGCTGACTGGTTTTTTTCCCTTTTTTTTTCTTTTTTTTACGTTGTGCTCACTGTTTTTTTTACGTTGTGCTTGCCATTTTTTTCCTTTTTTTCCTTTTTTTTAGGTTGTGCTGACCGGTTTTTTTTTTTTTTTAACGTTGTGCAGACCCTTGTTCTTAAAATGACGCTATCCCGAGGAGGACACCTAAAGGCGAGCCGTAATGGCCTCATCTTCGGCAGGCTCCTCCGATTTTTTTTCCCGATTTTTTTTACGTTGTGCTTATTGGTTTTTTTCCTTTTTTTTCCTTTTTTTTTACGTTGTGCTCACCGTCTTTTTTTACGTTGTGTTGACCGTTTTTTTCCTTTTTTTCTTTTTTTTTTGGTTGTGCTGACCGGTTTTTTTTTAACATTGTGCTGACCCTTGTTCTTTAAATGACGCTATCCCGAGGAGGACACCTAAAGGGGAGCCGTAATGGCCTCATCTTCGGCAGGCTCCTCTGATTTTTTTTTACGTTGTGCTGACTCTTGTTCTTTAAATGACGGTATCCAGAGAAGGATACATAAAGCCACCGTAATGGCCTCATCTTCGGCAGGCTCCTCCGATTTTTTTTAGCGTTGTGCTGACTCTTGTTCTTAAAATGACGCTATCCCGAGGAGGACACCTAAAGGCGAGCCGTAATGGCCTCATCTTCGGTAGGCTCCTCCGATTTTTTTTCACATTGTGCTGACCGGTTTTTTTTCTTTTTTTTTAACGTTGTGCTGACCCTTGTTCTTAAAATGACGCTATCCTGAGGAGGACCCCTAAAGGCGAGCTATAATGGCCTCATCTTCGGCAGGCTCCTCCGATTTTTTTTTCGGTTTTTTTTTTACGTTGTGCTGACTGGTTTTTTTCCCTTTTTTTTCTTTTTTTTACGTTGTGCTCACCGTTTTTTTACGTTGTGCTTGCCATTTTTTTCCTTTTTTTCCTTTTTTTTAGGTTGTGCTGACCGGTTTTTTTTTTTTTTTAACGTTGTGCAGACCCTTGTTCTCAAAATGACGCTATCCCGAGGAGGACACCTAAAGGCGAGCCGTAATGGCCTCATCTTCGGCAGGCTCCTCCGATTTTTTTTCCCGATTTTTTTACGTTGTGCTTACTGGTTTTTTTCCTTTTTTTCCTTTTTTTTTACGTTGTGCTCACCGTTTTTTTTTTACGTTGTGTTGACCGTTTTTTTTCCTTTTTTTCTTTTTTTTTTTGGTTGTGCTGACCGGTTTTTTTTTAACATTGTGCTGACCCTTGTTCTTTAAATGACGCTATCCCGAGGAGGACACCTAAAGGGGAGCCGTAATGGCCTCATCTTCGGCAGGCTCCTCTGATTTTTTTTTACGTTGTGCTGACTCTTGTTCTTTAAATGACGGTATCCAGAGAAGGATACATAAAGCCACCGTAATGGCCTCATCTTCGGCAGGCTCCTCCGATTTTTTTTAGCGTTGTGCTGACTCTTGTTCTTAAAATGACGCTATCCCGAGGAGGACACCTAAAGGCGAGCCGTAATGGCCTAATCTTCGGTAGGCTCCTCTGATTTTTTTTAGCGCTGTGCTGACCCTTGTTCTTAAAATGACGCTATCCCGAGGAGGACACCTAAAGGCGAGCCGTAATGGCCTCATCCACAGCAGGCTCCTGCGATTTTTTTTTACGTTGTGCAGACCAGGTTTTTTTTTTATGTTTTGCTGACCTGTTTTTTTCCTTTTTTCCCCTTTTTTTACGTTGTGCTGACCGGTTTGTTTTTTTTTTTTCGTTGTGCTGACCCTTGTTCTTTAAATGATGCTATCCTGAGGAGGACACCTAAAGGGGAGCCGTAATGGCCTTATCTTCGGCAGGCTCCTCCAATTTTTTTTTACGTTGTGCTGACCAGTTTTTTTCAATTTTTTTTATGTTGTGTTGACCGGTTTTTTCCTTTTTTTTGCCTTTTTTACGTTGTGCTGACCATTTTTTTACGTTGTGCTGACCAATTTATTTTTCTTTTTTTTTACGTTGTGCTGACTATTTTTTTTAACGTTCTGATGATCCCTTTTTTTTACGTTGTGATGACTTTTTTTTTTACTTTGTGCTGACCGGTTTTTTTCCTTTTTTTTTACGTTGTGCTGACCCTTGTTCTTTAAATGACGCTATCCCGAGGAGGACTCCTGGTGCACGAAATTGCAATCACACTTTTGCAATTCCGCACAACTAACCAGCAAGTGCACTGGGTCGTCCAAGTAATACCTTACGTGAGTAAGGGTCGATCCCACGGAGATTGTCGGCTTGAAGCAAGCTATGGTTATCCTGTAAGTCTTAGTCAGGATATCAATAATTATCAGGGTTGATTGCAAAAAGCAAAAGAACATGAAATAAGTACTTGTTTTGCAGTAATGGAGAACAGGTTGAGGTTTTGGAGATGCTCTATCTTCTGAATCTCTGATTTCCTACTGTCTTCTTCTTCAAGCACGCAAGGCTCCTTCCATGGCACGCTGTATGTAGGGTTTCACCGTTGTCAATGGCTACCTCCTATCCTCTCAGTGAAAATGTTCAACGCACCCTGTCACGGCACGGCTATTCATCTGTCGGTTCTCAATCAGGTTGGAATAGAATCCAGTGATTCTTTTGTGTCTGTCACTAACGCCCAGCCTTCAGGAGTTTGAAGCTCGTCACAGTCATTCAATCATTGAATCGTACTCAGAATACCACAGACAAGGTTTAGACCTTCCGGATTCTCTTGAATGCCGCCATCAATTCTAGCTTATACCACGAAGATTCTAATTAAGGAATCCAAGAGATATCTACTCAATCTAAGGTAGAACGGAGGTGGTTGTCAGGCACACGTTCATAGTTGAGAATGATGATGAGTGTCACGGATCATCACATTCATCAGGTTTAAGAACAAGTGATATCTTAGAATGGAAGCAAGCATGATTGAATGAAAAACAGTAGTAATTGCATTAATCCATCAAGACACAGCAGAGCTCCTCACCTCCAACCATGGGGTTTAGAGACTCATGCTGTAGAAGATACAATGAGAAACGTGTAAAGTGTCATGAGGTACATATACAATGTCAAAAGATCCTATTAATAGTGAACTAGTAACCTAGGGTATACAGAAATGAGTAAATGACGTAAAAATCCACTTCTGGGTCCACTTAGTGTGTGCTTGGGCTGAGCATTGAAGCTTTCATGTGTAGAGACTTTTTTTGGAGTTAAACGCCAGCTTTTATGCCAGTTTGGACGTTTAACTCCAATTTTTATGCCAGTTCCAGCGTTGAACGCTGGGAATTCTGAAGCTGATTTGCAACGCCGGTTTGGGCCATCAAATCTCGGGCAAAGTATGGACTATTATAATTGCTAGAAAGCCCAGGATGTCTACTTTCCAACGCCATTGAGACAGCGCCAATTGGGCTTCTGTAGCTCCAGAAAATCCACTTCGAGTGCAGGGAGGTCAGAATCCAACAGCATCTGCAGTCCTTTTCAGCCTCTGAATCAGATTTTTGCTCAGGTCCCTCAATTTCAGCCAGAAAATACCTGAAATCACAGAAAAACACACAAGCTCATAGTAAAGTCCAGAAAAGTGAATTTTAACTAAAAACTAATAAAAGTATACTAAAAACTAACTAAAATATACTAAAAACATACTAAAAACAATGCCAAATAGCGTATAAATTATCCGCTCATCACAACACCAAACTTAAATTGTTGCTTGTCCCCAAGCAACTGAAAATCAAAGTAGGATAAAAAGAAGATAATATACTATAGACTCCAAAATATCAAGGAAACTTAGCTCCAATTAGATGAGCGGGACTAATAGCTTTTTGCTTCCGAACAGTTTTGGCATCTCACTTTATCCTTTGAAGTTCAGAATGATTGGCATCTATAGGAACTCAGAACTCAGATAGTGTTATTGATTCTCCTAGTTAAGTATAATGATTCTTGAACATAGCTAGTGTATGAGTCTTGGCTGTGGCCCAAAGCACTTTGTCTTCCAGTATTACCACCGGATACATACATGCCACAGACACATACTTGGGTGAACCTTTTCAGATTGTGACCCAACTTTGCTAGAGTCCCCAATTAGAGGTGTCCAGGGTTCTTAAGCACACTCTTTTTGCCTTGGATCACAACTTTATTTCTTTCTTTTTCTTCTATTTTTTCTCTTTTTTTTCGTTTTTTTTAATCACTGCTTTTTCTTGCTTCAAGAATCAATTTGATGATTTTTCAGATCCTCAATAACAGTTCTCTTTTTCCTCATTCTTTCAAGAGCCAACAATTTTAACATTCTCAAAACAAAAAATTCAAAAGACATATGCACTGTTCAAGCATTCATTCAGAAAACAAAAAGTATTGTCACCACATCAAACTAATTCAACTAGTTTCAAAGATAAATTCGAAATCCTGTACTTCTTGTTCTTTTGTGATTAAAGCACTTTTCATTTAAGAGAGGTGATGGATTCATAGGACATTCATAGCTTTAAGACATGAATTTTAAATTTTATTAATTATGAATTAAGAACAAGACTAAAAAATAGATATAAGATGAGACTAGTAAGAAATAGAAAACAAAAATTTAAATAGGCTCCTAATGATAGAGGTTTTCACAGAGTTAGGACTCAACAACCTTGATTTTGAGAAGTGGATGCTCCCTCAAATTGAGGGGAGAATTTTTGGCGTTTCAATTCTTGAAGTTCACGCCCTTGCTTCTCTTGTTCCTTCAGCAATTTGCAAAGCATGCAGTTCTGATTCTGCTGTTCTTCCTTAAGTTGCTCCATAGTTTCTTGCAACTTGGTGATAGATGCTTCTAGGCTGGCCCAGTAGTCAATTTCAGGAAATTCAGGGAGGAACTCCTGCGCCCTCTTTTTGATAGAGTTGTCTTGCATTTATCCTTCCATTGACTTCTTGGTGATTGGATGTTCAATGGGTATGAATTCATCTACTCCCATCTTTACCCCAGCCTCTTTACAGAGCAAGGAGATCAAGCTTGGGTAAGCCAGTTTGGCTTCAGTGGAATTCTTATTTGCAATTGTGTAGATCTCACAAGCAATCAGATGATGAACCTCCACTTCTTTTCCAAGCATAATGCAACGAATCATCACTGCTCTCTTGATAGTGACCTCAGAACGGTTGCTAGTGGGCAATATGGAACGCCCAATAAAGTCTAGCCAACCTCTTGCAATTGGTTTGAGGTCTCTCCTCTTGAGTTGGTTTGGGACACCCTTTGAATTGGTTATCCACTTAGTTCCAGGGAGGCATATGTCCTCTAGAACTTGATCCAACCCTTTATCTGCTCTCACCATTCTCCTATTAAAGGATTCAGGATCATCTTGCAGTTGAGGCAATTTGAAGATTTCTCTTATTTTGTCCAGATGGAAGTAGATAACTTTCCCTCTGACCATGGTTCTGTAAGTATGGAAAGCAGTTCCAGTCATTCTCTGCTTATCTGTCAGCCACAGATTTGAGTAGAATTCCTGAACCATATTTCTTCCAACCTTTATCTCAGGATTGGTTAGAACTTCCCATCCTCTGTTTCGAATTCGCTCTTGGATCCCCAGATATTCATCTTCTTTCAGATCGAATTTGACTTCCGGGATCACTAACCTCAGACCCATTATTTTATGATAATGGTCTTCATGTTCTTTGGTTAAGAACTTCTCTTGATTCCAAAGATTCTTTGGATTATTCTCTTTCTTTCCTCTTAAATTGGTTTGTTTTCCCTTAGGAGCCATGATCTTGATGAATCTTGGCTTAGTGATCATGGAAAATCACACCAAACTTAGAGGTTTGCTTGTCCTCAAGCAAAAGAAGGGAAAGAGGAGAGAGAGGAGAAGAGCAAATTCGAATGGTGTGGGGAAATAGGGAGGCCGAACGTGTATTTATAAGGGGGGAAGAGATTTTGAAAATTTTAAAGGAGATTTGAGAAGATATGGAGAGAATTTGAGAAAAATTTGTGTTTTTGAAGAAGATTTGGGATGGATTTGAGAGAGATTTGAAGATTGATTTTAATTTTTGAAAATTTGAAGGTGAATGATGAAAGTTTGAAATGTGTTTATGTAGAAAGGTATGGATCAAAAAAGGAAAGTTTGAAAAAAAATTTAATCGGAAAGCAAAATCTCAGTCCCCCACCTTTCTGGTGTTAAACGCCCAGAATGGTATCCATTCTGGCGTTTAACGCCCATTTGTTGGCCATTGTGGGCGTTTAACACCCAGCCAGGTACCCTGGCTGGCGTTAAACGCCAGAATCCCCTTTGTCACTGGGTGTTTTGTTAAACGCCCAGGATGCTGCACACCTGGCGTTAAACGCCCAGAATGGTACCCATTCTGGCGTTTAACACCCAAAGTACCCCTTACTGGCGTTTTTTCGCCAGTAAGCTCTTTTTCTCTGCTTTTTGCACTGAATCCTTCTGTAACTCTGTGAATTCCTTCAATTTTGATAATTGCCCTTGTAGAAACAAAACATATAACCTGCTAATGACTGGGTTGCCTCCCAGCAAGCGCTTCTTTGCTGTCTTTAGCTGGACCTTCACTGAGAATCACTCAAGTCTCAGTTTTGAGCATTCTTGCTCAAAATTGCTTTCAAGATAATGTTTGATCCTCTGTCCATTAACAATGAACCTCTTGTCAGAGTCAGTATCCTGAAGCTCAACATATCCATATGGTGACACTCCTGTAATCACAAATGGACCCCTCCACCGGGATTTAAGTTTTCCTGGAAACAATTTGAGCCTAGAGTTGAAGAGCAAAGCCTTTTGTCCTGGCTCAAAGACTCTGGATGACAACTTCTTGTCATGCCACTTCTTTGCCTTTTCCTTATAAATCTTTGCATTTTCAAAGGCATTGAGTCTAAATTCATCTAGCTCATTTAGCTGGAGTAATCTCTTTTCACCAGCTAACTTAGCATCCAAGTTTAGGAATCTGGTTGCCCAGTAGGCTTTATGTTCCAGTTCCACGGGCAGATGACAGGCCTTGCCATACACAAGTTGGTATGGTGAAGTTTCTATTGGGGTCTTGAATGCTATTCTGTACACCCACAGAGCATCATCCAAGCTCCTTGCCCAATCCTTTCTTCGGGCTATTACAGTCCGTTCTAGGATTCTTTTTAGCTCTCTGTTAGAGACTTCAGCTTGCCCATTTGTCTGTGGATGATACGGGGTAGCCACTTTGTGGCTAATTCCATATCGGACCATAGCGGAGTAAAGCTGTTTATTGCAAAAATGAGTACCCCCATCACTGATTATGACTCTGGGAACACCAAATCTGCTGAAGATGTGTTTCTGGAGGAATTTCAGCACGGTTTTAGTATCATTAGTGGGTGTAGCAATTGCTTCTACCCATTTAGATACATAGTCCACTGCCACCAGAATGTAAGTGTTTGAGTATGATTGTGGGAATGGACCCATAAAGTCAATTCCCCATACATCAAACAACTCAATCTCTAAGATCCCTTGTTGAGGCATGGCGTATCCATGAGGTAAGTTACCAGCTCTTTGGCAGCTGTCACAGTTACGTACAAACTCTCGGGCATCTTTATAGAGAGTAGGCCAGTAGAAGCCACATTGGAGGACCTTAGTGGCTGTTCGCTCACTTCCAAAATGTCCCCCATACTGTGATCCATGGCAATGCCACAGGATCCTCTGTGCTTCTTCTCTGGGTACACATCTACGGATCATTCCGTCTGCACATCTCTTAAAGAGATATGGCTCATCCCATAGGTAGTACTTGGCATCTGAAATTAATTTCTTTCTTTGCACTCTGCTGTACTCCTGTGGTATGAACCTCACAGCTTTATAATTTGCAATATCTGCAAACCATGGAGCTTCCTGGATGGCAAAGAGTTGCTCATCTGGGAAAGTCTCAAAAATTTCAGTAGAAAGGAGGGACGCCCCAACTACTGGTTCTATTCGGGACAGATGATCAGCTACCTGGTTCTCTGTCCCTTTTCTGTCTCTTATTTCTATATCAAACTCTTGCAGAAGCAACACCCATCTTATAAGCCTGGGTTTTGAATCCTGCTTTGTGAGTAAGTATTTAAGAGCAGCATGGTCAGTGTACACAATCACTTTGGATCCCACTAGATAGGATCTAAACTTGTCAATGGCATAGACCACTGCAAGTAACTCTTTTTCTGTGGTTGTGTAATTCTTCTGTGCATCATTTAGAACACGGCTGGCATAATAAATGACGTGCAGAAGCTTGTTATGCCTCTGTCCCAACACTGCACCAATGGCATGGTCACTGGCATCACACATTAGTTCAAATGGCAATGTCCAGTCTGGTGCAGAGATGACTGGTGCTGTGACCAGCTTGGCTTTCAGGGTCTCAAATGCCTGCAGACACTGTGTGTCAAACACAAATGGTGTGTCAGCAGCTAGCAGGTTGCTCAAAGGTTTTGCAATTTTCGAAAAATCCTTTATAAACCTTCTGTAGAATCCTGCATGCCCCAGAAAGCTTCTGATTGCCTTAACATTGGCAGGTGGTGGTAATTTTTCAATTACCTCTACCTTTGCCTTATCCACCTCTATTCCCCTGCTTGAAATTTTGTGCCCAAGGACAATTCCCTCAGTCACCATAAAGTGACATTTCTCCCAGTTTAAAACCAGGTTAGTCTCTTGGCACCGTTTCAGGACAAGTGCTAGGTGGTCAAGACAGGAACTGAATGAGTCTCCATATACTGAGAAATCATCCATGAAGACTTCCAGGAATTTCTCCACCATATCAGAGAAGACGGATAGCATGCATCTCTGAAAGGTTGCAGGAGCATTACACAGACCAAAAGGCATCCTCCTGTAGGCAAACACGCCAGAAGGGCAAGTAAATGCTATTTTCTCTTGGTCCTGAGGATCTACTGCAATTTGGTTGTAACCTGAATAGCCATCCAAAAAGTAGTAATAATCATGACCAGCTAGTCTTTCTAGCATTTGGTCTATGAATGATAAAGGAAAATGATCCTTTCCGGTGGCTGTATTGAGCCTTCTGTAGTCAATACACATACGCCACCCTGTGACTGTTCTTGTAGGAACCAGTTCATTTTTTTCATTATGAACCACTGTCATGCCTCCCTTTTTTGGGACAACTTGGACAGGGCTCACCCAGGGGCTATCAGAAATAGGATAAATAATTCCAGCCTCTAGTAATTTAGTGACCTCTTTCTGCACCACCTCCTTCATGGCTGGATTTAGCCTCCTTTGTGGTTGGACCACTGGTTTGGCATTATCCTCCAACAGGATCTTGTGCATGCATCTAGCTGGGCTAATGCCCTTAAGATCACTTATGGACCACCCAAGAGCTGTCTTGTGTGTCCTTAGCACTTGAATCAGTGTTTCCTCTTCCTGTGGATTTAAAGCAGAGCTTATAATCACTGGAAAAGTGTCACCCTCTCCCAGAAATGCATACTTCAGGGATGGTGGTAGTGGTTTGAGTTCAGGTTTGGGAGGCTTATCCTCCTCCTGAGGAATTTTCAAAAATTCCTTTGTTTCCTCTGGTTCTTCTTGATCAGGCTGAGCATCCTTGAAGATGTCCTCAAGCTCTGATTCTAGACTTTCAGTCATATTGATCTCTTCCACCAAAGAGTCAATAATGTCAGTGCCCATGCAGTCATTTGGTGTGTCTGGATGCTGCATAGCTTTTACAGCATTCAACTTGAACTCATCCTCATTGACTCTCAGGGTTACTTCCCCTTTTTGTACCTCAATGAGAGTTCGTCCAGTTGCTAGGAAAGGTCTTCCTAGAATGAGAGTTGCACTCTTGTGCTCCTCCATTTCCAGCACCACAAAGTCAGTTGGAAAGGTGAATGGTCCAACCTTGACAATCATGTCCTCTATTATGCCTGATGGATATTTAATGGAGCCATCAGCAAGTTGGAGGCACATCCGGGTTGGTTTGACTTCTTCAGTCAACCCAAGCTTTCTGATAGTGGATGCAGGTATTAGATTGATGCTTGCTCCAAGATCACACAGGGCTGTCTTGGTGCAAGCACCTTCTGATGAGCGGATAATTTGTACGCTTTTTGGCATTGTTTTTAGTATATTTCTAGTAGGATTGAGTTAGTTTTTAGTATATTTTTATTCGTTTTTAGTTAAAATTCACTTTTCTGGACTTTACTATGAGTTTGTGTGTTTTTCTGTGATTTCAGGTATTTTCTGGCTGAAATTGAGGGACCTGAGCAAAAATCTGATTCAGAGAAAAAAAGGACTGCAGATGCTGTTGGATTCTGACCTCCCTGCACTCGAAGTGGATTTTCTGGAGCTACAGAAGCCCAATTGGCGCGCTCTCAACGGCGTTGGAAAGTAGACATCATGGGCTTTCCAGCAATATATGATAGTTCATACTTTGCTCAAGATTTGATGGCCCAAACTGGCGTTCAAAGTCACCCTCAGAATTTCCAGCGTTAAACGCCGGAACTGGCACAAGGATGGGAGTTAAACGCCCAAACTGGCACCAAAGCTGGCGTTTAACTCCAAGAAGAGTTTCTACACGAAAATGCTTCAATGCTCAGCCCAAGCACACACGAAGTGGGCCCGGAAGTGGATTTTTATGTCATTTACTCATCTCTGTACACCCTAGGCTACTAGTTCTCTATATATAGGACCTTTTACTATTGTATTTTCATCTTGGTTCTTATGGTTCCCTCTATGGGGCCAAAGCCAATGATCACACTATCACTTATGTATTTTCAATGGTGGAGTTTCTACACACCATAGATTAAGGTGTGGAGCTCTGCTGTACCTCGAGTATTAATGCAATTACTATTGTTCTTCTATTCAATTCCGCTTGTTCTTGTTCTAAGATATCACTTGTTCTTCAACTTGATGAATGTGATGATCCGTGACACTCATCATCATTCTCACCCAGGAACGTGTGCCTGACAACCACCTCCGTTCTACCTTAGATTGGGTGGATATCTCTTGGATTCTTTAACCGGAATCTTCGTGGTATAAGCTAGAATTGATGGCGGCATTCAAGAGAATCCGGAAGGTCTAAGCCTTGTCTGTGGTATTCTGAGTAGGATTCAATGATTGAATGACTGTGACGAGCTTCAAACTCCTGAGGGCTGGGCGTTAGTGACAGACGCAAAAGAATCACTGGATTATATTCCAACCTGATTGAGAACCGACAGATGGATAGCCGTGCCGTGACAGGGTGCGTTGAACATTTCCGCTGAGAGGATGGGAGGTAGCCACTGACAACGGTGAAACCCTTGCATACAGCTTGCCATGGAAAGGAGTAAGAAGGATTGGAGGAAGACAGTAGGAAAGCAGAGAGACGGAAGGGACCAAGCATCTTCATACGCTTCTCTGAAATTCCCACCAATGAATTACATAAGTATCTCTATCTTTATCTTTATGTTTTATTCATCATCCATAACCATTTGAGTTTGCCTGACTAAGATTTACAAGGTGACCATAGCTTGCTTCATACCAACAATCTCTGTGGGATCGACCCTTACTCGCCTAAGGTTTATTACTTGGACGACCCAGTACACTTGCTGGTTAGTTGTGCGAAGTTGTGATAAAAAGTTGAGATTGCAATTGAGCGTACCATGTTGATGGCGCCATTGATGATCACAATTTCGTGCACCAAGTTTTTGGCGCCGTTGCCGGGGATTGTTCGAGTATGGACAACTGACGGTTCATCTTGTTGCTTAGATTAGGTATATTTTTTTTCAGAATTCTTGAAGATGAATTCTAGAGTTTCATGATGATTTGTTGAAGTCTGGCTGGCTGTGAAGCCATGTCTAATTTTATTGGACCGAGGTTTCAACTTATCATCACTAGAGCTTGTTAATTTCTATCAATCTTGCTGTTGGAGCAATGATCTGCTAAGGCTTGGCTGGCCATTGGCCATGTCTAGTGTTTTGGACCGGAACTTTCTTTGAAAGCTTGGCTGGCTATGAAGCCATGTCTAATTCCTGGACCGGAGTCTTAGACTAGCATTGCAATGATTCTTGGAATTCTCATTAAGAATTTTGATACCTTTATTTTCTTTTCCACTTAATTTTCGAAAAGCACAAAAAAATTACAAAATCATAAAATCCAAAAATTTCTTGTTTGAGTCTAGAGTCTCATTTTAAGTTTGGTGTCAATTGCATGTTTTTGTTCTTCTTGCACTCATGCATGTGTCTTCATTAATCTTCAAGTTGTTCTTGATGATTTCTTACTCTGATTTTTAAAATTCTCTTGACTTGAGTGTTTATGTTTCTCATATGCATTCTCATTTTGTTAGTGTCAGTAGTATACAAACTGCTAAGTTTGGTGTCTTGCATGCATTGTTATTTGATTTTAGTTGCATTTTGATTATTCCTCACTATTAAAAATCCAAAAATATTTTTAATTTGTGTCTTTTCAAGTCAATAATACAGAGAATTGAAGATTCAGAACATACTGCAGAGGAATTACACAGAAAAAGCTGGGCGTTCAAAACGCCCAGTGAGGAAGGCAAACTGGCGTTTAAACGCCAGCCAGGGTGCCTGGCTGGGCGTTTAACGCCCAAAAGGGTAGTGGTTTGGGCGTTAAACGCCAGAATGTGCACCATTCTGGGCGTTTAACGCCAGGATGGCACAAGAGGGAGGATTTTGTTTTCAAATCAAAAATTTTTTAGTTTTCAAAATCTTTTCAAATTCAAATCTTTTTCAAATCAAATCTTTTCAATCAAATCTTTTTCAAAATCAACTTCTTTCCATTTTCAAAGATACTTGCTATCAATTAATGATTTGATTCAACATTTCAAGTATGTTGCCTTTTCTGTTGAGAAAGGTTTAATGTTTGAATCATATCTTTTCTTGTTAGCCAAGTTATTAATTTTTAAAATCAAATCTTTTTAAAATGCTTTTCAAATCATATCTTCTCAATCACATTCTTTTTAAAATCAATCATATCTTCTTCACCACATCTTTTTCAAAATAGTTTTCAATCAAATCTTTTTTATTTCTAATTTCAAAATCTTTTTCAAAAATCACTTTACTTCTTTCTCAATCATGGTTTTCGAAAATCAATTGAAGTCTTTCAAAATGTTTTCAAAATCTTTTACTTAATTTTCGAAAATTTCTTCCCCTCTTCTCACATCCTTCTATTTATGGACTAACACTATTCCTTAATGCCCAATTCGAACTCCATCTTTCTTGATAAGTTTGAATTTTCTACCTCTTCCTTCCATTTTTCTTTTCCTCTGACACCTCAAGGAATCTCTATACTGTGACATAGAGGATTCCATATTTTCTTGTTCTCTTTTCTTTCATATGAGCAGGAGCAAAGACAAAAGCATTCTTGTTGAGGCTGATCCTGAACCTGAAAGGACCTTGAAGCGAAAGCTAAGAGAAGCTAAGGCACAATTCTCTGTAGAGGACCTAACCGAATTCTTCAAAGAAGAAGAACACATGGCAGCCGAAAACAACAACAATGCCAACAATGCAAGGAAGGTGCTAGGTGACTTTACTGCACCTACTCCCGACTTCTATGGGAGAAGCATCTCTATCCCTGCCATTGGAGCAAACAACTTTGAGCTTAAGCCTCAATTAGTTTCTCTAATGCAACAGAATTGCAAGTTCCATGGACTTCCATTGGAAGATCCTCATCAGTTTTTAGCTGAATTCTTGCAAATCTGTGACACTGTCAAGACCAATGGGGTTAACCCTGAGGTCTACAGACTTATGCTATTTCCTTTTGCTGTAAGAGACAGAGCTAGAATATGGTTGGACTCACAACCTAAAGAAAGCCTGAACTCTTGGGAAAAGCTAGTCAATGCCTTCTTGGCAAAGTTCTTTCCACCTCAAAAATTGAGTAAGCTTAGAGTGGAAGTCCAAACCTTCAGACAGAAGGAAGGAGAGTCCCTCTATGAAGCTTGGGAAAGATACAAACAATTAATCAGAAAGTGTCCCCCTGATATGCTTTCTGAATGGAGCATCATAGGTATTTTCTATGATGGTCTCTCTGAACTATCCAAGATGTCCTTGGATAGCTCTGCTGGAGGATCTCTTCATCTGAAGAAGACGCCTACAAAAGCTCAAGAACTAATTAAAATGGTTGCAAATAACCAATTCATGTACACTTCTGAAAGAAATCCTGTGAACAATGGGACAAATCAGAAGAAAGGAGTTCTTGAGATTGACACTCTGAATGCCATATTGGCTCAGAACAAAATATTGACTCAGCAAGTCAATTTGATTTCTCAAAGTCTGTCTGGAATGAAAAATGCACCAGGCAGTACTAAGGAAGCTTCATCTAAAGAAGAAGCTTATGATCCTGAGAACCCTTCAATGGAAGAGGTGAACTACATGGGAGAACCCTATGGAAACACCTATAATCCTTCATGGAGAAATCATCCAAATCTCTCATGGAAGGATCAACAGAGACCTCAACAAGGTTTCAACAACAATAATGGTGGAAGAAACAGGTTTAGCAATGGCAAGCCTTTTCCATCATCTTCTCAGCAACAGACAGAGAGGTCTAAGCAGAACACCTCTGACTTAGCAACCATGGTCTCTGATCTAATCAAAACCACTCAAAGTTTCATGACTGAAACAAGGTCCTCCATTAGAAATTTGGAGGCACAAGTGGGTCAGCTGAGCAAGAAAATTACTGAACTCCCTCCTAGTACTCTTCCAAGCAATACAGAAGAAAATCCAAAAGGAGAGTGCAAAGCCATCAACATGGCCGAATTTGGAGAGGAGGGAGAGGCAGTGAACGCCACTGAGGAAGACCTCCATGGACGTCCACTGACCTCCAATGAGTTCCTCAATGAGGAACCATGGGAATCTGAGGCTCAAAATGAGACCATAGAGATTCCATTGGACTTACTCCTGCCATTCATGAGCTCTGATGAGTATTCTTCCTCTGAAGAGGATGAGTATGTCACTGAAGAGCAAGTTGCTAAATACCTTGGAGCAATCATGAAGCTAAATGACAAGTTATTTGGAAATGAGACTTGGGAGAATGAACCCCCTTTGCTCACCAAAGAACTGGATGACTTGTCTAGGCAGAAACTGCCTCAAAAGAGACAGGATCCTGGGAAGTTTTCAATACCTTGTACCATAGGCACCATGACCTTCAAGAAGGCCTTGTGTGACCTAGGGTCAAGTGTAAACCTCATGCCTCTCTCTGTAATGGAGAAGTTAGGGATCTTTGAGGTGCAAGCTGCAAAAATCTCACTAGAGATGGTAGACAATTCAAGAAAACAAGCTCATGGACTTGTAGAGGATGTTCTGATAAAGGTTGAAGACCATTACATCCCTGCTGATTCCATAGTCCTAGAGACTGGGAAGTGCATGGATGAATCCATCATCCTTGGCAGACCCTTCCTAGCCACAGCGAAGGCTGTGATTGATGTTGATAGAGGAGAATTGATCATTCAAGTGAATGAAGAATCCTTTGTGTTTAAGGCTCAAGGATATCCCTCTGTCACCATGGAGAGGAAGCATGATGAGCTTCTCTCAAAACAGAGCCAAACAGAGCCCCCACAGTCAAACTCTAAGTTTGGTGTTGGGAGGCCACAACCAACTTCTAAGTTTGGTGTTGAACCCCCACATTCAAACTCTAAGTTTGGTGTTGGGAGGTTCCAACATTGCTCTGAGCATCTGTGAGGCTCCATGAGAGCCCTCTGTCAAGCTACTGACATTAAAGAAGCGCTTGTTGGGAGGCAACCCAATGTTATATTTTATCTATTTTCCTTTGTTATTTTATGTTTTCTATAGGTTGATGATCATGAGAAGTCACAAAATCAATTGAAAAAGCAAAAACAGAAAGAAAAACAGCACACCCTGGAGGAAGATCCTGCTGGCGTTTAAACGCCAGTAAGGCTAGCAGATGGGCGTTTAACGCCCAGTCTGGCACCATTCTGGGTGTTTAACGCCAGAAAGGGGCACCAGACTGGCGTTAAACGCCAGTAAAGGGCAAGAACTTGGCGTTAAACGCCAGAAAGGGGCACCAGCCCGGCGTTTAACGCCAGAATTGGCACAAAGAGCAATTTTGCTCGCCACTTGGTGCAGGGATGACTTTTCCTTGACACCTCAGGATCTGTGGACCCCACAAGATTCCCACCTACCCCACCATTCTCTCTCTCTTCTTCACCAATCACCTCAACACCTCTTCCCCAAAAACCCTTCACCTATCAAATCCCATCTTTCTCTTCACCACTCACATCCATCCTTCATAAAACCCCACCTACCCCACCATTCAAATTCAAACCACTTTCCCACCCAAACCCACCCTCACATAGCCGAACCCTACCCCTCTCTCCACTCCTATATAAACCCATCTTCACTCCTTCATTTTCATACAACCTAAATACTACTTCTCCCCCTTTGGCCGAACCACAAAGCCATCTCCATCTCCTTCATTTCTTCTTCTTCTACTCTCTTCTTTCTTCTTTTGCTCGAGGACGAGCAAACCTTTTAAGTTTGGTGTGGTAAAAGCATTGCTTTTTGTTTTTCCATAACCATTCATGGCATCCAAGGCCGGAGAAACCTCTAGAAAGAGGAAAGGGAAGGCAAAAGCTTTCACCTCCGAGTCATGGGAGATGGAGAGATTTATCTCAAGGGTGCATCAAGACCACTTCTATGAAGTTGTGGCCTTGAAGAAGGTGATCCCCGAGGTCCCTTTCAAACTCAAAAAGAGTGAATATCCGGAGATCCGACATGAGATCCGAAGGAGAGGTTGGAAAGTTCTTACCAACCCCATTCAACAAGTCGGAATCTTAATGGTTCAAGAGTTCTATGCCAATGCATGGATCACCAAGAACCATGATCAAAGTGTGAACCCGGATCCAAAGAATTGGCTTACTATGGTTTGGGGAAAATACTTGGATTTTAGTCCGAAAAATGTAAGGTTGGCATTCAACTTGCCCATGATGCAAGGAGATGAGCATCCTTACACTAGAAGGGTCAACTTTGATCAAAGGTTGGACCAAGTCCTCATAGACATCTGTGAAGAGGGCGCCCAATGGAAGAGAGATTCAAGAGGAAAGCCGGTTCAACTGAGAAGGCATGACCTCAAGCCCGTGGCTAGGGGATGGTTGGAGTTTATCCAATGCTCAATCATTCCCACTAGCAACTGGTCCGAAGTTACTATAGACCGGGCAATCATGATCCATAGCATCATGATTGGAGAAGAAATAGAAGTTCATGAGGTTATATCCCAAGAACTTTATAAGGTGGCGGACAAGTCCTCTACCTTGGCAAGGTTAGCCTTTCCTCATCTCATTTGTCACCTCTGTTATTCAGTTGGAGTTGACATAGAAGGAGACATCCCCATTGATGAGGACAAGCCCATCACTAAGAAGAGGATGGAGCAAACAAGAGACCCCTCTCATCATCAAGTCCCTGAGATGCCTCAAGGGATGCACTTTCCTCCACAAAACCATTGGGAGCAACTGAACACCTCCCTAGGAGAATTGAGTTCCAACATGGGACAACTAAGGGTGGAGCACCAAGAACATTCCATCCTCCTCCATGAAATTAGAGAAGATCAAAGAATCATGAGAGAGGAGCAACAAAGACAAGGAAGAGACATTGAGGAGCTCAAGCACTCCATAGGATCTTCAAGAGGAAGAACAAGCCGCCATCACTAAGGTGGACCCGTTCTTTAATTTCCTTGTTCTTTATTTTTCTATTTTTCGAAAATCATGCTTATGTTTATCTATGTTTGTGTCTTGTGATCATTAGTGTCTTAGTGTCTATGCCTTAAAGTTATGAATGTCCTATGAATCCATCACCTTTCTTGAAAAAAAAATGTTCTTAATTGCAAAAAGAAAAGAATTGCATGAATTTTGAATTTTATAACAGTTTAATTATTTTTATGTGGTGGCAATATTTTTGTTCTCTGAATGTATGCTTAAACAGTGCATATGTCTTTTGAATTTGTGGTTCATGAATGTTGGCTCTTGAAAGAATGATGAAAAAGGAGACATGTTACTGAGGATCTAAAAAATCATAAAAATGATTCTTGAAGCAAGAAAAAGCAGTGAATACAAAAAAAAAATTTCGAAAAAAAAAGAAAGAAAAGAAAAAAAAGAAAGAGAAAAAGAAAGAAAAAGAAAGAAATAAAAGTGTGATCCAAGGCAAAAAGAGTGTGCTTAAGAACCCTGGACACCTCTAATTGGGGACTCTAGCAAAGCTGAGTCACAATCTGAAAAGGTTCACCCAATTATGTGTCTGTGGCATGTATGTATCGGTGGTAATACTGGAAGACAGAGTGCTTTGGGCCACGGCCAAGACTCAATAAGTAGCTGTGTTCAAGAATCATCATACTTAACTAGGAGAATCAATGACACTATCTGGATTCTAAGTTCCTAAAGAAGCCAATCATTCTGAATTTCAAAGGATAGAGTGAGATGGCAAAACTATTCAGAGGCAAAAAGCTAAAAGCCCCGCTCATCTAATTAATACTGATCTTCATAGATGTTTTTGGAATTCATTGCATATTCTCTTCTTTTTATCTTATTTGATTTTCAGTTGCTTGGGGACAAGCAACAATTTAAGTTTGGTGTTGTGATGAGCGGATAATTTGTACGCGTTTTGGCATTGTTTTTAGTATATTTCTAGTAGGATTGAGTTAGTTTTTAGTATATTTTTATTAGTTTTAGTTAAAATTCACTTTTCTGGACTTTACTATGAATTTGTGTGTTTTTTTGTGATTTCAGGTATTTTCTGGCTGAAATTGAGGGACCTGAGCAAAAATCTGATTCAGAGACTAAAAAGGACTGCAGATGCTGTTGGATTCTGACCTCCCTACACTCGAAGTAGATTTTCTGGAACTACAGAAGCCCAATTGGCGCGCTCTCAACGGCGTTGGAAAGTAGACATCCTGGGCTTTCCAGCAATATAAGATAGTCCATACTTTGCCCAAGATTTGATGGCCCAAACCGGCGTTCAAAGTCACCCTCAGAATTTCCAGCGTTAAACGCCGGAACTGGCACAAGGATGGGAGTTAAACGCCCAAACTGGCACCAAAGCTAGCGTTTAACTCCAAGAAGAGTCTCTACACGAAAATGCTTCAATGCTCAGCCCAAGCACACACCAAGTGGGCTCGGAAGTGGATTTTTATGTCATTTACTCATCTCTGTACACCCTAGGCTACTAGTTCTCTATATATAGGACCTTTTACTATTGTATTTTCATCTTGGTTCTTCTGGTTCCCTCTATGGGGCCGAAGCCAATGATCACACTATCACTTATGTATTTTCAACGGTGGAGTTTCTACACACCATAGATTAAGGTGTGGAGCTCTGCTGTACCTCGAGTATTAATGCAATTACTATTGTTCTTCTATTCAATTCCGCTTGTTCTTGTTCTAAGATATCACTTGTTCTTCAACTTGATGAATGTGATGATCCGTGACACTCATCATCATTCTCACTCATGAACGTGTGCCTGACAACCACCTCCGTTCTACCTTAGATTGGGTGTATATCTCTTGGATTCTTTAACCGGAATCTTCGTGGTATAAGATATTGATGGCGGCATTCAAGAGAATCCGGAAGGTCTAAGCCTTGTCTGTGGTATTCTGAGTAGGATTCAATGATTGAATGACTGTGACGAGCTTCAAACTCCTGAGGGCTGGGCGTTAGTGACAGACGCAAAAGAATCACTGGATTCTATTCCAACCTGATTGAGAACCGACAGATGGATAGCCGTGCCGTCACAGGGTGCGTTGAACATTTCCACTGAGAGGATGGGAGGTAGCCACTGACAACGGTGAAACCCTTGCATACAGCTTGCCATGGAAAGGAGTAAGAAGGATTGGAGGAAGACAGTAGGAAAGCAGAGAGACGGAAGGGACCAAGCATCTTCATACGCTTATCTGAAATTTCCACCAATGAATTACATAAGTATCTCTATCTTTATCTTTATGTTTTATTCATCATCCATAACCATTTGAGTTTGCCTGACTAAGATTTACAAGGTGACCATAGCTTGCTTCATACCAACAATCTCTGTGGGATCGACCCTTACTCGCGTAAGGTTTATTACTTGGACGACCCAGTACACTTGCTGGTTAGTTGTGCGAAGTTGTGATAAAAAGTTGAGATTGCAATTGAGCGTACCATGTTGATGGCGCCATTGATGATCACAATTTCGTGCACCACCTTCTAATGTGCATGGTATCATAAAGCTTCCTGGATCTTGAAGCTTTTCTGGTAAGCTTTTTAAAATGACTGCACTGCATTCTTCAGTGAGAAATACTTTTTCAGTTTCTCTCCAATCTTTCTTATGACTTAAGATCTCTTTCATGAACTTAGCATAAGAAGGTATTTGCTTAAGTGCCTCTGCAAACGGAATCTTTATTTCAAGAGTCCTTAGATAGTCTGCAAAGCGGGCAAATTGCTTATTCTGTTCCGCTTGGCGGAGTTTCTGAGGATAAGGCATCTTGGCTTTATATTCTTCAACCTTAGTTGCTGCAGGTTTATTCCTTACAGAAGTGGTTGAAGAAGCCTTTTTAAAGGGATTACTGTCAGCACTCTCAGGTGTCTGATCCTCCCTTGGCGTCTGAACGCCAGGATTGGGTGAAGATTGGGCGTTTAACGCCAACTTCTCTCCCTTCTCTGGCGTTTGAACGCCAGAACTGGGCAGGGAATGGGCGTTTAACGCCAGCTTTCCCCCCTTTTCTGGCGTTTGAACGCCAAAAGTCCTCCTCTCTGGGCTCTTACTGTCCTCAGAGGGATTTTGAACAGTGGTTTGGTTATCCTCTATCAATTGTTCCTTATTTGGCTTTTTGCTACTTTGAGCAGTGTTATTCAATGTCTTCCCACTCCTCAGTTGAACTGCTTGACATTCTTCTGTTATCTGTTTAGATATCTGCTGTTTTGCCTGATTCAACTGCAGTTCTATGTTCTTGTTAGCAATTTTGGTTTCTTGGAGCATCTCTTTAAATTCTGCTAACTGTTTTGTCATCAGTTGTAATTGCTGATTAAGCTCAACCATCTGTTCTTGAGGAGTATGATCAGTGGCTACTACCATAACTTCTTCTTTTGTAGAGAACTCATTGCTAGAGTATAAATATTGATTTCTAGCAACAGTATCTATAAGCTCTTGAGCCTCTTCAATCGTCTTTCTCATATGTATAGATCCACCAGCTGAGTGATCTAAAGACATTTGAGCTTTTTCTGTAAGCCCATAGTAGAAGATGTCTAACTGTACCCACTCTGAAAACATTTCAGAGGGGCATTTTCTTAGCATACCTCTATACCTCTCCCAGGCATTGTAAAGGGATTCATTATCCTCTTGTTTAAAGCCTTGGATGTCCAGCCTTAGCTGTGTCATCCTCTTTGGAGGGTAAAATTGATTCAGGAATTTGTCTGATAACTGTTTCCATGTCTTTATGCTTGTTGTAGGTTGGTTGTTTAACCACCTCTTAGCTTGATCTTTTACAGCAAATGGAAACAGTAATAATCTTAGACATCCTGATCCACCTCTTTATCACGTACTGTGTCAGCAAGTTGTAAGAATTGTGCCAGAAACTCAGTAGGTTCTTCCTGTGGAAGACCGGAATACTGGTAATTTTGCTGCACCATGATAATGAGTTGAGGGTTTAGCTCAAAGCTGCTTGCTTTGATGGGAGGTATACAGATGCTACTCCCATATGCAGCCGTAATAGGGTTAGCATATGACCCCAAAGTCCTTCTGGACTGCTCAATTCCACTTAGGTCCATGATGGAGAAAGGGAAATGATATGGATTGCAAGTAGATTAAAAAAAATTTTTTTTGAATTGACTGAAAAAAAATAAAATAAAACAAAAGGAAAACAAAATAAATTTTCGAAAACTAAAAGAAAATAAGATCAAAGCAAATTGAAAACTAAATCAATTAATTAGTTAAAAAGATTTTGGAGTTAGCAATAGAAAAGATATGATTATTTTGAAGAGATTTGATATATATTTTTTTTGAAATGAGGAAAGAGAAAAGCAACAAAATGACACCAAACTTAAAATTTTTAGAAAATCAAACACTAATTTTCAAAAATTTTAAGGGAAAAACACAAAGAGGACACCAAACTTAGAATTTTTAAGGATCAAAAAGGGATAAGGACATGCTAATTCGAAAATTAAAAGAAAAACAAAAGCATGCAATTGACACCAAACTTAAAATATGAGACTAGACTCAACTAAAAGACTCTAAACCAACAAAAATAAAACAGTCCTAATCTAAGCAACAAGATAAGCCGTTAGTTGTCCAAACTCGAACAATCCCCGGCAACGGTGCCAAAAACTTGGTGCACGAAATTGTAATCACACTTTTGCAATTCCGCACAACTAACCAGCAAGTGCACTGGGTCGTCCAAGTAATACCTTACGTGAGTAAGGGTCGATCCCACGGAGATTGTCGGCTTGAAGCAAGCTATGGTTATCTTGTAAGTCTTAGTCAGGATATCAATAATTATCAGGGTTGATTGCAAAAAGCAAAAGAACATGAAATAAGTACTTGTTTTGCAGTAATGGAGAACAGGTTGAGGTTTTGGAGATGCTCTATCTTCTGAATCTCTACTTTCCTACTGTCTTCTTCTTCAAGCACGCAAGGCTCCTTCCATGGCAAGCTGTATGTAGGGTTTCACTGTTGTCAATGGCTATCTCCCATCCTCTCAGTGAAAATGTTCAACGCACCCTGTCACGGCATGGCTATTCATTTGTTGGTTCTCAATCAGGTTGGAATAGAATCCAGTGATTCTTTTGTGTCTGTCACTAACGCCCAGCCTTCAGGAGTTTGAAGTTTGTCACAGTCATTCAATCATTGAATCCTACTCGGAATACCACAGACAAGGTTTAGACCTTCCGGATTCTCTTGAATGCCGCCATCAATTCTAGCTTATACCACGAAGATTCTAATTAAGGAATCCAAGAGATATCTACTCAATCTAAGGTAGAACGGAGGTGGTTGTCAGGCACACGTTCATAGTTGAGAATGATGATGAGTGTCACGGATCATCACATTCATCAGGTTTAAGAACAAGTGATATCTTAGAATGGAAGCAAGCATGATTGAATGAAAAACAGTAGTAATTGCATTAATCCATCAAGACACAGCAGAGCTCCTCACCCCCAACCATGGGATTTAGAGACTCATGCTGTAGAAAATACAATGAGAAACGTGTAAAGTGTCATGAGGTACAGATACAATGTCAAAAGATCCTATTAATAGTGAACTAGTAACCTAGGGTATACAGAAATGAGTAAATGACGTAAAAATCCACTTCTGGGTCCACTTAGTGTGTGCTTGGGCTGAGCATTGAAGCTTTCATGTGTAGAGACTTTTTTTGGAGTTAAACGCCAGCTTTTATGCCAGTTTGGGCGTTTAACTCCAATTTTTATGCCAGTTCCAGCGTTAAACGCTGGGAATTCTGAAGCTGATTTGCAACGCCGGTTTGGGCCATCAAATCTCGGGCAACGTATGGACTATTATACATTGCTGGAAAGCCCAGGATGTCTACTTTCCAACGCCATTAAGACAGCGCCAATTGGGCTTCTATTGCTCCAGAAAATCCACTTCGAGTGCAGGGAGGTCAGAATCCAACAGCATCTGCAGTCCTTTTCAGCCTCTGAATCAGATTTTTGCTCAGGACCCTCAATTTCAGCCAGAAAATACCTGAAATCACAGAAAAACACACAAGCTCATAGTAAAGTCCAGAAAAGTGAATTTTAACTAAAAACTAATAAAAGTATACTAAAAACTAACTAAAATATACTAAAAACATACTAAAAACAATGCCAAAAAGCGTATAAATTATCCGCTCATCAACACCTAAAGGGGAGCCGTAATGGCCTCATCTTCGGCAAGCTCCTTCCGATTTTTTTTAATGTTGTGCTGACCCTTGTTCTTAAAATGACGCTATCCCAAGGAGGACACCTAAAGGCGAGCCGTAATGGCCTCATCTTTGGTTGGCTCCTCTGATTTTTTTTTTACGTTGTGCTGATCGATTTTTATCCTTTTTTTCCTTTTTTTTACGTTGTGCTGACCAGTTTTTTTTTTAACGTTGTGCTGAACCTTGTTCTTAAAATGACGCTATCCCGAGGAGGACACCTAAAGGCGAGCCTTAATGGCCTCATCTTTGGCAGGCTCCTCCGATTTTTTTTTTACGTTGTGCTAACCAGTTTTTTCCTTTTTTTTATCGTTGTGTTGACCGGTTTCTTTTTTTTTTACGTTGTTCTGACCTCTTTTTTTTTAAGTTGTGATGACCGTTTTTTTATGTTGTGCTGACCGATTTATTTTTTTTAACGTTGTGCTGACCCTTGTTCTTTAAATGACGCTATCCCGAGGAGGACACCTAAAGGGGAGCCGTAATGGCCTCATCTTGAGCAGGCTCCTCCGATTATTTTTACGTTGTGCTGACTCTTGTTCTTTAAATGACGGTATCCAGAGGAGGACACCTAAAGGCACCGTAATGGCCTCATCTTCGGCAGGCTCCTTCGGTTTTTTTTTTTAGCGTTGTGCTGACTCTTGTTCTTAAAATGACGCTATCTCGAGGAGGACACCTAAAGGCGAGCCGTAATGGCCTCATCTTCGGTAGGCTCCTCCAATTTTTTTTGTTTTTTTATAACGCTGTGCTGACCCTTGTTCTTAAAATGACGCTATCCCGAGGAGGACACCTAAAGGCGTGCCGTAATGGCCTCATCCTCGACAGGCTCCTCCGATTTTTTTCTACGGTTTTTTTTTTACATTGTGCTGATCGATTTTTTTATTTTTTTCCTTTTTTTTACGTTGGGCTGACCGGTTTTTTTTTAACGTTGTTCTGAACCTTGTTCTGAAAATGACGCTATCCCGAGGAGGACACCTAAAGGCGAGCCGTAATGGCCTCATCTTCGGCAGGCTCCTCCGATTTTTTTTTACGTTGTGCTGGCCGGTTTTTTTCTTTTTTTTTTATGTTGTGTTGACAGGTTTTTTCTTTACGTTGTGCTGACCCTTTTCTTTTAACGTTGTGATGACCTTTTTTTTACGTTGTGCTGACCGGTTTTTTTTTTTTTTTACGTTGTGCTGACACTTGTTCTTTAAATGACGTTATCCCGAGGAGGACACCTAAAGGGGAGCCCTAATGGCCTCATCTTCGGCAGGCTCCTCCAATTTTTTTTTTAACGTTGTGCTGACCAGTTTTTTTCCTTTTCTCTTTATGTTGTGCTAACCGATTTTTTTTTACGTTGTACTGACCGTTTTTTTCCTTTTTTTTACGTTGTGTTGACCCAGTTTTTTTTTTCGTTGTGCTGACCCTTGTTCTTAAAATGACGCTATCTCGAGGAGGACACCTAAAGGCGAGCCATAATGGCCTCATCTTCGGCAGGCTCCTCCGATTTTTTTCTGTTTTTTTTTACGATGTGCTGATCGGTTTTTTCCTTTTTTTGTTGTGCTGGCTAGTTTTTTTTAATATTGTGCTGACCCTTGTTCTTAAAATGAAGATAAAACTCCAATAATCATACAGCAACCAAATCTTGAATTCAAAGATGTGAAGACAACTAACAAGAGCACCACCCCTATCCCTGATCTAGAAAGCAAGATCAATCAAGCCATTTACAAAAGGAAGCTTGCTGAGGAGAGGCCAAGACAAGGGACAGTAGCTGAATCTTCTCCCCCCTTGAGGTCATTCCTCTTAACAAATTGGAAAAAGAGGAAGAAAGTCATCGGCTATAGATCAGTAGTTTTTCTTTCTTAGTTGTTTCAATAAAGAAGTTAAGTAGATTACTCTGTATTGCAAGGAGCTAAGTTTGGTATTGCACACTAAAATAATTAAGGGGTGAATGTTGGAAGCTAAGTTTGGTGTTCCACCAAAAATTTTTTTTAACACATTGCACCCTCAGCATGATTAGTATCGGCTCCAAACAATTAGAGAAACTACTTAATGATTGTTATGTTTCTATTTTTTAGTTTGTTTTCTAGTTTACATCCATTTTCTAGTTCATAGTTCACTTTCTTAATAAAAAGTACTTGATGTTTCATGCATGTATTTATTCTGCTGCATATAGAAGTAGGCAAGGAACTAAGTTTAGTGTCCCTGCACCAACTTAGGTTTAGAGGATTACAAGCATACATGCATGCTAACTGTTTCTTAAGTGCTTGGGGGAACAAGAAACTTTCAATACCTTTTGTAGGAAGTCATTCAACCCCTTGGAGGACAAAGTACATCATCATGGACAAAGGAAGGACATGGAATCTAACAAAGATGATGACAAAGAGAAAACAATGGGCTCCAAGAGGTTGTATTATTCTCTCACTGACTTTAGCTCAAATATGCTATTTGAAAGTGCAAATGTCCCCTGACGATTAGTGTTCTATTAGATATATTTACTGTTTGTTTGTTTTCATGCTATTTTGGCTTGATAGTTTAAGTGCTTGATTCACTTTCATTTTATTTGAATTATATACTTTGTTCCTCATGCTTGAATAAAAGAAAAATAACTGTGAAATAGAGAAAGAGTAAAAGTCTAGTATGATATGAGACAAAATGAGGTTATGTGGTGGTATGCGCTGGTTCATTAGTTGATTTATGAATAAGGCTGAATGTTGGTATGACTTTGTGATATGAACTTGAGTTACATTTCATGAGACTTGACAAAAGAAAAAGGTCCAAAATAAAAGAAAGAAAATGCAAGAAAAAGAAGAAAAAAGAAATAAACAAGGCTGGGCATTAATAGCTTGAGATTTGGATATATGCCTGTGATGCTTTTTGTACAAAGATAAGCTTGGATAACTAGGTTCTAAGGGGTGCTTTATCACCCGGCAACTTGGGTTAACTAACCCGGGATTGCCAACCAAAATTCCACCATCAAGAGCTACTTTGAGACAAAGCATTTAGTAACCCAAAGAGGTGCTGGGCATCAATTTCCAAAGAACAAACAGAGATGAACAAAACAAGCTAAATGCATGTGATGTGTGTGTGCTAAGGAGAGGCTTGAGCAAGTAAGCCCATAGGGGTGTTTCAACACCTAGCATCTTGAACCAACTGGGGCGGGAATGCTGGCTGAAAGCTTACTCTAAAAAGTCGCCTTACCACATAACATTAAGCCTCAACCAAGAAAAAGAACAAGAAAAGCTAAGGACCAAGCAATAATAAGTCTCAATTTTTTGTGTGATTCAAGTAAGGATCCAGAGGAATGTTGATGCCTCAGCCACAGAATAAAAATCCCTAAGATACCATGCAGGAAAACCCCATTTACCAGTATTCAATGTCTTCCAATAAAAGGGCTTATACACTCCTCTGCTTTTAGTAATTTTCCTTATGTTTTACTGCTTGCTTGGGGACAAGCAAGATTTAAGTTTGGTGTTGTGATGACAAGTCATCTTAGGCTAGTTTCACAAGCCTTTTTCATTACTTTTTACTTAGTTTTCATGCATTTTCTTGAGTTACAAGTAAGCCATTTGGGTAGAAATTCATATGTATTTAGATTCAATTAACCATGAATAAATTGATGCATTTTCATGAGGTTTTGTGCTATAATTGTTCATATGTCAAGGATGATAATAAATCTCATGATTTTAGCATAGCTTTGATACATTTGTTGATTGATGACAGGTGACCAAAAGGCTTGGAGGAAGGTTGAAGAAATGGGATGGCAGAAGGTAGCAAAACCACCCTGAGGGAAGCTCAAGTTTGTGCCAACGTTTGCCTAAAACTTGAGGTCAAACGTTGGCTTCAAAAACACACCCTGGAGAAGCCAAAGTTTGCACCAACGTTTGCCTCAAACTTGAGGTCAAACGTTGGCTCAACAACAAGCCCTGGAGGAACCAACGCTAACGCCAACATTTGCTTCAAACTTGAGGTCAAATGTTGGCACAATTACTACACCAGGCAGGCCAAGTTTGCGCCCAAGTTTGCCTCAAACTTGGAGGCAAACGTTGGAGCAGCATATATAACAGGGGAGGCCAAGTTTGCGCCAAAGTTTGCCTTAAACTTAAGCGCAAACGTTGGCGCCAAAGTGTTCTTGGAATGAGCACGTTTGAGTTCAAGTTTGACCCCAAACTTGAACTCAAACGTGAGTGACAGACAAATCCCTCTCTGCATAATTTCAGCAATCAAACATTTGAGTTGAAGTTTGCCTCAAACTTTGACTCAAACTTAAATGCTCAGAGTCCAAATTGCAAAAGGGGTTCTCTCTCAAGTCCAAGAGCAACCAAGTATGGCCATCTTCAATCCATTTCTATCAAGGCCAAGGTCCAAATTCAAGGCTCCAAGACCATTAGAAGAAAGTGTATAAATAGAATTTAGTTTGATTTAGCAATAAATGCTGGCTCTGCTAGAGCATTAGGAGTAGGGTAGAATAGAAAGTCTCTTTGAAACACTTTTAATTTTTCTGCAATTGTCATTTTCCAATATTGAATTCAGTTTATGCAATCTCAATTTCTACAATTTTCTGCTACACTTTTCTTTCCTGCAAGTTTACTTTCTGAACCTTGTGTTTGAGATTGTTGAGATCCAAATTTACTTTCCTGCAAGTTTAAATTTCTGTAATTGATTTGAGTTCTAATTTACTGCTTCCATTTAACTTTCCAGCACCCAGCACCCCTTTACATTCACTGCAATTTACATCTATTGCTATTTAAGTTTTTGCAATTTACATTTCTTGCTCTTTAAGATTTTGTCCATTTACATTCTGCAACTTTAATTTCCCTGCAATTTTTATCTTCTGTTGCTTAAATTCACACAATTCACTCAATGTTAACTGGACTAAACTAATCACCCACTAAAGTTGCTTGATCCATCAATCCCTGTGGGATCGATCTCACTCTAAGTGAGTTATTACTACTTGATGCGACCCGGTATACTTGCCGGTGAGTTTGTGTGTTTGGAAATTCATTTTTCCACACAAAAAAAACCTCATCAGTGCTGACACTTGTTCTTTAAATGACGCTATCCCGAGGAGGACACCTAAAGGGGAGCCGTAATGGCCTCATCTTCGGCAAGCTCCGCCAATTTTTTTTTCCGGTTTACTTTTTTTTTTTAACGTTGTGCTGATCCTTGTTCTTAAAATGACGCTATCCCGAGGAGGACACCTAAAGGCGAGCCGTAATGGCCTCATCTTCGGCAGGCTACTCCAATTTTTTTCTGATTTTTTTTACGTTGTGCTGACCAGGGTTTTTTTTTTTTAGCGTTGTGTTGACCCTTGTTCTTAAAATGATCCTATCCCGAGGAGGACACCTAAAGGCAAGCCGTAATGGCCTCATCTACGGCAGGCTCCTCCGATTTTTTTCTTAAGTTGTGCTGACCGATTTTTTTCCTTTTTTATACGTTATGTTGACCGATTTTTTTTTACGTTGTGCTGACCGGTCTTTTTCCTTTTTTCCCTTTTTTTTACGTTGTGCTGACCGGTTTGTTTTTTTTTTATTTACGTTGTGCTGACCATTGTTCTTTAAATGACGCTATCCAGAGGAGGACACCTAAAGGCGCTGTAATGGCCTCATCTTCGGCAGGCTCCTCCGATTTTTTTTTACGTTGTGCTGACACTTGTTCTTTAAATGACGCTATCTAGAGGACGATACCTAAAGGCGAGCCGTAATGGCCCCATCTTCGACATGCTCCTCCGGTTTTTTTTCATACGTTGTTCTGACCATTTTTTTTAACGTTGTGTTGACCCTTGTTCTTTAAATGACGTTATCCCGAGGAGGACACCTAAAGGGGAGCCATAATGGCCTCATATTCGGCAGGCTCCTCCGATTTTTTTTTTTACGTTGTGCTGACCGATTTTTTTCTTTTTTTTCCTTTTTTTTACGTTGTGCTGACCGTTTCTTTTACGTTGTGCCGATCGATTTTTTTTTACGTTGTGCTGACCTTTTTTTTCCTTTTTTTTACGTTGTGCTGACCGTTTTTTTTTTACGTTGTGCTGACCCTTGTTATTTAGATGACGCTATCCCGAGTAGGACACCTAAAGGGGAGCCGTAATGGCCTCTTTATCGGCAGGCTCCTCCGATTTTGTTCCGGTTTACTTTTTTTTTAACGTTGTGCTGACCCTTGTTCTTAAAATGATGCTATCCCGAGGAGGACACCTAAAGGCGAGCCGTAATGGCCTCATCTTCGGCAGGCTCCTCCAATTTGTTTTCCGGTTTTTTTCTTACGTTGTGCTGACCGGTTTTTTTTCCTTTGTTTTCCTTTTTTTTTTACGTTGTGCTGACCCTTGTTCTTAAAATGACGCTATCCCGAGGAGGACACCTAAAAACGAGCCGTAATGGCCTCATCTACGGCAGGCTATTGCGATTTTTTTTTTACGTTGTGCAGACCAGTTTTTTTTTTTTTACGTTGTGCTGACCTGTTTTTTTCCTTTTTTCCCCTTTTTTTACGTTGTGCTGACCGGTTTGTTTTTTTTTTTTTACATTGTGCTGACCCTTGTTCTTTAAATGATGCTATCCAGAGGAGGACACCTAAAGGCGCCTTAATGGCCTCATCTTCGGCAGGCTCCTCCAATTTTTTTTTACGTTGTGCTGACCCTTGTTCCTAAATGACGCTATCCAGAGGAGGACACCTAAAGGCGACCCGTAATGGCCCTATCTTCGACAGGCTCCTCTGGTTTTTTTTATACGTTGTGCTGACTATTTTTTTTAACGTTGTGCTGACCCTTGTTCTTAAAATGACTCTATCCCGACGAGGACACCTAAAGGCGAGCCGTAATTGCCTCATCTTCGGCAGGCTCCTCCGATTTTTTTTTTTGACGTTTGTGCTGACCCTTGTTCTTTAAATGACGCTATCCCGAGGAGGACACCTAAAGGGGAGCCCTAATGGCCTCATCTTTCGCAGGCTCCTCCGATTTTTTTTCAATTTTTTTACGTTGTGCTGACCGGTTTTTTTTTTCCAGGTTTGCTGACCCTTGTTCTTTAAATGACGCTATCCCGAGGAGGACACTAAAAGGGGAGCCGTAATGGCCTCATCCTCGGCAGGCTCCTCCGATTTTTTTTTTTAACGTTGTGCTGACCATTGTTCTTTAAATGACGCTATCCCAAGGAGGACACCTAAAGGGGAGCCCTAATGGCCTCATCTTCGGCAGGCTCCTCCGATTTTTTTTCCAGTTTTTTTTACGTTGTGTTGACCAGTTTTTTTCCTTTTTTTTACGTTGTACTGACCGGTTTTTTTAGGTTGTGCTGACTAATTTTTTTTCATTTTTTTTTACGTTGTGCTGACCGGTTTTTTTCATTTTTTTACGTTGTGCTGACCCTTGTTCTTTAAATGACGCTATCTAGAGGAGGACACCTAAAGGCGAGCCGTAATGGCCTCATCTTCGGCAGGCTCCTCCGACTTTTTTACGTTGTGCTGAGCGCTTTTTCCAGTTTTTTTACGTTGTGCTAACCGGTTTTTTCCAGTTTTTTTTACGTGGTGCTGATCGGTTTTTGTTTTTTTATGTTACGTTGTGCTGACCAATTATTTTTCCAATTTTTTTTTACGTTGTGCTGACCGATTTTTTTGTTTTTGGGTTGTGCTGACCAGTTTTTTTTCAATTTTTTTTTACGTTGTACAGATCGGTTTTTTTTTTGCGCTGTGCTAACCCTTGCTCTTTAAATGACACTATCCAGAGGAGGACACCTAAAGGCGAGCCGTAATGGTCTCATCTTCGGTAGGCTCCTCCGATTTTTTTTTATGTTGTGTTGACTGGTTTTTTTCCAGTTTTTTTTATACGTTGTGTTGACCGGTTTTTTGTTTTTTTGTTTTTTTTTTAAGTTGTGCTGACCGGTTTTTTTTACGTTGTGCTGACCGGTTTTTTTTCTTTTTATTTGGGTTGTGCTGACCGGTTTTTTTTTTTTTTTACGTTGTGCTGATCGTTGTGTTGACCCTTGTTCTTTAAATGACGTTATCTAGAGGAGGACACCTAAAGGCGAGCCGTAATGACCTCATCTTCGGCAGGCTCCTCCAATTTTCTTTTTAACGTTATGCTGACCCTTGTTCTTTAAATGACGCTTTCCCGGGAGGACACTTAAAGGGGAGCCGTAATTGCCTCATCTTCGGCAGGCTCCTCCGATTTTTTTCGGTTTTTTTTTTACGTTGTGCTAACCGGTTTTTGTTTTGTTGTGCTGACCGGTTTTTTTAGGTTGTGCTGACCAGTTTTTTTCCATTTTTTTACGTTGTGCTGACCGATTCTTTTTCCTTTTTTTTACGTTGTTGTGACTCTTGTTCTTTAAATGACGCTATCCAGAGTAGGACACTAAAGGCGAGCCGTAATGGCCTCATCTTCGGCAGGCTCCTCCGATTTTTTTTATGTTGTGCTGACCGATTTTTTCCAATTTTTTTTACGTTATGCTGACCGATTTTTTTTCCAGTTTTTTTTGTTGTGCTGACCGATTTTTTTTTACGTTGTTCTGACCGGTTTTTGTTTTTTTATATTACGTTGTGCTGACTGGTTTTTGTTTTTTTATACTACGTTGTACTGACCGATTTTTTTCCATTTTTTTACGTTGTTCTGACCATTTTTTTTAACGTTGTGTTGACCCTTGTTCTTTAAATGACGTTATCTCGAGGAGGACACCTAAAGGGGAGCCATAATGGCCTCATATTCGGCAGGCTCCTCCGATTTTTTTTTTTACGTTGTGTTGACCGATTTTTTTCTTTTTTTTACTTTTTTTTACGTTGTGCTGACCGTTTCTTTTACGTTGTGCCGATCGATTTTTTTTTACGTTGTGCTGACCTTTTTTTTCCTTTTTTTTACGTTGTGCTGACCGTTTTTTTTTACGTTGTGCTGACCCTTGTTCTTTAGATGACGCTATCCCGAGTAGGACACCTAAAGGGGAGCCGTAATGGCCTCTTTATCAGCAGGCTCCTCCGATTTTGTTCCGGTTTACTTTTTTTTAACGTTGTGCTGACCCTTGTTCTTAAAATGATGCTATCCCGAGGAGGACACCTAAAGGCGAGCCGTAATGGCCTCATCTTCGGCAGGCTCCTCCAATTTGTTTTCCGGTTTTTTTCTTACGTTGTGCTGACCGGTTTTTTTTCCTTTGTTTTCCTTTTTTTTTACGTTGTGCTGACCCTTGTTCTTAAAATGACGCTATCCCGAGGAGGACACCTAAAAACGAGCCGTAATGGCCTCATCTACGGCAGGCTATTGCGATTTTTTTTTTACGTTGTGCAGACCAGTTTTTTTTTTTTTACGTTGTGCTGACCTGTTTTTTTCCTTTTTCCCCTTTTTTTACGTTGTGCTGACCGGTTTGTTTTTTTTTTTTTACATTGTGCTGACCCTTGTTCTTTAAATGATGCTATCCAGAGGAGGACACCTAAAGGCGCCTTAATGGCCTCATCTTCGGCAGGCTCCTCCAATTTTTTTTTACGTTGTGCTGACCCTTATTCCTAAATGACGCTATCCAGAGGAGGACACCTAAAGGCGACCCGTAATGGCCCTATCTTCGACAGGTTCCTCTGGTTTTTTTTATACGTTGTGCTGACTATTTTTTTTAACGTTGTGCTGACCCTTGTTCTTAAAATGACTCTATCCCGACGAGGACACCTAAAGGCGAGCCGTAATTGCCTCATCTTCGGCAGGCTCCTCCGATTTTTTTTTTGATGTTTGTGCTGACCCTTGTTCTTTAAATGACGCTATCCCGAGGAGGACACCTAAAGGGGAGCCCTAATGGCCTCATCTTTCGCAGGCTCCTCCGATTTTTTTTCAATTTTTTTTACGTTGTGCTGACTGGTTTTTTTTTCCAGGTTTGCTGACCCTTGTTCTTTAAATGACGCTATCCCGAGGAGGACACTAAAAGGGGAGCCGTAATGGCCTCATCCTCGGCAGGCTCCTCCGATTTTTTTTTTAACGTTGTGCTGACCCTTGTTCTTTAAATGACGCTATCCCAAGGAGGACACCTAAAGGGGAGCCCTAATGGCCTCATCTTCGGCAGGCTACTCCAATTTTTTTCTGATTTTTTTTTACGTTGTGCTGACCAGGGTTTTTTTTTTTAGCGTTGTGCTGACCCTTGTTCTTAAAATGATCCTATCCCGAGGAGGACACCTAAAGGCAAGCCGTAATGGCCTCATCTACGGCAGGCTCCTCCGATTTTTTTCTTAAGTTGTGCTGACCGATTTTTTTCCTTTTTTATACGTTGTGTTGACCGATTTTTTTTTACGTTGTGCTGACCGGTCTTTTTCCTTTTTTCCCTTTTTTTTACGTTGTGCTGACCGGTTTGTTTTTTTTTATTTACGTTGTGCTGACCCTTGTTCTTTAAATGACGCTATCCAGAGGAGGACACCTAAAGGCGCTGTAATGGCCTCATCTTCGGCAGGCTCCTCCGATTTTTTTTTACGTTGTGCTGACACTTGTTCTTTAAATGACGCTATCTAGAGGACGATACCTAAAGGCGAGCCGTAATGGCCCCATCTTCGACATGCTCCTCCGGTTTTTTTTCATACGTTGTTCTGACCATTTTTTTTAACGTTGTGTTGACCCTTGTTCTTTAAATGACGTTATCCCGAGGAGGACACCTAAAGGGGAGCCATAATGGCCTCATATTCGGCAGGCTCCTCCGATTTTTTTTTTACGTTGTGCTGACCGATTTTTTTCTTTTTTTTCCTTTTTTTTACGTTGTGCTGACCGTTTCTTTTACGTTGTGCCGATCGATTTTTTTTTACGTTGTGCTGACCTTTTTTTTCCTTTTTTTTATGTTGTGCTGACCGTTTTTTTTTTACGTTGTGCTGACCCTTGTTCTTTAGATGACGCTATCCCGAGTAGGACACCTAAAGGGGAGCCGTAATGGCCTCTTTATCGGCAGGCTCCTCCGATTTTGTTCCGGTTCACTTTTTTTTTAACGTTGTGCTGACCCTTGTTCTTAAAATGATGCTATCCCGAGGAGGACACCTAAAGGCGAGCCGTAATGGCCTCATCTTCGGCAGGCTCCTCCAATTTGTTTTCCGGTTTTTTTCTTACGTTGTGCTGACCGGTTTTTTTTCCTTTGTTTTCCTTTTTTTTTACGTTGTGCTGACCCTTGTTCTTAAAATGACGCTATCCCGAGGAGGACACCTAAAAACGAGCCGTAATGGCCTCATCTACGGCAGGCTATTGCGATTTTTTTTTTACGTTGTGCAGACCAGTTTTTTTTTTTTACGTTGTGCTGACCTGTTTTTTTCCTTCTTTCCCCTTTTTTTACGTTGTCCTGACCGGTTTGTTTTTTTTTTTTACATTGTGCTGACCCTTGTTCTTTAAATGATGCTATCCAGAGGAGGACACCTAAAGGCGCCTTAATGGCCTCATCTTCGGCAGGCTCCTCCAATTTTTTTTTACGTTGTGCTGACCCTTGTTCCTAAATGACGCTATCCAGAGGAGGACACCTAAAGGCGACCCGTAATGGCCCTATCTTCGACAGGCTCCTCTGGTTTTTTTTATACGTTGTGCTGACTATTTTTTTTAACGTTGTGCTGACCCTTGTTCTTAAAATGACTCTATCCCGACGAGGACACCTAAAGGCGAGCCGTAATTGCCTCATATTCGGCAGGCTCCTCCGATTTTTTTTTTGACGTTTGTGCTGACCCTTGTTCTTTAAATGACGCTATCCCGAGGAGGACACCTAAAGGGGAGCCCTAATGGCCTCATCTTTCGCAGGCTCCTCCGATTTTTTTTTCAATTTTTTTTACGTTGTGCTGACCGGTTTTTTTTTTTCCAGGTTTGCTGACCCTTGTTCTTTAAATGACGCTATCCCGAGGAGGACACTAAAAGGGGAGCCGTAATGGCCTCATCCTCGGCAGGCTCCTCCGATTTTTTTTTTTAACGTTGTGCTGACCCTTGTTCTTTAAATGACGCTATCCCAAGGAGGACACCTAAAGGGGAGCCATAATGGCCTCATCTTCGGCAGGCTACTCCAATTTTTTTCTGATTTTTTTTTACGTTGTGCTGACCAGGGTTTTTTTTTTTTAGCGTTGTGCTGACCCTTGTTCTTAAAATGATCCTATCCCGAGGAGGACACCTAAAGGCAAGCCGTAATGGCCTCATCTACGGCAGGCTCCTCCGATTTTTTTCTTAAGTTGTGCTGACCGATTTTTTTCCTTTTTTATACGTTGTGTTGACCGATTTTTTTTTTACGTTGTGCTGACCGGTCTTTTTCCTTTTTTCCCTTTTTTTTACGTTGTGCTGACCGGTTTGTTTTTTTTATTTACGTTGTGCTGACCCTTGTTCTTTAAATGACGCTATCCAGAGGAGGACACCTAAAGGCGCTGTAATGGCCTCATCTTCGGCAGGCTCCTCCGATTTTTTTTTACGTTGTGCTGACACTTGTTCTTTAAATGACGCTATCTAGAGGACGATACCTAAAGGTGAGCCGTAATGGCCCCATCTTCGACATGCTCCTCCGGTTTTTTTTCATAAGTTGTTCTGACCATTTTTTTTAACGTTGTGTTGACCCTTGTTCTTTAAATGACGTTATCCCGAGGAGGACACCTAAAGGGGAGCCATAATGGCCTCATATTCGGCAGGCTCCTCCGATTTTTTTTTTTACGTTGTGCTGACCGATTTTTTTCTTTTTTTTCCTTCTTTTTACGTTGTGCTGACCGTTTCTTTTACGTTGTGCCGATCGATTTTTTTTTACGTTGTGCTGACCTTTTTTTCCTTTTTTTTACATTGTGCTGACCATTTTTTTTTTACGTTGTGCTGACCCTTGTTCTTTAGATGACGCTATCCCGAGTAGGACACCTAATGGGGAGCCGTAATGGCCTCTTTATCGGCAGGCTCCTCCGATTTTGTTCCGGTTTACTTTTTTTTTTAACGTTGTGCTGACCCTTGTTCTTAAAATGATGCTATCCCGAGGAGGACACCTAAAGGCGAGTCGTAATGGCCTCATCTTCGGCAGGCTCCTCCAATTTGTTTTCCGATTTTTTTCTTACGTTGTGCTGACCGGTTTTTTTTCCTTTGTTTTCCTTTTTTTTTACGTTGTGCTGACCCTTGTTCTTAAAATGACGCTATCCCGAGGAGGACACCTAAAAACGAGCCGTAATGGCCTCATCTACGGCAGGCTATTGCGATTTTTTTTTACGTTGTGCAGACCAGTTTTTTTTTTTTTACGTTGTGCTGACCTGTTTTTTTCCTTTTTTCCCCTTTTTTTACGTTGTGCTGACCGGTTTGTTTTTTTTTTTTTACATTGTGCTGACCCTTGTTCTTTAAATGATGCTATCCAGAGGAGGACACCTAAAGGCGCCTTAATGGCCTCATCTTCGGCAGGCTCCTCCAATTTTTTTTTACGTTGTGCTGACCCTTGTTCCTAAATGACGCTATCCAGAGGAGGACACCTAAAGGCGACCCGTAATGGCCCTATCTTCGACAGGCTCCTCTGGTTTTTTTTATACGTTGTGCTGACTATTTTTTTTAACGTTGTGCTGACCCTTGTTCTTAAAATGACTCTATCCCGACGAGGACACCTAAAGGCGAGCCGTAATTGCCTCATCTTCGGCAGGCTCCTCCGATTTTTTTTTTTGACGTTTGTGCTGACCCTTGTTCTTTAAATGACGCTATCCCGAGGAGGACACCTAAAGGGGAGCCCTAATGGCCTCATCTTTCGCAGGCTCCTCCGATTTTTTTTCAATTTTTTTACGTTGTGCTGACCGGTTTTTTTTTTCCAGGTTTGCTGACCCTTGTTCTTTAAATGACGCTATCCCGAGGAGGACACTAAAAGGGGAGCCGTAATGGCCTCATCCTCGGCAGGCTCCTCCGATTTTTTTTTTTTAACGTTGTGCTGACCCTTGTTCTTTAAATGACGCTATCCCAAGGAGGACACCTAAAGGGGAGCCCTAATGGCCTCATCTTCGGCAGGCTCCTCCGATTTTTTTTCCAGTTTTTTTTACGTTGTGTTGACCAGTTTTTTTCCTTTTTTTTACGTTGTACTGACCGGTTTTTTTAGGTTGTGCTGACTAATTTTTTTTCTTTTTTTTTTACGTTGTGCTGACCGGTTTTTTTCATTTTTTTACGTTGTGCTGACCCTTGTTCTTTAAATGACGCTATCTAGAGGAGGACACCTAAAGGCGAGCCGTAATGGCCTCATCTTCGGCAGGCTCCTCCGACTTTTTTACGTTGTGCTGAGCGGTTTTTCCAGTTTTTTTACGTTGTGCTGACCGGTTTTTTCCAGTTTTTTTTACGTGGTGTTGATCGGTTTTTTTTTTTATGTTACGTTGTGCTGACCAATTATTTTTCCAATTTTTTTTTACGTTGTGCTGACCGATTTTTTTGTTTTTGGGTTGTGCTGACCAGTTTTTTTTCAATTTTTTTTACGTTGTACAGATCGGTTTTTTTTTGCGCTGTGCTAACCCTTGCTCTTTAAATGACACTATCCAGAGGAGGACACCTAAAGGCGAGCCGTAATGGTCTCATCTTCGGTAGGCTCCTCCGATTTTTTTTTATGTTGTGTTGACTGGTTTTTTTCCAGTTTTTTTTATACGTTGTGTTGACCGGTTTTTTGTTTTTTTTGTTTTTTTGTTTTTTTTTAAGTTGTGCTGACCGGTTTTTTTTACGTTGTGCTGACCGGTTTTTTTTCTTTTTATTTGGGTTGTGCTGACCGGTTTTTTTTTTTTTTTTTACGTTGTGCTGATCGTTGTGTTGACCCTTGTTCTTTAAATGACGTTATCTAGAGGAGGACACCTAAAGGCGAGCCGTAATGACCTCATCTTCGGCAGGCTCCTCCAATTTTCTTTTTAACGTTGTGCTGACCCTTGTTCTTTAAATGACGCTTTCCCGAGAGGACACTTAAAGGGGAGCCGTAATTGCCTCATCTTCGGCAGGCTCCTCCGATTTTTTTCGGTTTTTTTTACGTTGTGCTAACCGGTGTTTGTTTTGTTGTGCTGACCGGTTTTTTTAGGTTGTGCTGACCAGTTTTTTTCCATTTTTTTACGTTGTGCTGACCGATTCTTTTTCCTTTTTTTTTACGTTGTTGTGACTCTTGTTCTTTAAATGACGCTATCCAGAGTAGGACACTAAAGGCGAGCCGTAATGGCCTCATCTTCGGCAGGCTCCTCCGATTTTTTTTATGTTGTGCTGACCGATTTTTTCCAATTTTTTTTACGTTATGCTGACCGGTTTTTTTTCCAGTTTTTTTTGTTGTGCTGACCGATTTTTTTTTACGTTGTTCTGACCGGTTTTTGTTTTTTTATGTTACGTTGTGCTGACTGGTTTTTGTTTTTTTATACTACGTTGTACTGACCGATTTTTTTCCATTTTTTTACGTTGTTCTGACCGATTTTTTTGTTTTTGGGTTGTGCTGATCGGTTTTTTTCAGTTTTTTTTACGTTGAGCTGATCGGTTTTTTTTAACGTTGTGCTGACCCGTGTTCTTTAAATGACCCTATCCAGGGGAGGACACCTAAAGGCGAGCCGTAATGGCCTCATCTTCGGCAGGCTCCTCCGATTTTTTTTATGTTGTGTTGACCGGTTTTTTTCCAGTTTTTTTATACGTTATGTTGACCGGTTTTTTGTATTTTTGTTTTTTTTAAGTTGTGCGGACCGGTTTTTTTTACGTTGTGCTGACCGGTTTTTTTTCTTTTTATTTGGGTTGTGCTGACCGGTTTTTTTTATTTACGTTGTGCTGATCGTTGTGCTGACCCTTGTTCTTTAAATGACGTTATCTAGAGGAGGACACCTAAAGGCGAGCCGTAATGACCTCATCTTCGGCAGGCTCCTCTAAATTTTTTTTAACGTTGTGCTGACCCTTGTTCTTTAAATGACGCTTTCCGGGGAGGACACCTAAAGGGGAGCCGTAATTGCCTCATCTTCGGCATTCTCCTCCGATTTTTTTCGGTTTTTTTTACGTTGTGCTAACCGGTTTTTGTTTTGTTGTGCTGACCGGTTTTTTTAGGTTGTGCTGACCGGTTTTTTTCCATTTTTTTACGTTGTGCTGACCGGTTCTTTTTCCTTTTTTTTTACGTTGTGCTGACCCTTGTTCTTTAAATGACGCTATCCAGAGTAGGACACTAAAGGCGAGCCGTAATAGTCTCATCTTCGGCAGGCTCCTCCGATTTTTTTTTATGTTGTGCTGACCGGTTTTTTCCAATTTTTTTACGTTATGCTGACCGGTTTTTTCCATTTTTTTGTTTTTTTTTTGTTGTGCTGACCGATTTTTTTTTACGTTGTGCTGACCGGTTTTTGTTTTTTTATATTACGTTGTGCTGACCGATTTTTTTCCATTTTTTTACGTTGTTCTGACCGGTTTTTTTGTTTTTGGGTTGTGCTGATCGGTTTTTTTCAGTTTTTTTACGTTGAGCTGATCGGTTTTTTTTAACGTTGTGATGACCCGTGTTCTTTAAATGACGCTATCCAGGGGAGGACACCTAAAAGCGAGCCGTAATGGCCTCATCTTCGGCAGGTTCCTCTGATTTTTTTTACGTTGTGCTGACCGGTTTTTTCCAGTTTTTTTATACACTGTGCTGACCGGTTTTTTGTTTTTTTGTTTTTTTTTTTAAGTTTTGGAGACCAGTTTGTTTTTTTACGTTGTGCTGACCGGTTTTTTTCTTTTTTCTGAGTTGTGCTGACCGATTTTTTTTTACGTTGTATTGACCTTTTTTTTTTACGTTGTGCTGACCATTTTTTTTCGTTGTGTTGACCCTTGTTCTTTAAATGACGCAATCCAGAGGAGGACACCTAAAGGCGAGCCATCATGGCCTCATCTTCGGCAGGCTCCTCCGATTTTATTTTAACGTTGTGCTGACCCATGTTCTTAAAAATGACGCTATCCCGAGGATGACACCTAAAGGGGAGCCGTAATGGCCTCATCTTCGGCAGGATCCTCCGATTTTTTTTTCGGATTTTTTTTTACGTTGTGCTTACCGGTTTTTGATTTTTTTTTATTTTACGTTGTGCTGACTGGTTTTTTTCCAGTTTTTTTTTACGTTGTGTTGACCATTTTTTTCTTTTTTTTTACGTTGTGCTGGCCGGTTTTTTTAGGTTGTGCTGTCCGATTTTTTCCATTTTTTTTACATTTTGCTGACCGGTTTTTTTTTCATTTTTTTACGTTGTGCTTACCCTTGTTCTTTAAATGAAGCTATCATGAGCAGGACACCTAAAGGCGAACCATAATGGCCTCATCTTCGGCAGGCTCCTCCGATTTTTTTTACGTTGTGCTGACCGGTTTTTTTCCAGTTTTTTTTACGTTGTGCTGATCGGTTTTTTTCTAGTTTTTTTTCGTTGTGCTGATCGGTTTTATTTTTTACATTGTGTTGACCGGTTTTTGTTTTATTTATTTTATGTTGTGCTAACCGATTTTTTTTCCAGATTTTTTTATGTTGTGATGACCCTTGTTCTTTAAATGACGCTATCCAGAGGTGGACAACTAAAGGCGAGCCGTAATGGCCTCTTCTTCGGCAGGCTCCTCCGATTTTTTTTACGTTGTGCTGACCGGTTTTTTTTTCATTTTTTTTTTACGTTGTGCTTACCCTTGTTCTTTAAATGATGTTATCCAGAGCAGGACACCTAAAGGCGAACCGTAATGGCCTCATCTTCGGCAGGCTCCTCCGATTTTTTTTTACGTTGTGCTGACCGGTTTTTTTTCCAGTTTTTTTACGTTGTGCTGATCAATTTTTTTCCAATTTTTTTCGTTGTGCTGACCGGTTTTATTTTTTACGTTGTGCTGACCGGTTTTTGTTTTATTTATTTTACGTTGTACTGACCCATTTTTTTCCATTTTTTTTACGTTCTGCTGACCGGTTTTTTTTTTGGGTTCTGCTGATCAGTTTTTTTCCAGTTTTTTTTTACGTTGTGCTGATCGGGTTTCTTTTTTACGTTGTGCTGACCCTTGTTCTTTAAATGACGCTATTCAGAGGAGGACACCTAAACGCGAGCCGTAATGGCCTCATCTTCGGCAGGCTCCTCCAATTTTTTTTAACGTTGTGCTGACCCTTGTTCTTTAAATGATGCTATCCCGAGGAGGACACTTAAGGGGGAGTCGTAATGGCCTCATCTTCGGCAGGCTCCTCCGATTTTTTTCCAGTTTTTTTTTACGTTGTGTTGACCGGTTTTTTTCTTTTTTTTACGTTGTGCTGACCGTTTTTTTTTTTTCATTTTTTTACATTGTGCTGACCGGTTTTTTTATACATTGTGCTGACCCTTGTTCTTTAAATAACGCTATCCCGAGGATGACACCTAATGGGGAGCCGTAATGGCCTCATCTCCGGCAGGCTCCTCCGATTTTTTTCCGGTTTTTTTTAAGTTGTGCTGACTGGTTTTTTATTTTTTTTATTTTACGTTGTGCTGACTGGTTTTTTTCAGTTTTTTTTACGTTGTGTTGACCGTTTTTTTCCTTTTTTTTACGTTGTGCTGGCCCGTTTTTATAGGTTATGCTGACCGATTATTTTTTTCCAATTTTTTTTACATTCTGCTGACCAGTTTTTTTCTAGTTTTTTTTTACGTTGTGCTGGTCGGGTTTTTTTTTACATTGTGCTGACCCTTGTTCTTTAAATGACGCTATCCAGAGGTGGACAACTAAAGGCGAGCCGTAATGGCCTCATCTTCGGCAGGCTCCTCCGATTTTTTTTTACGTTGTGCTGACCGTTTTTTTTTCATTTTTTTTTACGTTGTGCTTACCCTTGTTCTTTAAATGATGCTATCCAGAGCATGACACCTAAAGGCAAACCGTAATAGCCTCATCTTCGGCAGGCTCCTCCGATTTTTTTTACGTTGTGCTGAGCGGTTTTTTTCCAGTTTTTTTTACGTTGTGCTGATCGGTTTTTTTCCAGGTTTTTTTTCGTTGTGCTGACCGGTTTTATTTTTTACGTTGTGCTGACCGGTTTTTGTTTTATTTATTTTACGTTGTGCTGATCGGTTTTTTCTCTTTTTTTTTTTGTTGTGCTGACCCTTGTTCTTTAAATGACGCTATCCAGAGGAGGACACCTAAAGGCGAGCCCTAATGGCCTCATCTTCGGCAGGCTCCTCCGATTTTTTTTTTAACATTGTGCTGACCCTTGTTCTTTAAATGACGCTATCCCGAGTAGGACACCTAAAGGGGAGTCGTAATGGCCTCATCTTCGGCAGGCTCCACCGATTTTTTCCAGTTTTTTTTACGTTGTGTTGACCGATTTTTTTCTTTTTTTTACGTTGTGCTGACTGGTTTTTTTAGGTTGTGCTGACCGGTTTTTTTCATTTTTTTACGTTGTGCTGATTGGTTTTTTTTCATTTTTTTTACGTTTGTGCTGACCCTAATTCTTTAAATGACGTTATCCAGTGGAGGACACCTAAAGTCGAGCCGTAATGGCCTCATCTTCGGCAGGCTCCTCCGATTTTTTTTACGTTGTTCTTACCGATTTTTTTCCAATTTTTTTTACGTTGTGCTGACCGGTTTTTTTCTAGTTTTTTTTTGTTTTTTATGTTGTGGTGACCGATTTTTTTCCATTTTTTTTACGTTGTGCTGACCGGTTTTTTTGTTTTTAGGTTGTGCTGATCGATTTTTTCCAGTTTTTTTTACGTTGTGCTGATCGGGTTTTTTTTTTTACGTTGTGCTGACCCTTGTTCTTTAAATGACGCTATCCAGAGGAGGACACCTAAAGGCGAGCCGTAATGGCCACATCATCGGCAGGATCCTCCGATTTTTTTACGTTGTGCTGACCCTTGTTGTTTAAATGACGCTATTCCTAGGAGGACACCTAAAGGGGAACCGTAATGGCCTCATCTTCGGCAGGCTCCTCCGATTTTTTTTTAACGTTTGTGCTGACCTTTATTCATTAAATGACGCTATCTCGAGGAGGACACCTAAAGGGGAGTCGTAATGGCCTCATCTTCGGCAGGCTCCACCGACTTTTTCCAGTTTTTTTTACGTTGTGTTGACCGATTTTTTTCTTTTTTTTACGTTGTGCTGACTGGTTTTTTTAGGTTGTGCTGACCGGTTTTTTTCATTTTTTTACGTTGTGCTGATTGGTTTTTTTTCATTTTTTTTACGTTTGTGCTGACCCTAATTCTTTAAATGACGTTATCCAGTGGAGGACACCTAAAGTCGAGCCGTAATGGCCTCATCTTCGGCAGGCTCCTCCGATTTTTTTTACGTTGTTCTTACCGATTTTTTTCCAATTTTTTTTACGTTGTGCTGACCGGTTTTTTTCTAGTTTTTTTTTGTTTTTTATGTTGTGGTGACCGATTTTTTTCCATTTTTTTTACGTTGTGCTGACCGGTTTTTTTGTTTTTAGGTTGTGCTGATCGATTTTTTCCAGTTTTTTTTACGTTGTGCTGATCGGGTTTTTTTTTTTACGTTGTGCTGACCCTTGTTCTTTAAATGACGCTATCCAGAGGAGGACACCTAAAGGCGAGCCGTAATGGCCACATCATCGGCAGGATCCTCCGATTTTTTTACGTTGTGCTGACCCTTGTTGTTTAAATGACGCTATTCCTAGGAGGACACCTAAAGGGGAACCGTAATGGCCTCATCTTCGGCAGGCTCCTCCGATTTTTTTTAACGTTTGTGCTGACCTTTATTCATTAAATGACGCTATCTCGAGGAGGACACCTAAAGGGGAGCCGTAATGGCCTCATCTTCCGTAGGCTCCTCCGATTTTTTTTTTCAATTTTTTTTACGTTCTGCTGACTGGTTTTTTTTTCCAGTTTTTTTTTTACGTTGTGCTGACCCTTGTTGTTTAAATGACGCTATTCCTAGGAGGACACCTAAAGGGGAACCGTAATGCCCTCATCTTCGGCAGGCTCCTCCGATCTTTTTTTAACGTTGTGCTGACCCTTGTTCTTTAAATGACTCTAACCCGAGGAGGACACCTAAAGGGGAGCCGTAATGGCCTCATCTTCGGCAGGCTCCTCTGATTTTTTTTCCAGTTTTTTTTACGTTGTGTTGACCAGTTTTTTTTCCTTTTTTTTACATTATACTGACCGATTTTTTTAGGTTGTGCTGACCGATTTTTTTTCATTTTTTTTACGTTGTGCTGACCGATTTTTTTCATATTTTTTACGTTGTGCTGACCCTTGTTCTTTAAAAGACGCTATCTAGAGGAGGACACCTAAAGGCGAGCCGTAATGGCCTCATCTTCGGCAGGCTCCTCCGACTTTTTTACGTTGTGCTGACCGAATTTTTCCAGTGTTTTTTGTTGTGCTGACCGGTGTTTCTTTTACGTGGTGCTGACCGGTTTTTGTTTTTTTTTATGTTACGTTGTGCTGACCAATTTTTTTCCAATTTTTTTTTACGTTGTGCTGGACGATTTTTTTTTTGTTTTTGGTTTGTGCTGACCAGTTTTTTTTCCATTTTTTTTTACGTTGTGTTGATCTTTTTTTTTTTCGTTGTGCTGACCCTTGTTCTTTAAATGACGCTATCTAGAAGAGGACACCTAAAGGCGAGCCGTAATGACCTCATCTTCGGCAGGCTCCTCCAATTTTTTTTAACGTTGTGCTGACCCTTGTTCTTTAAATAACGCTTTCCCGGGAGGACACCTAAAGGGGAGCCGTAATGGCCTCATCTTCCGCAGGCTCCTCCGATTTTTTTCGGTTTTTTTTTACGTTGTGCTAACCGGTTTTTTTGTTGTGCTGACCGGTTTTTTTAGGTTGTGGTGACCAGGTTTTTTCCATTTTTTTACGTTGTGCTGACCGGTTCTTTTTCCTTTTTTTTACGTTGTGCTGACCCTTGTTCTTTAAATGACGCTATCCAGAGGAGGACACTAAAGGCGAGCCGTAATGGCCTCATCTTCGGCAGGCTCCTCCGATTTTTTTTTATGTTGTGCTGACCAGTTTTTTTCCAATTTTTTTTACGTTATGCTGACCGGTTTTTTTTCCAGTTTTTTTTGTTTTTTTTTGTTGTGCTGACCGATTTTTTTTTACGTTGTGCTGACCAGTTTTTGTTTTTTTATATTACGTTGTGCTGACCGATTTTTTTTCCATTTTTTTTACGTTGTTCTTACCGGTTTTTTTGTTTTTGGGTTGTGCTGATCGGTTTTTTTTAGTTTTTTTTTTACGTTGAGCTGATCGGTTTTTCTTTAACGTTGTGCTGACCCGTGTTCTTTAAATGACGCTATCCAGGGGAGGACACCTAAAGGCGACCGTAATGGCCTCATCTTCGGCAGGTTCCTCCGATTTTTTTTACGTTGTGCTGACCGGTTTTTTTCGAGTTTTTTTTATACATTGTGCTGACCGGTTTTTTGTTTTTTTTGTTTTTTTAAGTTTTGCTGACCGGTTTTTTTTTTACGTTGTGCTGACCGATTTTTTTCTTTTTTTTTTGGGTTGTGCTGACCGGTTTTTTTTACGTTGTGTTGACCAGTTTTTTTTTACGTTGTGCTGACCGGTTTTTTTTCATTTCTTTTTACGTTTGTGCTGACCCTTATTCTTTAAATGACGTTATCCAGTGGAGGACACCTAAAGGCGAGTCATAATGGCCTCATCTTCGACAGGCTCCTCCGATTTTTTGTTTTTACGTTGTGCTTACCGATTTTTCTTCCAATTTTTTTTACGTTGTGCTGACCGGTTTTCTCCAGTTTTTTTTTGTTTTTTTGTTGTGCTAACCGATTTTTTTCCAGTTTTTTTTTTACGTTGTGCTAACCGGTTTTTTTGCTTTTAGGTTGTGCTGATCGGTTTTTTTTCAATTTTTTTTTACGTTGTGCTGATCGGGTTTTTTTTTACGTTGTGCTTACCCTTGTTCTTTAAATGACGCTATCCAGAGGAGGACACCTAAAGGCGAGCCGTAATGGCCACATCTTCGGCAGGATCCTCCGATTTTTTTTACGTTGTGCTGACCGATTTTTTTTATACGTTGTGTTGACCGATTTTATATTTTTTGTTTTTTTTTGTGTTTTGCTGACCGGTTTGTTTTTTTTACCTTGTGCTGACCCTTGTTCTTTAAATGACGCTATCCAGAGGAGAAGACCTAAAGGCGAGCCGTAATGGCCTCATCTTCGGCAGGCTCCTCCGATTTTTTTTAACATTGTGCTGACCCTTGTTCTTTAAATGACGCTATCCCGAGGATGACACCTAAAGGGGAGCCGTAATGGCCTCATCTCCGGCAGGTTCCTCCGATTTTTTTCCGGTTTTTTTTAAGTTGTGCTGATTGGTTTTTGATTTTTTATTTATTTTACGTTGTGCTGACTGGTTTTTATTTCAGTTTTTTTTTTACGTTGTGTTGACCGTTTTTTTTCTTTTTTTTTTTACGTTGTGCTGGCCCCTTTTTTTAGGTTGTGCTGACCGATTGTTTTTTTCCATTTTTTTTACATTGTGCTGACCAGTTTTTTTTCATTTTTTTTACGTTGTGCTTACCCTTGTTCTTTAAATGACGCTATCCCGAGGAGGACACCTAGAGGGGAGTCGTAATGGCCTCATCTTCGGCAGGCTCCTCCGATTTTTTTCCAGTTTTTTTTTACGTTGTGTTGACCGATTTTTTTCTTTTTTTTTACGTTGTGCTGACCGGTTTTTTTAGGTTGTGCTGACCGGTTTTTTTCATTTTTTTACGTTGTGCTGACCGGTTTTTTTTCATTTTTTTACGTTTGTGCTGACCCTTATTCTTTAAATGACGCTATCCAGTGGAGGACATCTAGAGGCGAGCCGTAATGGCCTCATCTTCGGCAGGCTCCTCCGATTTTTTTTTTACGTTGTGCTTATCGATTTTTTTCCAATTTTTTTTACATTGTGCTGACCGGTTTTTTTTTATTTTTTTTGTTTTTTTTTTGTTGTGCTGACCGATTTTTTTCCATTTTTTTTACGTTGTGCTGACCGATTTTTTTGTTTTTAGGTTGTGCTGATCGATTTTTTTCCAGTTTTTTTTACGTTGTGCTGATTGGGTTTTTTTTTTTTACGTTGTGCTGACCCTTGTTCTTTAAATGACACTATCCAGAGGAGGACACCTAAAGGCGAGCCGTAATGGCCACATCTTCGGCAGGATCCTCCGATTTTTTTTTACGTTGTGCTGACCGGTTTTTTATACGTTGTGCTGACCGGTTTTTTGTTTTTTGTTTTTTTTTTAAGTTTTGCTGACCGGTTTGTTTTTTTTACGTTGTGCTGACCGGTTTTTTTCTTTTTTTTGGGTTTTGTGACCGGTTTTTTTAACATTGTGCTGACCGGTTTTCTTTCTACGTTGTGCTTACCATTTTTTTTCGTTGTGCTGACCCTTGTTCTTTAAATGATGCTATCCAGAGGAGGAGACCTAAAGGCGAGCCGTAATGGCCTCATCTTCGGCAGGCTCCTCCGATTTTTTTAACATTGTTCTGACCCTTGTTCTTTAAATGACGCTATCCCGAGGATAACACCTAAAGGGGAGCCGTAATGGCCTCATCTCCGGCAGGCTCCTCCGATTTTTTTCCGGTTTTTTTTAAGTTGTGCTGACTGGTTTTTGATTTTTTTTTATTTTACGTTGTGCTGACTGGTTTTTTTTTTTCAGTTTTTTTTTACGTTGTGTTGACCATTTTTTTCCTTTTTTTTACGTTGTGCTGGCCCGTCTTTTTAGGTTGTGCTGACCGATTGTTTTTTTCCATTTTTTTTACATTATGCAGACCAGTTTTTTTTCATTTTTTTTACGTTGTGCTGACCCTTGTTCTTTAAAAGACGCTATCTAGAGGAGGACACCTAAAGGCGAGCCGTAATGGCCTCATCTTCGGCAGGCTCCTCCGACTTTTTTACGTTGTGCTGACCGATTTTTTCCAGTGTTTTTTGTTGTGCTGACCGGTGTTTTTTTTACGTGGTGCTGACCGGTTTTTGTTTTTTTTATGTTACGTTGTGCTGACCAATTTTTTTCCAATTTTTTTTTACGTTGTGCTGGCCGATTTTTTTTGTTTTTGGTTTGTGCTGACCAGTTTTTTTTCCATTTTTTTTTACGTTGTGTTGATCGTTTTTTTTTTTTTTTTGCGCTATGCTGACCCTTGTTCTTTAAATGACGCTATCCGGAGGAGGACACCTAAAGGCGAGCCGTAATAGCCTCATCTTCGGCAGGCTCCTCCGATTTTTTTTTATGTTGTGTTGACCGGTTTTTTTCCAGTTTTTTTTATACGTTGTGCTGACCGGTTTTTTGTTTTTTTTGTTTTTTTTTTAAGTTGTGGGGACCGGTTTTTTTTTACGTTGTGCTGACCGGTTTTTTTCTTTTTATTTGGGTTGTGCTGACCGGTTTTTTTTTTTTTACGTTATGCTGATCGTTGTGCTGACCCTTGTTCTTTAAATGACGCTATCTAGAGGAGGACACCTAAAGGCGAGCCGTAATGACCTCATCTTCGGCAGGCTCCTCCAATTTTTTTTAACGTTGTGCTGACCCTTGTTCTTTAAATAACGCTTTCCCGGGAGGACACCTAAAGGGGAGCCTTAATGGCCTCATCTTCGGCAGGCTCCTCCGATTTTTTTCGGTTTTTTTTACGTTGTGCTAACCGGTTTTTTTGTTGTGCTGACCGGTTTTTTTAGGTTGTGGTGACGAGTTTTTTTCCATTTTTTTACATTGTGCTGACCGGTTCTTTTTCCTTTTTTTTACGTTGTGCTGACCCTTGTTCTTTAAATGACGCTATCCAGAGGAGGACACTAAAGGCGAGCCGTAATGGCCTCATCTTCGGTAGGCTCCTCCGATTTTTTTTTTATGTTGTGCTGACCAGTTTTTTTCCAATTTTTTTTACGTTATGCTGACCGGTTTTTTTTTTCCAGTTTTTTTTGTTTTTTTTTGTTGTGCTGACCGATTTTTTTTTACGTTGTGCTGACCAGTTTTTGTTTTTTTATATTACGTTGTGCTGACCGATTTTTTTTCCATTTTTTTACGTTGTTCTTACCGGTTTTTTTGTTTTTGGGTTGTGCTGATCGGTTTTTTTTAGTTTTTTTTTTACGTTGAGCTTATCGGTTTTTTTTTAACGTTGTGCTGACCCGGGTTCTTTAAATGACGCTATCCGGGGGAGGACACCTAAAGGCGACCGTAATGGCCTCATCTTCGGCAGGTTCCTCCGATTTTTTTTACGTTGTGCTGACCGGTTTTTTTCGAGTTTTTTTTATACATTGTGCTGACCGGTTTTTTGTTTTTTTGTTTTTTTAAGTTTTGCTGACCGGTTTTTTTTTACGTTGTGCTGACCGATTTTTTTCTTTTTTTTGGGTTGTGCTGACCGGTTTTTTTTACGTTGTGTTGACCAGTTTTTTTTTACGTTGTGCTGACCGGTTTTTTTTCATTTCTTTTTACGTTTGTGCTGACCCTTATTCTTTAAATGACGTTATCCAGTGGAGGACACCTAAAGGCGAGTCATAATGGCCTCATCTTCGACAGGCTCCTCCGATTTTTTTTTTTTTACGTTGTGCTTACCGATTTTTCTTCCAATTTTTTTTACGTTGTGCTGACCGGTTTTTCTCCAGTTTTTTTTGTTTTTTTGTTGTGCTAACCGATTTTTTTCCAGTTTTTTTTTTTACGTTGTGCTAACCGGTTTTTTTGCTTTTAGGTTGTGCTGATCGGTTTTTTTTCAATTTTTTTTTACGTTGTGCTGATCGGGTTTTTTTTTACGTTGTGCTTACCCTTGTTCTTTAAATGACGCTATCCAGAGGAGGACACCTAAAGGCGAGCCGTAATGGCCACATCTTCGGCAGGATCCTCCGATTTTTTTTACGTTGTGCTGACCGATTTTTTTTATACGTTGTGTTGACCGATTTTTTATTTTTTTGTTTTTTTTTGTGTTTTGCTGACCGGTTTGTTTTTTTTACCTTGTGCTGACCCTTGTTCTTTAAATGACGCTATCCAGAGGAGAAGACCTAAAGGCGAGCCGTAATGGCCTCATCTTCGGCAGGCTCCTCCGATTTTTTTAACATTGTGCTGACCCTTGTTCTTTAAATGACGCTATCCCGAGGATGACACCTAAAGGGGAGCCGTAATGGCCTCATCTCCGGCAGGCTCCTCCTATTTTTTACCGGTTTTTTTTAAGTTGTGCTGACTGGTTTTTGATTTTTTATTTATTTTACGTTGTGCTGACTGGTTTTTATTTCAGTTTTTTTTTTACGTTGTGTTGACCGTTTTTTTCCTTTTTTTTTTACGTTGTGCTGGCCCCTTTTTTTAGGTTGTGCTGACCGATTGTTTTGTTCCATTTTTTTTACATTGTGCTGACCGGTTTTTTTTCATTTTTTTTACGTTGTGCTTACCCTTGTTCTTTAAATGACGCTATCCCGAGGAGGACACCTAGAGGGGAGTCGTAATGGCCTCATCTTCGGCAGGCTCCTCCGATTTTTTTCCAGTTTTTTTTACGTTGTGTTGACCGATTTTTTTTTTTTTACGTTGTGCTGACCGGTTTTTTTAGGTTGTGCTGACCGGTTTTTTTCATTTTTTTACGTTGTGCTGACCGGTTTTTTTTCATTTTTTTTACGTTTGTGCTGACCCTTATTCTTTAAATGACGCTATCCAGTGGAGGACATCTAGAGGCGAGCCGTAATGGCCTCATCTTCGGCAGGCTCCTCCGATTTTTTTTTACGTTGTGCTTATCGATTTTTTTCCAATTTTTTTTACGTTGTGCTGACCGGTTTTTTTCTATTTTTTTGTTTTTTTGTTGTGCTGACCGATTTTTTTCCATTTTTTTTACGTTGTGCTGACCGATTTTTTTGTTTTTAGGTTGTGCTGATCGATTTTTTTCCAGTTTTTTTTACGTTGTGCTGATTGGGTTTTTTTTTTTACGTTGTGCTGACCCTTGTTCTTTAAATGACGCTATCCAGAGGAGAACACCTAAAGGCGAGCGTAATGGCCACATCTTCGGCAGGATCCTCCGATTTTTTTTTACGTTGTGCTGACCGGTTTTTTTATACGTTGTGCTGACCGATTTTTTGTTTTTTGTTTTTTTTTTAAGTTTTGCTGACCGGTTTGTTTTTTTTACGTTGTGCTGACCGGTTTTTTTAACATTGTGCTGACCGGTTTTCTTTCTACGTTGTGCTGACCATTTTTTTTCGTTGTGCTGACCCTTGTTCTTTAAATGATGATATCCAGAGGAGGAGACCTAAAGGCGAGCCGTAATGGCCTCATCTTCGGCAGGCTCCTCCGATTTTTTTAACATTGTGCTGACCCTTGTTCTTTAAATGACGCTATCCCGAGGATAACACCTAAAGGGGAGCCGTAATGGCCTCATCTCCGGCAGGCTCCTCCGATTTTTTTCCGGTTTTTTTTAAGTTGTGCTGACTGGTTTTTGATATTTTTTATTTTACGTTGTGCTGACTGGTTTTTTTTTTCAGTTTTTTTTTACGTTGTGTTGACCATTTTTTTCCTTTTTTTTACGTTGTGCTGGCCCGTTTTTTTAGGTTGTGCTGACCGATTGTTTTTTTCCATTTTTTTTACATTGTGCAGACCAGTTTTTTTTCATTTTTTTTACGTTGTGCTGACCCTTGTTCTTTAAAAGACGCTATCTAGAGGAGGACACCTAAAGGCGAGCCGTAATGGCCTCATCTTCGGCAGGCTCCTCCGATTTTTTTTACGTTGTGCTGACCGGTTTTTTTCCAGTTTTTTTTTTATGTTGTGCTGATCGGTTTTTTTCAGTTTTTTTTTCGTTGTGCTGACCGGTTTTATTTTTTACGTTGTGCTGACCGGTTTTTGTTTTATTTATTTTACGTTGTGCTGACCCATTTTTTCCAGTATTTTTTACGTTCTGCTGACCGGTTTTTTTTGGGTTCTGCTGACCCATTTTTTTCCAGTTTTTATTTACGTTGTGCTGATCGGGTTTCTTTTTTACGTTGTGCTGACCCTTGTTCTTTAAATGACGCTATCCCGAGGAGGACACCTAAAGGGGAGCTGTAATGACCTCATCTTTGGCAAGCTCCTCCGATTTTATTTCGCTTTTTTTTTACGTTTTGCTGACCGGTTTTTTCTCTTTTTTGGGTTGTGCTGACCGGTTTTTTTTTTTACGTTGTGCTGACCGTTTTCTTTTTCGTTGTGCTGACCCTTGTTCTTTAAATGACGCTATCCAGAGCAGGACACCTAAAGGCGAGCTGTAATGGCCTCATCTTCGGCAGGCTCCTCTGATTTTTTTTTACGTTGTGCTTACCGATTTTTTTTTACGTTGTGCTTACCGATTTTTTTCCAATTTTTTTTACGTTGTGCTGACTGGTTTTTTCTAGTTTTTTTTGTTTTTTTGTTGTGCTGACCGATTTTTTTCCATTTTTTTTTATGTTGTGCTGACCGGTTTTTTTGTTTTTAGGTTGTGCTGATCGATATTTTTTTCCAGTTTTTTTTACGTTGTGCTGATCGGGTTTTTTTTTTACGTTGTGCTGACCCTTGTTCTTTAAATGACGCTATCCAGAGGAGGACACCTAAAGGCGAGCCGTAATGGCCACATCTTCGGCAGGATCCTCCGATTTTTTTTTATGTTGTGCTGACCGGTTTTTTTTATACGTTGTGCTGACCAGTTTTTTGTTTTTTTGTTTTTTTTTTTAAGTTTTGCTGACCGGTTTGTTTTTTTTACGTTGTGCTGACCGGTTTTTTTCTTTTTTTTGGGTTGTGCTGACCGGTTTTTTTTAACGTTGTGCTGACCGGTTATTTTCTTTTTTTTGGGTTGTGCTGACCGGTTTTTTTTACTTTGTGCTGACCGATTTTTTTTTTATGTTGTGCTGACCATTTTTTTTCGTTGTGCTGACCCTTGTTCTTTAAATGACGCAATCCAGAGGAGGACACCAAAAGGCGAGCCGTCATGGCCTCATCTTCGGCAGGCTCCTCCGATTTTATTTTAACATTGTGCTGACACTTGTTCTTTAAATGACGCTATCCAGAGGAGGACACCTAAAGGCGAGCCGTAATGGCCACATCTTCGGCAGGATCCTCCGATTTTTTTTTACGTTGTGCTGACCGGTTTTTTTTATACGTTGTGCTGACCGGTTTTTTGTTTTTTGTTTTTTTTTAAGTTTTGCTGACCGGTTTGTTTTTTTTACGTTGTACTGATCGGTTTTTTTCTTTTTTTTTGGGTTGTGCTGACCGATTTCTTTTAACGTTGTGCTGACCGGTTTTTTTCTTTTTTTTGGCTTGTGCTGACCGGTTTTTTTTACTTTGTGCTGATCGTTTTTTTTTTATGTTGTGCTGACCATTTTTTTTTCGTTGTGCTGACCCTTGTTCTTTAAATGACCCAATCCAGAGGAGGACACATAAAGGCGAGCCGTCATGGCCTCATCTTCAGCAGGCTCCTCCGATTTTATTTTAACATTGTGCTGACCCTTGTTCTTAAAAATGACGCTATCCCGAGGATGACACCTAAAGGGGAGCCGTAATGGCCTCATCTTCGGCAGGCTCCTTCGTTTTTTTCCGTTTTTTTTACGTTGTGTTGACCGGTTTTTTATTTTTTATTTTACGTTGTGCTGACTGGTTTTTTTCCAATTTTTTTTTACGTTGTGTTGACCGTTTTCTTCCTTTTTTTTATGTTGTGCTGGCCAGTTTTTTAGGTTGTGCTGACCGGTTTTTTTTCATTTTTTTTACATTTTGCTGACCGGTTTTTTTTTTCAGTTTTTTTACGTTGTGCTTACCCTTGTTCTTTAAATGATGCTATCATGAGCAGGACACCTAAAGGCAAACCGGTTTTTTTCCTTCTTTTTTTTACGTTGTGCTAACTACGTTTTTTTAGGTTGTGTTGACCGATTTTTTTCAGTTTTTTTTACGTTGTGCTGACCGATTTTTTTCCAGTTTTTTTTTATTTTTTTATTTTTTTTTACATTGTGCTGACCGATTTTTTGTTTTTTTTTTTACGTTGTGCTGATCGGTTTTTTTCTTTTTTTTAGGTTGTCCTGACCTTTTTTTTTTACGTTATGCTGATCGATTTTTCTTTTACGTTGTGCTGACCTTGTTCTTTAGATGACGCAATCCAAAGGAGAACACCTAAAGGCGAGCCGTAATGGCCTCATCTTCGGCAGGCTCCTCCGATTTTTTTTAACGTTTGTGCTGACCCTTATTCTTTAAATGACGCTATCCCGAGGAGGACACCTAAAGGGGAGCCGTAATGGCCTCATCTTAGGCAGGCTCCTCTGATTTATTTTCCAGTTTTTTTTTACGTTGTGTTGACCGGTTTTTTTTCTTTTTTTTTACGTTGTGCTGACCGGTTTTTTTAGGTTGTGCTGACCGATTTTTTTCCATTTTTTTTACGTTGTGCTGACCAGTTTTTTGTCATTTTTTTTACGTTGTACTGACCCTTGTTCTTTAAATGACGCTATCCAGAGGAGGACACCTAAAGGCAAGCCGTAATGGCCTCATCTTTGGCAGGCTCCTCCGATTTCACCGGTTTTTTTCCATTTTTTTTACGTTGTGCTGAGCGATTTTTTTTTCAGTTTTTTTTTGTTGTGCTGACCGGTTTGTTTTTACGTGGTGCTGACCGGTTTTTGTTTTTTTATGTTACGTTGTGCTGACCGATTTTTTTTTCCAATTTTTTTTATGTTGTGCTGACCGATTTTTTTGTTTTTGGGTTGTGCTGACCAGTTTTTTTTCCAGTTTTTTTTTTACGTTGTGCTGATCGGGTTTTTTTCGCGTTGTGCTGACCCTTGTTCTTTAAATGACGCTATCCAGAGGAGGACACCTAAAGGCGAGCCGTAATGGCCTCATCTTTGGCAGGCTCCTCCGATTTTTTTTACGTTGTGTTGACCGATTTTTTGTCCATTTTTTATACGTTGTGTTGACCGATTTTTCGTTTTTTTTTTGGCAGTTGTGCTGACCGGTTTTTTTTACATTATGCTGACCGGTTTTTTTTCTTTTTTTTTGGGTTGTGCTGACCGTTTTTTTTTACGTTGTACTGACCATTTTTTTTCGTTGTGCTGACCGTTGTTCTTTAAATGAAGCTATCCAGAGGAGGACACCTAAAGACGAGCCGTAATGGCCTCATTTTCGACAGGCTCCTCCAATATTTTTTTAACGTTGTGCTGACCCTTGTTCTTTAAATGACGCTATCCCGAGGAGGACACCTAAAGGGGAGCCGTAATGGCCTCATCTTCGGCAGGCTACTCCAATTTTTTTCGGTTTTTTTTACGTTGTGCTGACCGGTTTTTTTCCTTTGTTTTTACGTTGTGCTGACCCTTGTTCTTTAAATGACGCTATCCAGAGGAGGACACCAAATGGCGAGCCGCAATGGCCTCATCTTCGGCAGGATCCTCCGATTCTTTTTTACGTTGTACTGACCGGTTTTTTTTATACGTTGTGCTGACCGGTTTTTTGTTTTTTTGTTTTTTTTTTTAGTTTTGCTGAACGGTTTGTTTTTTTTACGTTGTGCTGACCGGTTTTTTCTTTTTTTTGGGTTGTGATGACCGGTTTTTTTTACATTGTGCTGACCGATTTTTTTCTTTTTTTTTGAGTTGTGCTGACCGGTTTTTTTTACTTTGTGCTGCCCGGTTTTTTTTTACGTTGTGCTTACCATTTTTTTCGTTGTGCTGAGCCTTGTTCTTTAAATGACGCTATCCAGAGGAGGACACTTAAAGGCGAGCCGTCATGGCCTCATCTTCGGCAGGCTCCTCCGATTTTATTTTAACATTGTGCTGACTCTTGTTCTTTAAATGACGCTATCCAGAGGAAGACACCTAAAGGCGAGCCGTAATGGCCACATCTTCGGCAGGATCCTCCGATTTTTTTTTTACGTTGTGCTGACCGGTTTTTTTTATACGTTGTGCTTACCGGTTTTTTGTTTTTTTGTTTTTTTTTAAGTTTTGCTGACCGGTTTGTTTTTTTTACGTTGTGCTGACCGGTTTTTTTCTTTTTCTTGGGTTGTGCTGACCGGTTTTTTAACGTTGTGCTGACCGGTTTTTTTCTTTTTTTGGGTTGTGCTGACCGATTTTTTTACTTTGTGCTGACCAGTTTTTTTTTACGTTGTGCTGACCATTTTTTTCGTTGTGCTGACCCTTGTTCTTTAAATGACGCAATCCAGAGGAGGACACCTAAAGGCGAGCCGTCATGGCCTCATCTTCGGCAGGCTCCTCCGATTTTATTTTAACATTGTGCTGACCCTTGTTCTTTAAATGACGCTATCCAGAGGAGGACACCTAAAGGCGAGCCGTAATGGCCACATCTTCGGCAGGATCCTCCGATTTTTGTTTTACGTTGTGCTGACCGGTTTTTCTTATACGTTGTGCTGACCGGTTTTTTGTTTTTTGTTTTTTTTTAGGTTTTGCTGACCGGTTTGTTTTTTTTACGTTGTGCTGACCGGTTTTTTTCTTTTTTTGGGTTGTGCTGACCGGTTTTTTTTAACGTTGTGCTGACCGGTTTTTTTCTTTTTTTGGGTTGTGCTGACCGGTTTTTTTTACTTTGTGCTGACCGGTTTTTTTTACGTTGTGCTGACCATTTTTTTCGTTGTGCTGACCCTTGTTCTTTAAATGATGCAATCCAGAGGAGGACACCTAAAGGCGAGCCGTCATGGCCTCATCTTCGGCAGGCTCCTCAGATTTTATCTTAACATTGTGCTGACCCTTGTTCTTAAAAATGACGCTATCCCGAGGATGACACCTAAAGGGGAGCCGTAATGGCCTCATCTTCGGCAGGCTCCTTCGATTTTTTCCGTTTTTTTTTTTACGTTGTGTTGACCGAATTTTTATTTTTTATTTTACGTTGTGCTGACTGGTTTTTTTCCAATTTTTTTTTTACGTTGTGTTGACCGTTTTTTTCCTTTTTTTATGTTGTGCTGGCCAGTTTTTTTAGGTTGTGCTGACCGGTTTTTTTAATTTTTTTTACATTTTGCTGACCGGTTTTTTTTTCATTTTCTTACGTTGTGCTTACCCTTGTTCTTTAAATGACGCTATCATGAGTAGGACACCTAAAGGCAAACCGTAATGGCCTCATCTTCGGCAGGCTCCTCCGATTTTTTCTTACGTTGTGCTAACCGATTTTTTTCGAGTTTTTTTTACGTTGTGCTGATCGGTTTTTTTCCAGTTTTTTTTTGGTTGTGCTGACCGGTTTCATTTTTTACGTTGTGCTGACCGGTTTTTGTTTTATTTATTTTATGTTGTGCTGACCGATTTTTTTTCCAAATTTTGTTACGTTGTGCTGAGTGGTTTTTTTGGGTTCTGCCGACCGGTTTTTTTCCAGTTTTTTTTTTACGTTGTGGTGGTCGGATTTTTTTTTACGTTGTGCTGACCCTTGTTCTTTAAATGGCGCTATCCAGAGGTGGACACCTAAGGCGAGCCGTAATGGCCTCATCTTCGGCAGGCTCCTCCGATTTTTTTTTACATTGTGCTTGCCGGTTTTTTTCTAGTTTTTTTTTTATACATTTTGCACACCGATTTTTTGTATTTTTTGTTTTTTTTTAGTTTTTTTTAAGTTGTGCTGATCGGTTTTGTTTTTTACGTTGTGCTGACCGGTTTTTTTCTTTTTTTTTGGGTTGTGCTTACCGATTTTTTTTTTACGTTGTGCTGACCTTTTTTTTTTCGTTGTGCTGACCCTTGTTCTTTAAATGACGCTATCCAGAGGAGGACACCTAAAGGCGAGTCGTAATGGCCTCAACCTCAGCAGGCTCCTCCGATTTTTTTTAACGTTGTGCTGACCCTTGTTCTTTAAATGACGCTATCCCGAGGGGGACACCTAAAGGCGAGTAGTAATGGCCTCATCTTCGGCAGGCTCCTCCGATTTTTTCCTGTTTTTTTATATTACGTTGTGTTGACCGGTTTTTTTCCTTCTTTTTTTTTTACGTTGTGCTAACTGTTTTTTTTAGGTTGTGCTGACCGGTTTTTTTTCCAGTTTTTTTTACGTTGTGCTGACCGGTTTTTTCCAGTTTTTTTATCTTTTATTTTTCTTACGTTGTGCTGACCGATTTTTTGTTTTTCTACGTTGTGCTGATCGGTTTTTTTCTTTTTTTTAGGTTGTCCTGACCAATTTTTTTTTACGTTATGCTGATCGATTTTTCTTTTACGTTGTGCTGACCTTGTTCTTTAGATGACGCAATCCAGAGGAGAACACCTAAAGGCGAGCCGTAATGGCCTTATCTTCGGTTGGCTCCTCCGATTTTTTTTTAACGTTTGTGCTGACCCTTATTCTTTAAATGACGCTATCCCGAGGAGGACACCTAAAGGGGAGCCGTAATGGCCTCATCTTCCGCAGGCTCCTCCGATTTTTTTTCAATTTTTTTATGTTCTGCTGACTGGTTTTTTTTCAGTTTTTTTTTACGTTGTGCTGACCCTTGTTCTTCAAATGACGCTATCATTAGGAGGACACCTAAAGGGGAGCCGTAATGGCCTCATCTTCAACAGGCTCCTCCGATTTTTTTTAACGTTGTGCTGACCCTTGTTCTTTAAATGACGCTAACCCGAGGAGGACACCTAAATGGGAGCCGTAATGGCCTCATCTTAGGCAGGTGGTGCACGAAATTGTGATCAATACTTTTCACAACTCAAATAATCCCCGGTAATGAATCCAAAAACTTGGTGTTCAATACCATGGCATAAACACAACTTCGCACAACTAACCAGCAAGTGTACTGGGTCGTCCAAGTAATAAACCTTACGCGAGTAAGGGTCGATCCCACAGAGATTGTTGGTATGAAGCAAGCTATGGTCACCTTGTAAATCTCAGTCAGGCAAACTCAAATGGGTATGGTGATATACGAATAAAACATAAAGATAAAGATAGAGATACTTATGTAATTCATTGGTAGGAACTTCAGACAAGCGTATGAAGATGCCTTCCCTTCCGTCTCTCTGCTTTCCTACTGTCTTCATCCAATCCTTCTTACTCTTTTCCATGGCAAGCTTAAGCAAGGGTTTCACCGTTGTCAGTGGCTACCTCCCATCCTCTCAGTGGAAATGTTCAACGCACCCTGTCACGGCACGGCTATCCATCTGTCGGTTCTCGATCAGGCCGGAATAGAATCCAGTGATTCTTTTGCGTCTGTCACTAACGCCCCGCCCTCAGGAGTTTGAAGCACGTCACAGTCATTCAATCATTGAATCCTACTCAGAATACCACAGACAAGGTTAGACCTTCCGGATTCTCTTGAATGCCGCCATCAGTTCTAGCCTATACCACGAAGACTCTGATCTCACGGAATGGCTGGCTCGTTTGTCAGGCGAGCACTCGGTTGTCAGGCGATCAACCATGCATCGTGTATCAGGAATCCAAGAGATATTCACCCAATCGAAGGTAGAACGGAGGTGGTTGTCAGTCACACGTTCATAGGTGAGAATGATGATGAGTGTCACGGATCATCACATTCATCAAGTTGAAGAACAAGTGATATCTTAGAACAAGAACAAGCGGAATTGAATAGAAGAACAATAGTAATTGCATTAATACTCGAGGTACAGCAGAGCTCCACACCTTAATCTATGGTGTGTAGAAACTCCACCGTTGAAAATACATAAGAACAAGGTCTAGGCATGGCCGAATGGCCAGCCTCCCAATGAGGGTTCAATCATCAAAACATGATCAAAAGATCCAAAAGATTGAAAGATCCCCTAATACAATAGTAAAATGTCCTACTTATAGAAAACTAGTAACCTAGGGTATACAGAGATGAGTAAATGACATAAAAATCCACTTCCGGGCCCACTTGGCGTGTGCTTGGGCTGAGCAATGAAGCATTTTCGTGTAGAGACTCCTCTTGGAGTTAAACGCCAGCTTTAGTGCCAGTTTGGGCGTTTAACTCCCATTTTGGTGCCAGTTCCGGCGTTTAACGCTGGAATTCCTGAGGGTGACTTTGAACGCCGGTTTGGGCCATCAAATCTTGGGCAAAGTATGGACTATCATATATTACTGGAAAGCCCAGGATGTCTACTTTCCAACGCCGTTGAAAGCGCGCCAATTGGGCTTCTGTAGCTCCAGAAAATCCACTTCGAGTGCAGGGAGGTCAGAATCCAACAGCATCTGCAGTCCTTTTTGGTCTCTGAATCAGATTTTTGCTCAGGTCCCTCAATTTCAGCCAGAAAATACCTGAAATCACAGAAAAACACACAAACTCATAGTAAAGTCCAGAAAAGTGAATTTTAACTAAAAACTAATAAAAATATACTAAAAACTAACTAGATCCTACCAAAAACATACTAAAAACAATGCCAAAAAGCGTACAAATTATCCGCTCATCACAACACCAAACTTAAATTGTTGCTTGTCCTCAAGCAACTGAAAATCAAATAAGATAAAAAGAAGAGAATATGCAATGAATTCCAAAAACATCTATGAAGATCAGTATTAATTAGATGAGCGGGGCTTTTAGCTTTTTGCCTCTGAATAGTTTTGGCATCTCACTCTATCCTTTGAAATTCAGAATGATTGGCTTCTTTAGGAACTCAGAATCCAAATAGTGTTATTGATTCTCCTAGTAAAATATGATGATTCTTGAACATAGCTACTTATTGAGTCTTGGCCGTGGCCCAAAGCACTCTGTCTTCCAGTATTACCACCGGATACATACATGCCACAGACACATAATTGGGTGAACCTTTTCAGATTGTGACTCAGCTTTGCTAGAGTCCCCAACTAGAGGTGTCCAGGGTTCTTAAGCACACTCTTTTTGCCTTGGATCACAACTTTATTTCTTTCTTTTCTCTATTTTTTCGAATTTTTTTTTCTTTTTCTCTCTTTTTTTTTTCGTTTTCTTTTTCTCTTCTTTTTTTTTCACTGCTTTTTCTTGCTTCAAGAATCATTTTAATGATTTTTCAGATCCTCAGTAACATGTCTCCTTTTTCATCATTCTTTCAAGAGCCAACATTCATGAACCACAAATTCAAAAGACATATGCACTGTTTAAGCATACATTCAGAAAACAAAAGTATTGCCACCACATCAAAATAATTAAACTGTTATAAAATTTAAAATTCATGCAATTATTTTTCTTTTTCAATTAAGCACGTTTTTTTTTTCAAGAAAGGTGATGGATTCATAGGACATTCATAACTTTAAGGCATAGACACTAAGACACTAATGATCACAAGACACAAACATGGACAAACATAAGCATTAATTTTCGAAAAACAGAAAAATAAAGAACAAGGAAATTAAAGAACGGGTCCACCTTTGATCAAAGTTGACCCTTCTAGTGTAAGGATGTTCATCTCCTTGCATCATGGGCAAATTGAATGCCAACCTTACACTTTCCGGACTAAAATCCAAGTATTTCCCCCGAACCATAGTAAGATAATTCTTTGGATCCGGGTTCACACTTTGATCATGGTTCTTGGTGATCCATGCATTGGCATAGAACTCTTGAACCATCAAGATTCCGACTTGTTGAATGGGGTTGGTAAGAATTTCCCAACCTCTTCTTCGGATCTCATGTCGGATCTCCGGATATTCACTCTTTTTGAGTGAAAAAGGGACCTCGGGGATCACCTTCTTCAAGGCCACAACTTCATAGAAATGGTCTTGATGCACCCTTGAGATGAATCTCTCCATCTCCCATGACTCGGAGGTGGAAGCTTTTGCCTTCCCTTTCCTCTTTCTAGAGGTTTCTCCGGCCTTGGATGCCATAAATGGTTATGGAAAAACAAAAAGCAATGCTTTTACCACACCAAACTTAAAAGGTTGCTCGTCCTCGAGCAAAAGAAGAAAGAAGAGAGTAGAAGAAGAAGAAATGAAGGGAAAGGGAATGGCCTTTGTTTTCGGCTAAGAAGGGGAGAAGTGGTGTGTATGTTGTGTGAAAATGAAAGAGTGAAGGAGGGGATATATAGGAGAGGAGGAAGGGTAGGGTTCGGTCATGTATGGGTGGGTTTGGGTGGGAAAGTGGTTTGAATTTGAATGGTGAGGTAGGTGGGGTTTTATGAAGGATGGATGTGAGTGGTGAAGAGAAAGATGGGATTTGATAGGTGAAGGGCTTTTGGGGAAGAGGTGTTGAGGTGATTGGTGAAAAAGAGAGAGAGTGGTGGGGTAGGTGGGGATCCTGTGGGGTCCACAGATCCTGAGGTGTCAAGGAAAAGTCATCCCTGCACCAAATGGCAAGCAAAATTGCGTTTTTAGCCATTTCTGGCGTTAAACGCCGGGCTGGTGCCCATTTCTGGCGTTTAACGCCAGCTCCTTGCCCTTTTCTGGCGTTTAACGCCAGTCTGGTGCCCCTTTCTGGCGTTAAACGCCCAGAATGGTGTCAGACTGGGCGTTAAACGCCCATCTGCTAACCTTACTGGCGTTTAAACGACAGTAGGTGCGTCCTCCAGGGTGTGCTATTTTTCTTCCTGTTTTTCATTCTGTTTTTGCTTTTTTTCATTGATTTTGTGACTCTCATGATCATCAACCTACAAAAAAAATAAAATAACAAAAGAAAATAGTTAATTATAAAACATTGGGTTGCCTCCCAACAAGCGCTTCTTTAATGTCATTAGCTTGACAGAGGACTCTCATGGAGCCTCAGAAATGCTCAGAGCTATGTTGGAACCTCCCAACACCAAACTTAGAGTTTGAATGTGGGGGTTCAACACCAAACTTAGAGTTTGGTTGTGGCCTCCCAACACCAAACTTAGAGTTTGACTGTGGGGGCTCTGTTTGGCTCTATTTTGAGGGAAGCTCTTCATGCTTCCTCTCCATGATGACAGAGGGATATCCTTGAGCCTTAAACACCAAGGATTTTTCATTCACTTGAATGATCAACTCTCCTCTATCAACATCAATCACAGCCTTTGCTGTGGCTAGGAAGGGTCTGCCAAGGATGATGGATTCATCCATGCACTTCCCAGTCTCTAGGACTATGAAATCAGTAGGGATGTAATGGTCTTCAACTTTTACCAAAACATCCTCTACAAGTCCATAGTCTTGTTTTCTTGAGTTGTCTGCCATCTCTAGTGAGATTTTTGCAGCTTGCACCTCAAAGATCCCTAGCTTCTCCATTACAGAGAGAGGCATGAGGTTTACACTTGACCCTAAGTCACACAAGGCCTTCTTGAAGGTCATGGTGCCTATGGTACAAGGTATTGAAAACTTCCCAGGATCCTGTCTCTTTTGAGGCAGTTTCTGCCTAGACAAGTCATCCAGTTCTTTGGTGAGCAAAGGGGGTTCATCCTCCCAAGTCTCATTTCCAAATAACTTGTCATTTAGCTTCATGATTGCTCCAAGGTATTTAGCAACTTGCTCTTCAGTGACATACTCATCCTCTTCAGAGGAAGAATACTCATCAGAGCTCATGAATGGCAGAAGTAAGTTCAATGGAATCTCTATGGTTTCATTTTGATCCTCAGATTCCCATGGTTCCTCATTGGGGAACTCATTGGAGGTCAGTGGACGTCCATTGAGGTCTTCCTCAGTGGCGTTCACTGCCTCTTCCTCCTCCCAAAATTCGGCCATGTTGATGGCTTTGCACTCTCCTTTTGGATTTTCTTCTGTATTGCTTGGGAGAGTACTAGGAGGGAGTTCAGTAATTTTCTTGCTCAGCTGTCCCACTTGTGCCTCCAAATTCCTAATGGAAGACCTAGTTTCAGTCATGAAACTTTGAGTGGTTTTGATTAGATCAGAGACCATGGTTGCTAAGTCAGAGGTATTTTGCTTAGAACTCTCTGTCTGTTGCTGAGAAGATGATGGAAAAGGCTTGCTATTGCTAAACCTGTTTCTTCCACCATTATTATTATTGAAACCTTGTTGAGGTCTCTGTTGTTCCTTCCATGAGAAATTTGGATGATTTCTCCATGAAGGATTATAGGTGTTTCCATAGGGTTCTCCCATGTAATTCACCTCTTCCATTGAAGGGTTCTCAGGATCATAAGCTTCTTCCTCAGATGAAGCTTCCTTAGTACTGCTTGGTGCATTTTGCATTCCAGACAGACTTTGAGAAATCATATTGACTTGTTGAGTTAATATTTTATTCTGAGCCAATATGGCATTCAGAGTGTCAATCTCAAGAACTCCTTTCTTCTGACTAGTCCCATTGTTCACAGGATTTCTTTCAGAAGTGTACATGAATTGGTTATTTGCAACCATTTCAATCAGCTCTTGAGCTTCTGTAGGCGTCTTCTTCAGATGAAGAGAGCCTCCAGCAGAGCTATCCAAAGACATCTTGGACAGTTCAGAGAGACCATCATAGAAAATACCTATGATGCTCCATTCAGAAAGCATGTCAGAGGGACACTTTCTGATTAATTGTTTGTATCTTTCCCAAGCTTCATAGAGGGATTCTCCTTCCTTCTGTCTGAAGGTTTGGACTTCCACTCTAAGCTTACTCAATTTTTGAGGTGGAAAGAACTTTGCCAAGAAGGCATTGACTAGCTTTTCCCAAGAGTCCAGGCTTTCTTTAGGTTGAGAGTCCAACCATGTTCTAGCTCTGTCTCTTACAGCAAAAGGGAATAGCATAAGTCTGTAAACCTCAGGGTCAACCCCATTAGTCTTGACAGTGTCACAGATTTGCAAGAATTCAGCTAAAAACTTATGAGGATCTTCCAATGGAAGTCCATGGAACTTGCAATTCTGTTGCATTAGAGAAACTAATTGAGGCTTAAGCTCAAAGTTGTTTGCTCCAATGGCAGGGATAGAGATGCTTCTCCCATAGAAGTCGGGAGTAGGTGCAGTAAAGTCACCTAGCACCTTCCTTGCATTGTTGGCATTGTTGTTGTTTTCGGCTGCCATGAGTTCTTCTTCCTTGAAGAATTCGGTTAGGTCCTCTACAGAGGGTTGTGCTTTAGCTTCTCTTAGCTTTCGCTTCAAGGTCCTTTCAGGTTCAGGGTCAGCCTCAACAAGAATGCTTTTGTCTTTGCTCCTGCTCATAAGAAAGAGAAGAGAACAAGGAAATATGGAATCCTCTATGTCACAGTATAGAGATTCCTTTAGGTGTCAGAGGAAAAGAAAAATGGAAGGCAGAAGTAGAAAATTTGAACTTATCAAGAAAGATGGAGTTCGAATTTTGCTTTAAGGAATAGTGTTAGTCCATAAATAGAAGGATGTGAGAAGAAGGGAAGTGATTTTCGAAAATTAAGTAAGAAATTTTGAAAACATTTTGAAAAACACTAATTAATTTTCGAAAACCATGAGTGGGAAAGAGATCAAGTGATTTTTGAAAAAGATTTTGAAATTAGAAATCAAAAAGATTTGATTGAAAACTATTTTGAAAAAGATGTGGTTAAGAAGATATGATTGATTTTAAAAAAGATGTGATTGAGAAGATATGATTTGAAAAACATTTTAAAAGATTTGATTTTGAAAATTAGTGACTTGGCTATCAAGAAGAGATATGATTCAAACATTAAACCTCTCTCAACAGAAAAGGCAACATACTTGAAATGTTGAGTCAAATCATTAATTGATAGCAAGTATCTTTGAAAATAGAAAGAAATTGATTTTGAAAAAGATTTGATTGAAAAGATATGATTTGAAAAAGATTTGATTTTGAAAAACTTTGAAAACCTGAAAAAAATTGCATTGAAAAACATAATCTTCCCTCTTGTGCCATCCTGGCGTTAAACGCCCAGAATGATGCACATTCTGGCGTTTAACGCCCAAAACACTACCTTTTTGGGCGTTAAACGCCCAGCCAGGTACCCTGGCTGGCGTTTAAACGCCAGTCTGTCCTTCTTCACTGGGCGTTTTGAACGCCCAGCTTTTTCTGTATAATTCCTCTGCTGTATGTTCTGAACCTTCAATTCTCTGTATTATTGACTTGAGAAGACACAAATAAAAAATATTTTTGAATTTTTAATAATGAAGAATAATTAAAATGCAACTAAAATCAAATAACAATGCATGCAAGACACCAAACTTAGCAGTTTGTATACTACTGACACTATATGAGACACATAAACACTCAAGTCAAGAGAATTCAAAGATCAAAGTAAGAAATCATCAAGAATTATTTGAAGATCCTTAAAACATATGAATGAATGCATGCAATTGACACCAAACTTAAAATGAAAACACTAGACTCAAACAAGAAATATTTTTGGATTTTATGATTTTGTAATTTTTTTGTGTTTTTCGAAAATTAAGTGGAAAAAGGTATCAAAATTCTTAATGAGAATTCCAGGAATCAGTGCAATGCTAGTCTAAGACTCCGGTCCAGGAATTAGACATGGCTTCATAGCCAGCCAAGCTTTCAAAGAAAGCTTCGGTCCAAAACACTAGACATGGCCAATGGCCAGCCAAGCCTTAGCAGATCACTGCTCCAAAAGCAAGATTGATAGAAATCAACAAGCTCTTGTGATGATAAGTTGAAACCTCGGTCCAATGAAATTAGACATGGCTTCACAGCCAGCCAGACTTCAACAAATCATCATGAAACTCTAGAATTCATCTTCAAGAATTCTGAAAAAAAATACCTAATCTAAGCAACAAGATGAACCGTCAGTTGTCCAAACTCAACAATCCCCGGCAACGGCGCCAAAAACTTGGTGCACGAAATTGTGATCAATACTTTTCACAACTCAAATAATCCCCGGTAATGAATCCAAAAACTTGGTGTTCAATACCATGGCATAAACACAACTTCGCACAACTAACCAGCAAGTGTACTGGGTCGTCCAAGTAATAAACCTTACGCGAGTAAGGGTCGATCCCACAGAGATTGTTGGTATGAAGCAAGCTATGGTCACCTTGTAAATCTCAGTCAGGCAAACTCAAATGGGTATGGTGATATACGAATAAAACATAAAGATAAAGATAGAGATACTTATGTAATTCATTGGTAGGAACTTCAGACAAGCGTATGAAGATGCCTTCCCTTCCGTCTCTCTGCTTTCCTACTGTCTTCATCCAATCCTTCTTACTCCTTTCCATGGCAAGCTTAAGCAAGGGTTTCACCGTTGTCAGTGGCTACCTCCCATCCTCTCAGTGGAAATGTTCAACGCACCCTGTCACGGCACGGCTATCCATCTGTCGGTTCTCGATCAGGCCGGAATAGAATCCAGTGATTCTTTTGCGTCTGTCACTAACGCCCCGCCCTCAGGAGTTTGAAGCACGTCACAGTCATTCAATCATTGAATCCTACTCAGAATACCACAGACAAGGTTAGACCTTCCGGATTCTCTTGAATGCCGCCATCAGTTCTAGCCTATACCACGAAGACTCTGATCTCACGGAATGGCTGGCTCGTTTGTCAGGCGAGCACTCGGTTGTCAGGCGATCAACCATGCATCGTGTATCAGGAATCCAAGAGATATTCACCCAATCGAAGGTAGAACGGAGGTGGTTGTCAGTCACACGTTCATAGGTGAGAATGATGATGAGTGTCACGGATCATCACATTCATCAAGTTGAAGAACAAGTGATATCTTAGAACAAGAACAAGCGGAATTGAATAGAAGAACAATAGTAATTGCATTAATACTCGAGGTACAGCAGAGCTCCACACCTTAATCTATGGTGTGTAGAAACTCCACCGTTGAAAATACATAAGAACAAGGTCTAGGCATGGCCGAATGGCCAGCCTCCCAATGAGGGTTTAATCATCAAAACATGATCAAAAGATCCAAAAGATTGAAAGATCCCCTAATACAATAGTAAAATGTCCTACTTATAGAAAACTAGTAACCTAGGGTGTACAGAGATGAGTAAATGACATAAAAATCCACTTCCGGGCCCACTTGGCGTGTGCTTGGGCTGAGCAATGAAGCATTTTCGTGTAGAGACTCCTCTTGGAGTTAAACGCCAGCTTTAGTGCCAGTTTGGGCGTTTAACTCCCATTTTGGTGCCAGTTCCGGCGTTTAACGCTGGAATTCCTGAGGGTGACTTTGAACGCCGGTTTGGGCCATCAAATCTTGGGCAAAGTATGGACTATCATATATTGCTGGAAAGCCCAGGATGTCTACTTTCCAACGCCGTTGAGATCGCGCCAATTGGGCTTCTGTAGCTCCAGAAAATCCACTTCGAGTGCAGGGAGGTCAGAATCCAACAGCATCTGCAGTTCTTTTTGGTCTCTGAATCAGATTTTTGCTCAGGTCCCTCAATTTCAGCCAGAAAATACCTGAAATCACAGAAAAACACACAAACTCATAGTAAAGTCCAGAAAAGTGAATTTTAACTAAAAACTAATAAAAATATACTAAAAACTAACTAGATCCTACCAAAAACATACTAAAAACAATGCCAAAAAGCGTACAAATTATCCGCTCATCACAACACCAAACTTAAATTGTTGCTTGTCCTCAAGCAACTGAAAATCAAATAAGATAAAAAGAAGAGAATATGCAATGAATTCCAAAAACATCTATGAAGATCAGTATTAATTAGATGAGCGGGGCTTTTAGCTTTTTGCCTCTGAATAGTTTTGGCATCTCACTCTATCCTTTGAAATTCAGAATGATTGGCTTCTTTAGGAACTCAGAATCCAAATAGTGTTATTGATTCTCCTAGTAAAATATGATGATTCTTGAACATAGCTACTTATTGAGTCTTGGCCGTGGCCCAAAGCACTCTGTCTTCCAGTATTACCACCGGATACATACATGCCACAGACACATAATTGGGTGAACCTTTTCAGATTGTGACTCAGCTTTGCTAGAGTCCCCAACTAGAGGTGTCCAGGGTTCTTAAGCACACTCTTTTTGCCTTGGATCACAACTTTATTTCTTTCTTTTCTCTATTTTTTCGAATTTTTTTTTCTTTTTCTCTCTTTTTTTTTTCGTTTTCTTTTTCTCTTCTTTTTTTTTCACTGCTTTTTCTTGCTTCAAGAATCATTTTAATGATTTTTCAGATCCTCAGTAACATGTCTCCTTTTTCATCATTCTTTCAAGAGCCAACATTCATGAACCACAAATTCAAAAGACATATGCACTGTTTAAGCATACATTCAGAAAACAAAAGTATTGCCACCACATCAAAATAATTAAACTGTTATAAAATTTAAAATTCATGCAATTCTTTTTCTTTTTCAATTAAGCACGTTTTTTTTTCAAGAAAGGTGATGGATTCATAGGACATTCATAACTTTAAGGCATAGACACTAAGACACTAATGATCACAAGACACAAACATGGACAAACATAAGCATTAATTTTCGAAAAACAGAAAAATAAAGAACAAGGAAATTAAAGAACGGGTCCACCTTTGATCAAAGTTGACCCTTCTAGTGTAAGGATGTTCATCTCCTTGCATCATGGGCAAATTGAATGCCAACCTTACACTTTCCGGACTAAAATCCAAGTATTTCCCCCGAACCATAGTAAGATAATTCTTTGGATCCGGGTTCACACTTTGATCATGGTTCTTGGTGATCCATGCATTGGCATAGAACTCTTGAACCATCAAGATTCCGACTTGTTGAATAGGGTTGGTAAGAATTTCCCAACCTCTTCTTCGGATCTCATGTCGGATCTCCGGATATTCACTCTTTTTGAGTGAAAAAGGGACCTCGGGGATCACCTTCTTCAAGGCCACAACTTCATAGAAATGGTCTTGATGCACCCTTGAGATGAATCTCTCCATCTCCCATGACTCGGAGGTGAAAGCTTTTGCCTTCCCTTTCCTCTTTCTAGAGGTTTCTCCGGCCTTGGATGCCATAAATGGTTATGGAAAAACAAAAAGCAATGCTTTTACCACACCAAACTTAAAAGGTTGCTCGTCCTCGAGCAAAAGAAGAAAGAAGAGAGTAGAAGAAGAAGAAATGAAGGGAAAGGGAATGGCCTTTGTTTTCGGCTAAGAAGGGGAGAAGTGGTGTGTATGTTGTGTGAAAATGAAAGAGTGAAGGAGGGGATATATAGGAGAGGAGGAAGGGTAGGGTTCGGTCATGTATGGGTGGGTTTGGGTGGGAAAGTGGTTTGAATTTGAATGGTGAGGTAGGTGGGGTTTTATGAAGGATGGATGTGAGTGGTGAAGAGAAAGATGGGATTTGATAGGTGAAGGGCTTTTGGGGAAGAGGTGTTGAGGTGATTGGTGAAGAAGAGAGAGAGTGGTGGGGTAGGTGGGGATCCTGTGGGGTCCACAGATCCTGAGGTGTCAAGGAAAAGTCATCCCTGCACCAAATGGCAAGCAAAATTGCGTTTTTAGCCATTTCTGGCGTTAAACGCCGGGCTGGTGCCCATTTCTGGCGTTTAACGCCAGCTCCTTGCCCTTTTCTGGCGTTTAACGCCAGTCTGGTGCCCCTTTCTGGCGTTAAACGCCCAGAATGGTGCCAGACTGGGCGTTAAACGCCCATCTGCTAACCTTACTGGCGTTTAAACGACAGTAGGTGCGTCCTCCAGGGTGTGCTATTTTTCTTCCTGTTTTTCATTCTGTTTTTGCTTTTTTTCATTGATTTTGTGACTCTCATGATCATCAACCTACAAAAAAAATAAAATAACAAAAGAAAATAGTTAATTATAAAACATTGGGTTGCCTCCCAACAAGCGCTTCTTTAATGTCATTAGCTTGACAGAGGACTCTCATGGAGCCTCAGAAATGCTCAGAGCTATGTTGGAACCTCCCAACACCAAACTTAGAGTTTGAATGTGGGGGTTCAACACCAAACTTAGAGTTTGGTTGTGGCCTCCCAACACCAAACTTAGAGTTTGACTGTGGGGGCTCTGTTTGGCTCTATTTTGAGGGAAGCTCTTCATGCTTCCTCTCCATGATGACAGAGGGATATCCTTGAGCCTTAAACACCAAGGATTTTTCATTCACTTGAATGATCAACTCTCCTCTATCAACATCAATCACAGCCTTTGCTGTGGCTAGGAAGGGTCTGCCAAGGATGATGGATTCATCCATGCACTTCCCAGTCTCTAGGACTATGAAATCAGTAGGGATGTAATGGTCTTCAACTTTTACCAAAACATCCTCTACAAGTCCATAGTCTTGTTTTCTTGAGTTGTCTGCCATCTCTAGTGAGATTTTTGCAGCTTGCACCTCAAAGATCCCTAGCTTCTCCATTACAGAGAGAGGCATGAGGTTTACACTTGACCCTAAGTCACACAAGGCCTTCTTGAAGGTCATGGTGCCTATGGTACAAGGTATTGAAAACTTCCCAGGATCCTGTCTCTTTTGAGGCAGTTTCTGCCTAGACAAGTCATCCAGTTCTTTGGTGAGCAAAGGGGGTTCATCCTCCCAAGTCTCATTTCCAAATAACTTGTCATTTAGCTTCATGATTGCTCCAAGGTATTTAGCAACTTGCTCTTCAGTGACATACTCATCCTCTTCAGAGGAAGAATACTCATCAGAGCTCATGAATGGCAGAAGTAAGTTCAATGGAATCTCTATGGTTTCATTTTGATCCTCAGATTCCCATGGTTCCTCATTGGGGAACTCATTGGAGGTCAGTGGACGTCCATTGAGGTCTTCCTCAGTGGCGTTCACTGCCTCTTCCTCCTCCCAAAATTCGGCCATGTTGATGGCTTTGCACTCTCCTTTTGGATTTTCTTCTGTATTGCTTGGGAGAGTACTAGGAGGGAGTTCAGTAATTTTCTTGCTCAGCTGTCCCACTTGTGCCTCCAAATTCCTAATGGAAGACCTAGTTTCAGTCATGAAACTTTGAGTGGTTTTGATTAGATCAGAGACCATGGTTGCTAAGTCAGAGGTATTTTGCTTAGAACTCTCTGTCTGTTGCTGAGAAGATGATGGAAAAGGCTTGCTATTGCTAAACCTGTTTCTTCCACCATTATTATTATTGAAACCTTGTTGAGGTCTCTGTTGTTCCTTCCATGAGAAATTTGGATGATTTCTCCATGAAGGATTATAGGTGTTTCCATAGGGTTCTCCCATGTAATTCACCTCTTCCATTGAAGGGTTCTCAGGATCATAAGCTTCTTCCTCAGATGAAGCTTCCTTAGTACTGCTTGGTGCATTTTGCATTCCAGACAGACTTTGAGAAATCATATTGACTTGTTGAGTTAATATTTTATTCTGAGCCAATATGGCATTCAGAGTGTCAATCTCAAGAACTCCTTTCTTCTGACTAGTCCCATTGTTCACAGGATTTCTTTCAGAAGTGTACATGAATTGGTTATTTGCAACCATTTCAATCAGCTCTTGAGCTTCTGTAGGCGTCTTCTTCAGATGAAGAGAGCCTCCAGCAGAGCTATCCAAAGACATCTTGGACAGTTCAGAGAGACCATCATAGAAAATACCTATGATGCTCCATTCAGAAAGCATGTCAGAGGGACACTTTCTGATTAATTGTTTGTATCTTTCCCAAGCTTCATAGAGGGATTCTCCTTCCTTCTGTCTGAAGGTTTGGACTTCCACTCTAAGCTTACTCAATTTTTGAGGTGGAAAGAACTTTGCCAAGAAGGCATTGACTAGCTTTTCCCAAGAGTCCAGGCTTTCTTTAGGTTGAGAGTCCAACCATGTTCTAGCTCTGTCTCTTACAGCAAAAGGGAATAGCATAAGTCTGTAAACCTCAGGGTCAACCCCATTAGTCTTGACAGTGTCACAGATTTGCAAGAATTCAGCTAAAAACTTATGAGGATCTTCCAATGGAAGTCCATGGAACTTGCAATTCTGTTGCATTAGAGAAACTAATTGAGGCTTAAGCTCAAAGTTGTTTGCTCCAATGGCAGGGATAGAGATGCTTCTCCCATAGAAGTCGGGAGTAGGTGCAGTAAAGTCACCTAGCACCTTCCTTGCATTGTTGGCATTGTTGTTGTTTTCGGCTGCCATGAGTTCTTCTTCCTTGAAGAATTCGGTTAGGTCCTCTACAGAGGGTTGTGCTTTAGCTTCTCTTAGCTTTCGCTTCAAGGTCCTTTCAGGTTCAGGGTCAGCCTCAACAAGAATGCTTTTGTCTTTGCTCCTGCTCATAAGAAAGAGAAGAGAACAAGGAAATATGGAATCCTCTATGTCACAGTATAGAGATTCCTTTAGGTGTCAGAGGAAAAGAAAAATGGAAGGCAGAAGTAGAAAATTTGAACTTATCAAGAAAGATGGAGTTCGAATTTTGCTTTAAGGAATAGTGTTAGTCCATAAATAGAAGGATGTGAGAAGAAGGGAAGTGATTTTCGAAAATTAAGTAAGAAATTTTGAAAACATTTTGAAAAACACTAATTAATTTTCGAAAACCATGAGTGGGAAAGAGATCAAGTGATTTTTGAAAAAGATTTTGAAATTAGAAATCAAAAAGATTTGATTGAAAACTATTTTGAAAAAGATGTGGTTAAGAAGATATGATTGATTTTAAAAAAGATGTGATTGAGAAGATATGATTTGAAAAACATTTTAAAAGATTTGATTTTGAAAATTAGTGACTTGGCTATCAAGAAGAGATATGATTCAAACATTAAACCTCTCTCAACAGAAAAGGCAACATACTTGAAATGTTGAGTCAAATCATTAATTGATAGCAAGTATCTTTGAAAATAGAAAGAAATTGATTTTGAAAAAGATTTGATTGAAAAGATATGATTTGAAAAAGATTTGATTTTGAAAAACTTTGAAAACCTGAAAAAAATTGCATTGAAAAACATAATCTTCCCTCTTGTGCCATCCTGGCGTTAAACGCCCAGAATGATGCACATTCTGGCGTTTAACGCCCAAAACACTACCTTTTTGGGCGTTAAACGCCCAGCCAGGTACCCTGGCTGGCGTTTAAACGCCAGTCTGTCCTTCTTCACTGGGCGTTTTGAACGCCCAGCTTTTTCTGTATAATTCCTCTGCTGTATGTTCTGAACCTTCAATTCTCTGTATTATTGACTTGAGAAGACACAAATAAAAAATATTTTTGAATTTTTAATAATGAAGAATAATTAAAATGCAACTAAAATCAAATAACAATGCATGCAAGACACCAAACTTAGCAGTTTGTATACTACTGACACTATATGAGACACATAAACACTCAAGTCAAGAGAATTCAAAGATCAAAGTAAGAAATCATCAAGAATTATTTGAAGATCCTTAAAACATATGAATGAATGCATGCAATTGACACCAAACTTAAAATGAAAACACTAGACTCAAACAAGAAATATTTTTGGATTTTATGATTTTGTAATTTTTTTGTGTTTTTCGAAAATTAAGTGGAAAAAGGTATCAAAATTCTTAATGAGAATTCCAGGAATCAGTGCAATGCTAGTCTAAGACTCCGGTCCAGGAATTAGACATGGCTTCACAGCCAGCCAAGCTTTCAAAGAAAGCTTCGGTCCAAAACACTAGACATGGCCAATGGCCAGCCAAGCCTTAGCAGATCACTGCTCCAAAAGCAAGATTGATAGAAATCAACAAGCTCTTGTGATGATAAGTTGAAACCTCGGTCCAATGAAATTAGACATGGCTTCACAGCCAGCCAGACTTCAACAAATCATCATGAAACTCTAGAATTCATCTTCAAGAATTCTGAAAAAAAATACCTAATCTAAGCAACAAGATGAACCGTCAGTTGTCCAAACTCAACAATCCCCGGCAACGGCGCCAAAAACTTGGTGCACGAAATTGTGATCAATACTTTTCACAACTCAAATAATCCCCGGTAATGAATCCAAAAACTTGGTGTTCAATACCATGGCATAAACACAACTTCGCACAACTAACCAGCAAGTGTACTGGGTCGTCCAAGTAATAAACCTTACGCGAGTAAGGGTCGATCCCACAGAGATTGTTGGTATGAAGCAAGCTATGGTCACCTTGTAAATCTCAGTCAGGCAAACTCAAATGGGTATGGTGATATACGAATAAAACATAAAGATAAAGATAGAGATACTTATGTAATTCATTGGTAGGAACTTCAGACAAGCGTATGAAGATGCCTTCCCTTCCGTCTCTCTGCTTTCCTACTGTCTTCATCCAATCCTTCTTACTCCTTTCCATGGCAAGCTTAAGCAAGGGTTTCACCGTTGTCAGTGGCTACCTCCCATCCTCTCAGTGGAAATGTTCAACGCACCCTGTCACGGCACGGCTATCCATCTGTCGGTTCTCGATCAGGCCGGAATAGAATCCAGTGATTCTTTTGCGTCTGTCACTAACGCCCCGCCCTCAGGAGTTTGAAGCACGTCACAGTCATTCAATCATTGAATCCTACTCAGAATACCACAGACAAGGTTAGACCTTCCGGATTCTCTTGAATGCCGCCATCAGTTCTAGCCTATACCACGAAGACTCTGATCTCACGGAATGGCTGGCTCGTTTGTCAGGTGAGCACTCGGTTGTCAGGCGATCAACCATGCATCGTGTATCAGGAATCCAAGAGATATTCACCCAATCGAAGGTAGAACGGAGGTGGTTGTCAGTCATACGTTCATAGGTGAGAATGATGATGAGTGTCACGGATCATCACATTCATCAAGTTGAAGAACAAGTGATATCTTAGAACAAGAACAAGCGGAATTGAATAGAAGAACAATAGTAATTGCATTAATACTCGAGGTACAGCAGAGCTCCACACCTTAATCTATGGTGTGTAGAAACTCCACCGTTGAAAATACATAAGAACAAGGTCTAGGCATGGCCGAATGGCCAGCCTCCCAATGAGGGTTCAATCATCAAAACATGATCAAAAGATACAAAAGATTGAAAGATCCCCTAATACAATAGTAAAATGTCCTACTTATAGAAAACTAGTAACCTAGGGTGTACAGAGATGAGTAAATGACATAAAAATCCACTTCCGGGCCCATTTGGCGTGTGCTTGGGCTGAGCAATGAAGCATTTTCGTGTAGAGACTCCTCTTGGAGTTTATCGCCAGCTTTAGTGCCAGTTTGGGCGTTTAACTCCCATTTTGGTGCCAGTTCCGGCGTTTAACGCTGGAATTCCTGAGGGTGACTTTGAACGCCGGTTTGGGCCATCAAATCTTGGGCAAAGTATGGACTATCATATATTGCTGGAAAGCCCAGGATGTCTACTTTCCAACGCCGTTGAGAGCGCGCCAATTGGGCTTCTTTAGCTCCAGAAAATCCACTTCGAGTGCAGGGAGGTCAGAATCCAACAGCATCTGCAGTCCTTTTTGGTCTCTGAATCAGATTTTTGCTCAGGTCCCTCAATTTCAGCCAGAAAATACCTGAAATCACAGAAAAACACACAAACTCATAGTAAAGTCCAGAAAAGTGAATTTTAACTAAAAACTAACTAGATCCTACCAAAAACATACTAAAAACAATGCCAAAAAGCGTACAAATTATCCGCTCATCAGCAGGCTCCTCTGATTTTTTTTCCAGTTTTTTTTTTTACGTTGTGTTGACCGATTTTTTTCTTTTTTTTACGTTGTACTGACAGGTTTTTTTAGGTTGTGCTGACCGATTTTTTTTCCATTTTTTTACGTTGTGCTGACCAGTTTTTTGTCATTTTTTTTACGTTGTGCTGACCCTTGTTCTTTAAATGACGCTATCCAGAGAAGGACACCTAAAGGCAAGCCGTAATGGCCTCATCTTTGGCAGGCTCCTCCGATTTTTTTTTACGTTGTGCTAACCCGTTTTTTTCCAGTTTTTTTTACGTTGTGCTGAGTGATTTTTTTTCCAGTTTTTTTTGTTGTGCTGACCGGTTTGTTTTTACGTGGTGCTGACCGGTTTTTGTTTTTTTTATGTTACGTTGTGCAGACCGATTTTTTTCTAGTTTTTTTTACGTTGTGTTGACCGATTTTTTGTTTTTGGGTTGTGCTGACCAATTTTTTTCTAGTTTTTTTTTACGTTGTGCTGATCGGGTTTTTTTCGCGTTGTGCTGACCCTTGTTCTATCCAGAGGAGGACACCTAAAGGCGAGCCGTAATGGCCTCATCTTTGGCAGGCTCCTCCGATTTTTTTTACGTTGTGTTGACCGGTTTTTTGTCCAGTTTTTTTTATACGTTGTGTTGACCGTTTTTTGTTTTTTTTTTTTAGTTGTGCTGACCGTTTTTTTTTTACATTGTGCTGACCGGTTTTTTTTCTTTTTTTTTTGGGTTGTGCTGACCATTTTTTTTTTACGTTGTGCTGGTCGTTTTTTTTCGTTGTGCTGACCCTTGTTCTTTATATGACGCTATCCAGAGGAGGACACCTAAAGGCGAGCCATAATGGCCTCATCTTCGGCAGGCTCCTCCGATTTTTTTTAATGTTGTGCTGACCCTTGTTCTTTAAATGACGCTATCCCGAGGAGGACACCTAAAGGGGAGCCGTAATGGCCCCATCTTCGGCAGGCTACTCCAATTTTTTTTCGGTTTTTTTTTACGTTGTTCTGACCGGTTTTTTTTCCTTTTTGTTACGTTGTGCTGACCCTTGTTCTTTAAATGACGCTATCTAGAGGAGGACACCTAAAGGCGAGCCGTAATGGCCACATCTTCGGCAGGATCCTCCGATTTTTTTTTGTTGTGCTGACCGGTTTTTTTTGTACATTATGCTGACCGATTTTTTGTTTTTTTGTTTTTTTTAAGTTTTGCTGACCGGTTTGTTTTTTTTACGTTGTGCTGACCGTTTTTTTCTTTTTTTTGGGTTGTGCTGACCGGTTTTTTTTACTTTATGCTGCCCAGTTATTTTTTTACGTTGTGCTGGCCATTTTTTTTCGTTGTGCTGACCCTTGTTCTTTAAATGACGCTATCCAGAGGAGGACACCTAAAGGCGAGCCGTCATGGCCTCATCTTCGGCAGGCTCCTCCGATTTTATTTTAACGTTGTGCTGACCCTTGTTCTTAAAAATGATGCTATCCCGAGGATGACACCTAAAGGGGAGCCGTAATGGCCTCATCTTCGGCAGGCTCCTCCAATTTTTTTCCGGTTTTTTTTTTACGTTGTGTTGACCGGTTTTTTATTTTTTTATTTTACGTTGTGCTGACTGGTTTTTTTCCAGTTTTTTTTACGTTGTGTTGACCATTTTTTTCCTTTTTTTATGTTGTGCGGGCCGGTTTTTTTAGGCTGTGCTGACCGGTTTTTTTTAATTTTTTTTACATTTTGCTGACCGTTTTTTTTCATTTTTTTTACGTTGTGCTTACCCTTGTTCTTTAAATGACGCTATCATGAGCAGGACACCTAAAGGCGAAAGGTAATGGCCTCATCTTCGGCAGGCTCCTCCGATTTTTTCTTACGTTGTGCTGACCGGTTTTTTTCCAGTTTTTTTTAGTTGTGCTGGTCGGTTTTTTTCCATTTTTTTTGTTGTGCTGACCAGTTTCATTTTTTACGTTGTGCTGACCGGTTTTTGTTTTATTTATTTAATGTTGTGCTGACAAATTTTTTTTCCAAATTTTTTTACGTTGTGCTGACTGGTTTTTTTTTGGTTCTGCTGACCGGTTTTTTTCCAGTTTTTTTTACGTTGTGCTGGTCGGGTTTTTTTTTACGTTGTGCTGACCGTTGTTCTTTAAATGACGCTATCCAGAGGTGGACACCTAAGGCGAGCCGTAATGGCCTCATCTTCGGCAGGCTCCTCCGATTTTTTTTTACATTGTGCTTACCGGTTTTTTTCTATTTTTTTTAAAGGTTATGCTGACCGATTTTTTGTTTTTTTTTGTTTTTTTTAGTTTTTTACGTTGTGCTTATCGGTTTTTTTTAGGTTGTGCTGACCGGTTTTTTTCTTTTTTTGGGTTGTGCTTACCGATTTTTTTTATGTTGTGCTGACCTTTTTTTTTTCGTTGTGCTGACCCTTGTTCTTTAAATGACGCTATCCAGAGGAGGACACCTAAAGGCGAGTCGTAATGGCCTCAACGTCGGCAGGCTCCTCCGAGTTTTTTTTAACGTTGTGCTGACCCTTGTTCTTTAAATGACGCTATCTAGAGGAGGACACCTAAAGGCGAGCCGTAATGGCCTCATCTTTGACAGGCTCCTCCGATTTTTTTTTACATTGTGCTGTCCGGTTTTTTTCTAGTTTTTTTTTACATTGTGCTGACCGGCTTTTTTCCAGTTTTTTCTGTTTTGTTTGTTTTTTTTCATTGTGCTGACCGGCTTTTTTTTTTACGTTGTGATGACCGGTTTTTGTTTTTTTATTTTACGTTGTGCTGACCGGTTTTTTTCCAGTTTTTTTTACGTTGTGCTGACCGTTTTTTTTTTCGGGTTGTGCTGAACGATTTTTTTCCATATTTTTTTATGTTATGCTGATCGGGTTTTTTTTACGTTGTGCTGACCCTTGTTCTTTAAATGACGCTATCTAGAGGAGGACACCTAAAGGCGAGCCGTAATGGCCTCATCTACGGCAAGCTCCTCCGTTTTTTTTACGTTGTGCTGACCGGTGTTGTTCGAGTTTTTTTTATACGTTGTACTGACCGGTTTTTTGTTTTTTTTTGTTTTTTTGTTATTTTATCTTTTTCACGTTGTGCTTACCGGTTTTTTTTACGTTGTGCTGACCGGTTTTTTTCTTTTTTTTTTTCGGTTGAGCTGACCAGTTTTTTTTTTACGTTGTTTTGACTGTTTTTTTTTTTCGTTTTGTTGACCCTTGTTCTTTAAATGACGCTATCCAGAGGAGGACACCTAAAGGCAAGCCGTAATGGCCTCATCTTCGGCAGGCTCCTCCGATTTTTTTCCTGTTTTTTTTACGTTGTGCAGACCGGTTTTTTTTTTATTTTACGTTGTGCAGACCGGTTTTTTTTATTTTACGTTGTGCTAACCGGTTTTTTTTGCGTCGTGCTGACCAGTTTTTTTTGGGTTATGCTGACCGATTTTTTTCCAGTTTTTTTTTACGTTGTGCTGATCGGGTTTTTTTTTTACGTTGTGCTGACCCTTATTCTTTAAATGACGCTATCCAGAGGAGGACACCTAAAGGCAAGCCGTAATGGCCTCATATTCGGCAGGCTCCTCCGATTTTTTTTCAACGTTGTGCTGACCCTTGTTTCTTAAATAACGCTATCCCGAGGAGGACACCTAAAGGGGAGTGGTAATGGCCTCATCTTCGGCAGGCTCCTCCGATATTTTTTTTTACGTTGTGCTGACCGGTATTTTTTCCAGTTTTTTTTGCGTTGTGCTAACCGGTTTTTTGTTTTTTCGTTTTTTTATACGTTGTGCTGACCATTTTTTTACGTTGTTCTGTCTGTTTTTTTTTTCTTTTTTTTGGGTTGTGCTGACTGGTTTTTTTTTTTACGTTGTGCTGACCGATTTTTTTTTTGTTGTGCTGACCCTTGTTCCTTAAATGACACTATCCAGAGGAGGACACATAAAGGCAAGCAGTAATGGCCTCATCTTCGGCAGGCTCCTCTGGTTTATTTTCTTTTTTTTGGGTTGTGCTGACCGGTTTTTTTTTTTAACGTTGTGCTGACCCTTGTTCTTTAAATGACGCTATCCAGAGGAGGACACATAAAGGCGAGCCGTATTGGCCTCATCTTCGGCAGGCTCCTCCGATTTTTATTTAACATTGTGCTAATCCTTGTTCTCTAAATGACGCTATCCCGAGGAGGACACCTAATGGGGAGCCGTAATGGCCTTATCTTCGGCAGGCTCCTCCAATTTTTTCCGATTTTTTTAGGTTGTGCTGACCAGTTTTTTTCCTTTTTTTCGTTGTGTTGACCGGTTTTTATCCTTTTTTTATGTTGTGCTGACCTTTTTTTTTAGTTGTGCTGACCGATTTTTTTTCCATTTTTTATGTTGTGCTAACCGGTTTTTTTTTTCCATTTTTATTACGTTGTGCTGACCCTTGTTCTTTAAATGACGCTATCTAGAGGAGGACACCTAAAGGAGAGCCGTAATGGCCTCATCTTTGACAGGCCCCTCCGATTTTTTTTTTTACATTGTGCTGTCCGGTTTTTTTCTAGTTTTTTTTACATTGTGCTGACCGGTTTTTTTTCCAGTTTTTTCTGTTTTGTTTGTTTTTTTTTTCATTGTGCTGACCGGCTTTTTTTTTACGTTGTGATGACCGGTTTTTTTTTTAATTTTACGTTGTGCTGACCGGTTTTTTTCCAATTTTTTTTACGTTGTGCTGACCGTTTTTTTTTTCGGGTTGTGCTGAACGATTTTTTTCCAGATTTTTTTTATGTTATGCTGATCGGGTTTTTTTTTTTACGTTGTGCTGACCCTTGTTCTTTAAATGACGCTATCTAGAGGAGGACACCTAAAGGCGAGCCGTATTGGCCTCATCTTTGACAGGCTCCTCCGATTTTTTTTTACATTGTGCTGTCCGATTTTTTTCTAGTTTTTTTTTACATTGTGCTGACCGGTTTTTTTCCAGTTTTTTCTGTTTTGTTTGTTTTTTTTCATTGTGCTGACCGGCTTTTTTTTTACGTTGTGATGACCGGTTTTTGTTTTTTTATTTTACGTTGTGCTGACCTGTTTTTTTCCAGTTTTTTTTACGTTGTGCTGACCGTTTTTTTTTCGGGTTGTGCTGAACGATTTTTTTCTAGATTTTTTTTATGTTATGCTGATCGGATTTTTTTTTTACGTTGTGCTGACCCTTGTTCTTTAAATGACGCTATCTAGAGGAGGACACCTAAAGGCGAGCCGTAATGGCCTCATCTTCGGCAAGCTCCTCCGTTTTTTTTACGTTGTGCTGACCGGTGTTGTTCGAGTTTTTTTTATACGTTGTGCTGACCAGTTTTTTGTTTTTTTTTGTTTTTTTGTTATTTTATCTTTTTCACGTTGTGCTGACCGGTTTTTTTTATGTTGTGCTGACCGGTTTTTTTCTTTTTTTTTTCGGTTAAGCTGACCAGTTTTTTTTTTACGTTGTGTTGACTGTTTTTTTTTTCGTTTTGTTGACCCTTGTTCTTTAAATGACGCTATCCAGAGGAGGACACCTAAAGGCAAGCCGTAATGGCCTCATCTTCGGCAGGCTCCTCCGATTTTTTTCCTGTTTTTTTTACGTTGTGCAGACCGGTTTTTTTATTTTACGTTGTGCTAACCGATTTTTTTCAGTTTTTCTTACGTCGTGCTGACCAGTTTTTTTTAGGTTGTGCTGACCGATTTTTTTCCAGTTTTTTTTTACGTTGTGCTGATTGGTTTTTTTTTTACGTTGTGTTGACCCTTGTTCTTTAAATGACGCTATCCAGAGGAGGACACATAAAGGCGAGCCGTAATGGCCTCATCTTCGGCAGGCTCCTCTAATTTTTTTTTTAACGTTGTGCTGACCGGTTTTTTTTTCAGATTTTTTACGTTGTGCTGACCAGTTTTTTATTTTTTTGTTTTTTTCTTTTTTTTATACATTGTGCTGACCATTTTTTTTAAGTTGTGATGACCGGTTACGTTGTGCCGACCGATTTTTTGTCGTTGTGCTGACCCTTGTTCTTTAAATGACGCTATCCAGACGAGGACACATAAAGGCGAGCCGTAATGGCCTCATCTTCGGCAGGCTCATCCGATTTTTTATTTAACATTGTGCTGACCCTTGTTCTTTAAATGACGCTATGCCGAGGAAAACACCTAAAGGGGAGCCGTAATGGCCTCATCTTCGGCAGGCTCCTCTGATTTTTTTCTGATTTTTTTTTACGTTCTGCTGACCAGTTTTTTTCCTTTTTTTTTATGTTGTGTTGACCGATTTTTATCCTTTTTTTTTACGTTGTGCTGTCCTTTTTTTTAGGTTGTGCTGACCGGTTTTTTTCCATTTTTTATGTTGTGCTGACCAAATTTTTTCCATTTTTTTTACGTTGTGCTGACCCTTGTTCTTTAAATGACGCTATCTAGAGGAGGACACCTAAAGGCGAGCCGTAATGGCCTCATCTTTGACTGGCTCCTCTGATTTTTTTTTACGTTGTGCTGACCGATTTTTTTCCAGTTTTTTTTTACATTGTGCTGACCGGTTTTTTTCAGTTTTTTTTGTTTTTTTTGTTTTTTTTTGTTGTGCTGACCGGCTTTTTTTTTTTTTACGTTGTGCTGACCGGTTTTTGTTTTTTATTTTACATTGTGCTGACCGGTTTTTTCCATTTTTTATGTTGTGCTGACCGGTTTTTTTTTTGGGTTATGCTGACCGATTTTTTTCCAGTTCTTTTTTTACGTCGTGTTGATCGGTTTTTTTTTATGTTGTGCTGACCCTTGTTCTTTAAATGACGCTATCCAGAGGAGCACACCTAAAGGCGAGCCGTAATGGCCTCATCTTTGGCAGGCTCCTCCGATTTTTTTTAACGTTGTGCTGACTCTTATTCCTTAAATGACGCTATCCCGAGGAGGCACCTAAAAGGGAGCCGTAATGGCCTCATCTTCGGCAGGCTCCTCCAATATTTTTTTTACGTTGTGCTGACCGGTTTTTTTCCAGTTTTTTTTTACGTTGTGCTGAACAGTTTTTTTTTTGTTTTTTTATACGTTGTGCTGACCATTTTTTTTACGTTGTGCTGACCGGTTTTTTTTCTTTTTTTTGGGTTGTGCTAACCGGTTTTTTTTTACGTTGTGCTGACCGATTTTTTTTTGTTGTGCTGACCCTTGTCCTTTAAATGACGCTATCCAGAGGAGGACACATAAATGCGAGCCGTAATGGCCTCATCTTCGGCAGGCTCCTCCTTTTTTTTTTCTTTTTTTTGGGTTGTGCTGACCGATTTTTTTTTACGTTGTGCTGACCCTTGTTCTTTAAATGACGCTATCCAGAGGAAGACACATAAAGACGAGCCGTAATGGCCTCATCTTCGGCAGGCTATTCCGATATTTTTTTTACGTTGTGCGGACTGGTTTTTTTCAGTTTTTTTATGTTGTGTTGACCGGTTTTTTTTTGTTTTTTTGTTTTTTTGTTTTTTTTATACGTTGTGCTGACCATTTTTTTTACGTTGTGCTGACCGATTTTTTTCTTTTTTTTGGGTTGTGCTGACCGGTTTTTTTTTTACGTTGTGCTGACCGATTTTTTTTCGTTGTGATGACCCTTGTTCTTTAAATGACGCTATCCAGAGGAGGACACATAAAGGCAAGCAGTAATGGCCTCATCTTCGGCAGGCTCCTCCGATTTTTTATTTAACATTGTGCTGACCCTTGTTCATTAAATGACGCTATCCCGAGGAGGATACCTAAAGGAGAGACGTAATGGCCTCATCTTCGGAAAGCTCCTCCGATATTTTTCTGATTTTTTTTTACGTTGTGCTGACCAGTTTTTTTCCTTTTTTTTACATTGTGTTGACCGGTTTTTATCCTTTTTTTTACGTTGTGCTGACCTTTTTTCTAGGTTGTGCTGACCGATTTTTTTCCATTTTTTATGTTGTGCTGACCAGTGTTCTTTCCATTTTTTTACGTTGTGCTGACCCTTGTTCTTTAAATGACGCTATCCAGTGGAGGACACATAAAGGCGAGCCGTATTGGCCTCATCTTCGGCAGGCTCCTCCGATTTTTATTTAACATTGTGCTAACCCTTGTTCTCTAAATGACGCTATCCCGAGGAGTACACCTAATGGGGAGCCGTAATGGCCTCATCTTCGGCAGGCTCCTCCAATTTTTTCCGATTTTTTTACGTTGTGCTGACCGGTTTTTATCCTTTTTTTATGTTGTGCTGACCTTTTTTTTTTTAGTTGTGCTGACCGATTTTTTTTCCATTTTTTATGTTGTGCTAAACGGTTTTTTTTCCATTTTTTTTACGTTGTGCTGACCCTTGTTCTTTAAATGACGCTATCTAGAGGAGGACACCTAAAGGCGAGCCGTAATGGCCTCATCTTTGACAGGCTCCTCCGATTTTTTTTTACATTGTGCTGTCCGGGTTTTTTCTAGTTTTTTTTTACATTGTGCTGACCGGTTTTTTTCCAGTTTTTTCTGTTTTGTTTGTTTTTTTTCAGTGTGCTGACCGGCTTTTTTTTTACATTGTGATGACCGGTTTTTGTTTTTTTATTTTACGTTGTGCTGACCGGTTTTTTCCAGTTTTTTTACGTTGTGCTGACCATTTTTTTTTTCGGGTTGTGCTGAACGATTTTTTTCCAGATTTTTTTTATGTTATGCTGATCGGGTTTTTTTTTACGTTGTGCTGACCCTTGTTCTTTAAATGACGCTATCTAGAGGAGGACACCTAAAGGCGAGCCGTAATGGCCTCATCTTTGACAGGCTCCTCCGATATTTTTTTACATTGTGCTGTCCGGTTTTTTCTAGTTTTTTTTTTACATTGTGCTGACCGGTTTTTTCCAGTTTTTTCTGTTTTGTTTGTTTTTTTTCATTGTGCTGACCGGCTTTTTTTTTTACGTTGTGATGACCGGTTTTTGTTTTTTTATTTTACGTTGTGCTGACCGGTTTTTTTCCAGTTTTTTTTACGTTGTGCTGACCCTTGTTCTTTAAATGACGCTATCTAGAGGAGGACACGTAAAGGCGAGCCGTAATGGCCTCATCTTCGGTAAGCTCCTCCGTTTTTTTTTACGTTGTGCTGACCGGTGTTGTTCGAGTTTTTTTTATACGTTGTACTGACCGGTTTTTTGTTTTTTTTTTTTATCTTTTTCACGTTGTGCTGACCGGTTTTTTTTACGTTGTGCTGACCGGTTTTTTTCTTTTTTTTTTTCGGTTAAGCTGACCAGTTTTTTTTTACGTTGTGTTGACTGTTTTTTTTCGTTTTGTTGACCCTTGTTCTTTAAATGACGCTATCCAGAGGAGGACACCTAAAGGCAAGCCGTAATGGCCTCATCTTCGGCAGGCTCCTCCGATTTTTTTCCTGTTTTTTTTACGTTGTGCAGACCGGTTTTTTTTATTTTACGTTGTGCTAACCGATTTTTTTTCAGTTTTTCTTACGTCGTGCTGACCAGTTTTTTTTAGGTTGTGCTGACCGATTTTTTTCTAGTTTTTTTTTACGTTGTGCTGATAGGTTTTTTTTTTTTTTACGTTGTGCTGACCCTTGTTCTTTAAATGACGCTATCCAGAGGAGGACACCTAAAGGCAAGCCGTAATGGCCTCATCTTCGGCAGGCACCTCCGATTTTTTCTCAACGTTGTGCTGACCCTTGTTCCTTAAATGACGTTATCCCGAGGAGGACACCTAAAGGGGAGTGGTAATGGCCTCACCTTCGGCAGGCTCCTCCGATATTTTTTTTTACGTTGTGCTGACCGGTTTTTTTCCAGTTTTTTTTTGCGTTGTGCTGACCGGTTTTTTGTTTTTTTGTTTTTTTATACGTTGTGCTGACCATTTTTTTTACATTGTGCTGACTGGTTTTTTTTTCTTTTTTTTGGGTTGTGCTGACCGATTTTTTTTTTACGTTGTGCTGACCGATTTTTTTTTCGTTGTGCTAACCCTTATTCTTTAAATGACGCTATCCCGAGGAGGACACATAAAGGCGAGCTATAATGGCCTCATCTTCGGCAGGCTCCTCTGATTTTTTTTAACGTTGTGCTGACCGGTTTTTTTTCCAGATTTTTTACGTTGTGCTGACCAGTGTTTTATTTTTTTGTTTTTTTCTTTTTTTATACATTGTGCTGACCATTTTTTTTTAAGTTGTGATGACCGGTTACGTTGTGCTGACCGATTTTTTGTCGTTGTGCTGACCCTTGTTCTTTAAATGACGCTATCCAGACGAGGACACATAAAGGCGAGCCGTAATGGCCTCATCTTCGGCAGGCCCCTCCGATTTTTTATTTAACATTGTGCTGACCCTTGTTCTTTAAATGACGCTATCCCGAGGAAGACACCTAAAGGGGAGCCGTAATGGCCTCATCTTCGGCAGGCTCCTCTGATTTTTTTCTGATTTTTTTTTACGTTCTGCTGACCAGTTTTTTCCTTTTTTTTTATGTTGGGTTGACCGGTTTTTATCCTTTTTTTTTTACGTTGTGCTGTCCTTTTTTTTAGGTTGTGCTGACCGGTTTTTTTTCCATTTTTTATGTTGTGCTGACCAGTTTTTTTCCATTTTTTTTACGTTGTGCTGACCCTTGTTCTTTAAATGACGCTATCTAGAGGAGGACACCTAAAGGCGAGCCGTAATGGCCTCATCTTTGACTGGCTCCTCTGATTTTTTTTTACGTTGTGCTGACCGGTTTTTTTCCAGTTTTTTTTTACATTGTGCTGACCGGTTTTTTTCCAGTTTTTTTTGTTTTTTTGTTTTTTTTGGTTGTGCTGACCGGCTTTTTTTTTACGTTGTGCTGACCGGTTTTTGTTTTTTATTTTACATTGTGCTGACCGGTTTTTTCCATTTTTTTATGTTGTGCTGACCGGTTTTTTTTTGGGTTATGCTGACCAATTTTTTTCCAGTTCTTTTTTTACGTCGTGTTGATCAGTTTTTTTTTTATGTTGTGCTGACCCTTGTTCTTTAAATGACGCTATCCAGATGAGCACACCTAAAGGCGAGCCGTAATGGCCTCATCTTCGGCAGGCTCCTCCGATTTTTTTTAACGTTGTGCTGACCCTTATTCCCTAAATGACGCTATCCCGAGGAGGCACCTAAAAGGGAGCCGTAATGGCCTCATCTTCGGCAGGCTCCTCCAATATTTTTTTTACGTTGTGCTGACCGGTTTTTTTTCCAGTTTTTTTTACGTTGTGCTGAACAGTTTTTTTTTTTATACGTTGTGCTGACTATTTTTTTTACGTTGTGCTGACCGGTTTTTTTTCTTTTTTTTGGGTTGTGCAAACCGGTTTTTTTTTACGTTGTGCTGACCGATTTTTTTTCGTTGTGCTGACCCTTGTCCTTTAAATGACGCTATCCAGAGGAGGACACATAAAGGCGAGCCGTAATGGCCTCATCTTCGGCAGGCTCCTCCTTTTTTTTTCTTTTTTTTTGGGTTGTGCTGACCGATTTTTTTTTTACGTTGTGCTGACCCTTGTTCTTTAAATGACGCTATCCAGAGGAAGACACATAAAGACGAGCCGTAATGGCCTCATCTTCGGCAGGCTATTCCGATATTTTTTTTACGTTGTGCGAACTGGTTTTTTTCAGTTTTTTTATGTTGTGTTGACCGGTTTTTTGTTTTTTTTGTTTTTTTGTTTTTTTTATACGTTGTGCTGACCATTTTTTTTACGTTGTGCTGACCGATTTTTTTCCTTTTTTGGGTTGTGCTGACCGGTTTTTTTTTTTTACGTTGTGCTGACCGATTTTTTTTCGTTGTGATGACCCTTGTTCTTTAAATGACGCTATCCAGAGGAGGACACATAAAGGCAAGCAGTAATGGCCTCATCTTCGGCAGGCTCCTCCGATTTTTTATTTAACATTGTGCTGACCCTTGTTCTTTAAATGACGCTACCCCGAGGAGGACACCTAAAGGAGAGCCGTAATGGCCTCATCTTCGGAAGGCTCCTCCGATATTTTTCTGATTTTTTTTTACGTCGTGCTGACTAGTTTTTTTCCTTTTTTTTTACATTGTGTTGACCGGTTTTTATCCTTTTTTTTACGTTGTGCTGACCTTTTTTTTAGGTTGTGCTGACCGATTTTTTTCCATTTTTTATGTTGTGCTGACCAATGTTCTTTCCATTTTTTTACGTTGTGCTGACCCTTGTTCTTTAAATGACGCTATCTAGAGGAGGATACCTAAAGGCGAGCCGTAATGGTCTCATCTTTAACAGGCTCCTCCGATTTTTTTTTACATTCTGCTGACCGGTTTTTTTTCCAGTTTTTTTTACATTGTGCTGACCGGTTTTTTTTGTTTTTTTGTTTTTTCGTTGTGCTGGCCGGCTTATTTTTTTTACGTTGTGCTGACCGGTTTTTGTTTTTTTATTTTACGTTGTGCTGACCGGTTTTTTTCCAGTTTTTTTTTACGTTGTGCTGACCGGTTTTTTTTTGGGCTGTGCTGACCGATTTTTTTCCAGATTTTTTTTTTACGTTATGCTGATCGGGTTTTTTTTTACGTTGTGCTGACCCTTGTTCTTTAAATGATGCTATCCAGAGGAGGACACCTAAAGGCGAGCCGTAATGGCCTCATCTTCGGCAAGCTCCTCCGATTTTTTTTACGTTGTGCTGACCGGTTTTTTTCCAGTTTTTTTTATACGTTGTACTGACCGGTTTTTTATTTTTTTTGTTTTTTTGTTTTTCTATCTTTTTTATCACCTTTTACCCACATTTATTCAATGAAATAGCATGGTTTTGTATATTCTCCTTTAATTGTGTTTAAGAGTGAAAACATGCTTTTTAGGACTTAAAATAGCTAAATCTAATTCTCCTTGATTCCATTAGATGCCTTGATATGTTTGTTAAGTGATTTAAGGTTTAAGAGGCAAAGATTGGATCAAGGGAATGAAGAAAGAAAGCATGAAAAGTTGGAGAACTCATGAAGAAATGAAAGAACCGGAAAGCTGTCAAGCCGACCTCTTCACACTTAAACGACCATAACTTGAGCTAGAGAGGTCCAAATGATGCGGTTCCAGTTGGGTTAGAAAGCTAACATCTGGGGCTTCGAAACGATATAAGATTTGCCATAGTTGCTACACGTATGGTGGCGCGCACGCGCATAGTGCGTGCACGCGCCGTTGCTGCCACCTGGTTCACTTAAAGCAAAACGTGGCCAGCGAATTCTAAAGCCTTGTGGGCCCAATCCAACTCATTTCTGATGCTATTTAACCCAAGGAATAAAGAGGAAACACAAGTTAGTTACCATTAGTCATAGTTTAGTTTTAGAAGTAGTTTCTAGAGAGAGAAGCTCTCACTTCTCTCTAGGATTAGGATTAGGATTAGGTTTAGTTCTTAGATCTAGATTTTAATTCATCTTCTTCTACTTCTATCTTCTCAATTCATTGTTGTTACATTCATTCTTCTTCCATTCTTTTATTGTAATTTCCTTTATGTTGTTCTTATATTTTGTTGTAGATCTACTATTGTTCCTTCCATTTTCTTTCAATGCAATAAGAGGTAATTCATAATAATTATTCTTCTTTGATTTTCTATTGTTGATCTCTTGCCTTTGTAGTTAGATCTCTCTTTAATTCTTGCAATTTATGTTGTTTACTTTTATTGCCTTTTATGTGTTTATTGAAATGCCTCTTCTAGATATAGTATAGATTTTGTTCCTCTTGGCCTAGGTAGAGTAATTAGTGACACTTGAGTTATCTAATTCCTTTGTTGATTGGTAATTGGAGAGATTGCTAATTGGTTTGGAGTGCACTAAAGCTAGTCTTTCCTTGGGAGTTGGCTAGGACTTGTGGCTCAAGTCAATTCATCCACTTGACTTTCCTTTATTTAGTAAGGGTTAACTAAGTGGTAGCAATGAACAATTCTCATCACAATTGAGAAGGATAACTAGGATAGGACTTCTAATTTTCATACCTTGCCAAGAGCCTTTTATAGTTGTTAGTTTATTTTCATTGCCATTTACTTTTCATGCATCTTATCCAAAATCCCAAAACACATCACAACCAATAACAAGACACTTCATTAAAATTCCTAGGGAGAACGACCCGAGGTTTGAATACTTCGGTTTATAAAATTAGGGGTTTGTTACTTGTGACAAACAATCTTTTGTATGAAAAGATTTTTGATTAGTTTGGAAACTATACTTGCAACGAGAATTCATTTGTGAAATTCTATACCGTCAAAAACCCAATCATCAAAATGGCGCTGTTGCCGGGGAGTTGCAATGGTGTTATGTTATTGGTTATTGTATATATGTGAATATTGTGAATAGCTTGATTTTTTTTGGATTGCTTGCTAGTTAGGACTTTGTTTCATTATTTCTTAGTAGTTTTTGTTTTTATTTTCTCTTTTCACCATGAATTCTCATTTTGGCTATGAGTGTGATTACAACTATGTTGTAGGAAGTGGAGATTACAATAAAGATGTGTATCAAGGATGTGATAACCAAAGGTGGGAGGAGCCATATGCATATGATCAATCCTCATGGCAACAACCCCCACCAATGCACTATGAAGAAGAGACATTCTTTGATGCATACCAATCCAATGGCTATGGTGAATCACCTTGTGACTTTCAAGAACCACCACCATATACCTATGAACCATATCCTCAACATAACTCTCAACCATACTCACAAGCCCCTTCTTACCAACCATCTTCGTATGACCCTAATCCATATCCATCACACCAACCAACTTTTAAGCCATATGAGCCATATATGGAACCACCACAATATCAACCCTTTCAAGAGCCACCCCCTCTATATTATTACCAAGATGAACCACCTCCAATATATGAAAATTTCCAACCACAAGATGAATACTACTTTCCACCACAACCTCCCATGGAAGAATACTCATGTCCTTCAATCCAAGAGCCCTATGGTCCTACTCATGATATCCAAGAGGAACAAGAATCAAGGGATCATCTCAAGGAAGCATTGGATCAATTTTAAGCAACCATGGAGTGTGTTGTGCAACAAGTGGAAAGAATGGAAAATATTGAACCACCACAACTCTACCAAGAAGAACCACCTTCCTATTATGAACCCTTTTCCTAAAATGAGGAACCCTTCCACCCACCCCAACCTCTAATGGATGAAACCCTTGGTGTTCTTTTTCAAGGGCAAGAAGAGATGAAAAGGGATGTGCAAAATTTCATGGCCGCCTTGGATGCGGTAACAAATCAATTAGCCTCCCAATGCTTGAACACTCAAGGAACTCCCATGGCTCAAGAAGAGCATAGCATGAAGGAGAGATTGGAAACTCCGGTGAAAAATGAAGGAAGTTGCTTTGTATTGGAACAATTGGAGGAAGCTTTAATTGTTGAAGACAAGGAAGAAGTGGTAGAAGACTTAGGAGATGCGGAGCCTCCATGGGAACATAGAGTTGAAGAAAACCCCTCCAAGATGATTGAAATTGATGCTAGGGAGGAAAGTGCACACCTTCCAAAGCATACTCCATATGAAGACTTGGATGGGATAGAGCAAGGATTGAGTTCCCTTGGTGATGAAGATCAAGCATCAAGTCTTAGTGGTGAAGAATCCTTTGAGCATGAAGAACCTTCTCCGGTTGGATTTGAAAGCGTTGAGGAGGTAAAATTTTCTCACCCTCCCTATTATGATTTGAGTAAAGGAAAAGGTTTAGATAAAATTGTTGAACAAAGGATTGAGATTAAGAGATCTTGTGAAGAGGTGGAAGTCCTTAGAAATAGAAGAACGAGGGTTGGTTGTGCCTTGTCAAGATCTGTGGAAGCATCCTTGCCTAGGTTGCCATCTACATCTTCATTTGAGTGGGTGAAATTCATTTCTATTGGCTTCATTATCCCACTTGAATATGGTTTGCTTGAAACGGATGGCCAACTTAGGGAAGTTTATGGGATGAAGCGTAAGCGGAAAAGGTTTTGTGGTGGGCGTTGCAAATCAAGGCTCATTATGGTTGATGCATCAAACATGAGATATAAAGGTTGGAGTAGTGCTCAAATAGATGGGTCTAGGAGGATTGTTGGCCACTATATAGAGAATTCATCTTATTCACCACCCGAATGGACTAATAATGATGATCAACTTCAAGAAGGGTGTGAAAACAAAGTGTGGGATCCCGGATTACAAGAAGAGGATCAACTTTGGGAGCCCCAAACATTGGTGGAAGTTCCAAGATGAGTACAAGCACAAGCCACCTTGAGAGGAGCTCCCCATAAGTCCAACTTAAGGACAATAAACAAAAGTGCTAAGTGGGAGACACCCCACCATGGTAAAATCCTTTCATTTTCTCTTTTGTACATATTGTTAGAATTAGTTTAATTTCTTGTTTTGATTGTTTTAATGAGTCTAATTGGTAGTTTAGTATGTTAAATAAGATTTTATGGTATTTTGGTAGCTGTTTGGAGGTTTGGAACGCTTGGATTGGTGTAAAAACATAGCAAAAATTTTTGAAAAACAAAGCACCATCCACGCGTACGCGCACTGCGTGTGTACGCGTGCATCAAGCGTTTTGGACCATCCACGCGAGCGCGCCATGCACGGGTACACGTGGATTGAGAAGTTCCACCTTCCATACTGATGAGCGGATAATTTGTACGCTTTTTGGCATTGTTTTTAGTATGTTTTTAGTATGATATAGTTAGTTTTTAGTATATTTTTATTAGTTTTTTGTTAAAATTCACTTTTTTGGACTTCACTATGAGTTTGTGTGTTTTTCTGTGATTTCAGGTATTTTCTGGCTGAAATTGAGGGACCTGAGCAAAAATCTGATTTGGAGACTAAAAAGGACTGCAGATGCTGTTGGATTCTGACCTCTCTGCACTCGAAGTGGATTTGTTGGAGCTACAGAAGCCCAATTGGCGCGCTCTCAACGGCGTTGGAAAGTAGACATCCTGGGCTTTCCAGCAATATATAATAGTCCATACTTTGCCCAAGATTTGATGGCCCAAACCGGCGTTCAAAGTCACCCTCAGAATTCCCAGCGTTAAACGCCGGAACTGGCACAAGGATGGGAGTTAAACGCCCAAACTGGCACCAAAGCTGGCGTTTAACTCCAAGAAGAGTCTCTACACGAAAATGCTTCAATGCTCAGCCCAAGCACACACCAAGTGGGCCCGGAAGTGGATTTTTATGTCATTTACTCATTTCTGTAAACCCTAGGCTACTAGTTTTCTATAAGTAGGACATTTTGCTATTGTATTTTCATCTTGGGATCTTTGGAATCTTTTGATCTTTAGATCCTTTGATCATGTTGGGAGGCTGGCCATTCGGCCATGCCTAGACCTTGTTCTTATGTATTTTCAACGGTGGAGTTTCTACACACCATAGATTAAGGTGTGGAGCTCTGCTGTACCTCGAGTATTAATGCAATTACTATTGTTCTTCTATTCAATTCTGCTTGTTCTTATTCCAAGATATCACTTGTTCTTCAACTTGATGAATGTGATGATCCGTGACACTCATCATCATTCTCACCTATGAACGCGTGCCTGACAACCACCTCCGTTCTACCTTAGATTGGGTGGATATCTCTTGGATTCTTTAATCGGAATCTTCGTGGTATAAGCTAGAACTGATGGCGGCATTCAAGAGAATCCGGAAGGTCTAAACCTTGTCTGTGGTATTCTGAGTAGGATTCGATTCAAACTCGCGATTGTGGGGCGTTAGTGACAGACGCAAAAGAATCACTGGATTCTATTCCGACATGATCGAGAACCGACAGCTGGATAGCCGTGCCGTGACAGGGTGCGTTGAACATTTCCACTGAGAGGATGGGAGGTAGCCACTGACAACGGTGAAACCCTTGCATACAGCTTGCCATGGAAAGGAGTAAGAAGGATTGGATGAAGACAGTAGGAAAGCAGAGAGACGGAAGGGACCAAGCATCTCCATACGCTTATTTGAAATTCCCACCAATGAATTGCATAAGTATCTCTATCTTTATCTTTATGTTTTATTCATCATCCATAACCATTTGAGTTTGCCTGACTAAGATTTACAAGGTGACCATAGCTTGCTTCATACCAACAATCTCTGTGCGATCGACCCTTACTCGCGTAAGGTTTATTACTTGGACGACCCAGTACACTTGCTGGTTAGTTGTGCGAAATTGTGTTTATGCCATGGTATTGAACACCAAGTTTTTGGGTTCATCACCGGGGATTAATTGAGTTGTGAAAAGTATTGATCACAATTTCGTGCACCAAGTTTTTGGCGCCGTTGCCGGGGATTGTTCGAGTATGGACAACTGACTGTTCATCTTGTTGCTTAGATTAGGTATTTTTCTTCAGAGTTCTTAAGAATGAATTCTAGTGTTTTAAGGTGATGTTCTTATCATCACCAAAGCTGATTGATCTTCATCAATTTAGCTCTTGAATGCAATGTTCTGCTGAAGCTTGGCTAGCCATGTCTAATTTCTTTAGACTGAAGTTTTAGACTAACATTGCATGATTCCTGGAATTCTCATTAAGAATTTTGATACCTTTATTTTCTTTTTCACTTAATTTTCGAAAAAGCACAAAAAAATTTACAAAATCATAAAAACCAAAAATATTTTATGTTTCTTGTTGAGTCTAGAGTCTCATTTTAAGTTTGGTGTCAATTGCATGTTTCTGTTCTTCTTGCATTCATTCATGTGTCTTAAGGATCTTCAAGTAATTCTTGATGATTTTCTTGCTCTGATCTTTGAATTCTCTTGACATTGAGTGTTTTGTTGAGTCTCATATGCATTCTCATTTTGTTAAGTGTCAGCAGTATACAAACTGCTAAGTTTGGTGTCTTGCATGCATTGTTATTTGATTTTAGTTGCATTTTGATTATTCCTTATTATTAAAAATCCAAAAATATTTTTAATTTGTGTCTTTTCAAGTCAATAATACAAGGGATTGAAGATTCAGAACATTCAGCAGAGGAATTGCACAGAAAAAGCTGGGCGTTCAAAACGCCCAGTGAGGAAGGCAAACTGGTGTTTAAACGCCAGCCAGGGTGCCTGGCTAGGCGTTTAACGCCCAAAAGGGTAGTGGTTTGGGCGTTAAACGCCAGAATGTGCACCATTCTGGGCGTTTAACGCCAGGATGGCACAAGAGGGAAGATTCTGTTTTCAATTCAAATTTTTTTTCCAGTTTTCAATATTTTTCAAAATCAAATCTTTTTCAAATCATATGTTTTCAAAATCAATTTCTTTCCATTTTCAAAAATACTTGCTATCAATTAATGATTTGATTCAACATTTCAAGTATGTTGCCTTTTCTGTTGAGAAAGATTTAATGTTTGAATCATATCTTTTCTTGTTAGCCAAGTTATTAATTTTTAAAATCAAATCTTTTTAAAATGTTTTTCAAATCATATCTTCCTAATCACATCTTTTTAAAAACCAATCATATCTCCTTAACCACATCTTTTTCAAAATAGTTTTCAATCAAATCTTTTTGATTTCTAATTTCAAAATCTTTTTCAAAAATCACTTGATTTCTTTTTCACTCTTGGTTTTCGAAAATCAATTAAAGTTTTTCAAAATGTTTTTAAAATCTTTTTTAATATTTTCGAAAATTTCTTCCCCTCTTCTCACATCCTTCTATTTATGGACTAACATTATTCCTTAATGCACAATTCGAACTCCATCTTCTTTGATAAGTTCGAATTTTCTACTTCTGCCTTCTATCTTTCTTTTCCTCTGACACCTCAAGGAATCTCTATACTGTGACATAGAGGATTCCATATTTCCTTGTTTTCTTCTCCTTCATATGAGCAGAAGCAAAGATAAAAGTATTCTTGTTGAGGCTGATCCTAAACCTGAAAGGACCTTGAAGCGAAAACTAAGAGAAGCTAAGGCACAATTCTCTGTAGAGGACCTAACAGAAATCTTCAAAGAAGAAGAACACATGGCAGCCGAAAACAACAACAATGCCAACAATGCAAGGAAGGTGCTGGGAGACTTTACTGCACCTACTCCCGACTTTTATGGGAGAAGCATCTCTATCCCTGCCATTGGAGCAAACAACTTTGAGCTTAAGCCTCAATTAGTTTCTCTAATGCAACAGAATTGCAAGTTCCATGGACTTCCATTGGAAGATCCTCATCAGTTTTTAGCTAAATTCTTGCAAATCTGTGACACTGTCAAATCTAATGGGGTTGACCCTGAGGTCTACAGACTTATGCTATTCCCTTTTGCTGTAAGAGACAGAGTTAGGACATGGTTGGACTCACAACCTAAAGAAAGCCTGAACTCTTGGGAAAAGCTAGTCAATGCCTTCTTGGCAAAGTTCTTTCCACCTCAAAAATTGAGTAAGCTTAGAGTGGAAGTCCAAACCTTCAGACAGAAGGAAGGAGAATCCCTCTATGAAGCTTGGGAAAGATACAAACAATTAATCAGAAAGTGTCCCTCTGACATGCTTTCTGAATGGAGCATCATAGGTATTTTTTATGATGGTCTGTCTGAACGGTCCAAGATGTCTTTGGATAGCTCTGCTGGAGGATCTCTTCATCTGAAGAAGACGCCTACAGAAGATCAAGAACTAATTGAAATGGTTGCAAATAACCAATTCATGTACACTTCTGAAAGGAATCCTGTGAACAATGGGACAAATCAGAAGAAAGGAGTTCTTGAGATTGACACTCTGAATGCCATATTGGCTCAGAACAAAATATTGACTCAACAAGTCAATATGATTTCTCAAAGTCTGTCTGGAATGCAAAATGCACCAAGCAGTACTAAGGAAGCTTCATCTGAAGAAGAAGCTTATGATCTTGAGAACCCTTCAATGGAAGAGGTGAATTACATGGGAGAACCCTATGGAAAACACCTATAATCCTTCATGGAGAAATCATCCAAATCTCTCATGGAAGGATCAACAGAGACCTCAACAAGGTTTCAACAACAATAATGGTGGAAGAAACAGGTTTAGCAATAGCAAGCCTTTTCCATCATCTTCTCAGCAACAAACAGAGAGTTCTAAGCAGAACACCTCTGACTTAGCAACCATGGTCTCTGATCTAATCAAAACCACTCAAAGTTTCATGAATGAAACAAGGTCCTCCATTAGAAATTTGGAGGCACAAGTGGGACAGCTGAGTAAGAAAATTACTGAACTCCCTCCTAGTACTCTTCCAAGCAATACAGAAGAAAATCCAAAAGGAGAGTGCAAAGCCATCAACATGGCCGAATTAGGAGAGGAGGAAGAGGCAGTGAACGCCACTGAGGAAGACCTCAATGGACGTCCACTGACTTCCAATGAGTTCCCCAATGAGGAACCATGGGAATCTGAGGCTCAAAATGAGACCATAGAAATTCCATTGGACTTACTTCTGCCACTCATGAGCTCTGATGAGTATTCTTCCTCTGAAGAGGATGAGTATGTCACTGAAGAGCAAGTTGCTAAATACCTTGGAGCAATCATGAAGCTAAATGACAAGTTATTTGGAAATGAGACTTGGGAGAATGAACCCCCTTTGCTCACCAAAGAACTGGATGACTTGTCTAGGCAGAAACTGCCTCAAAAGAGACAGGATCCTGGGAAGTTTTCAATACCTTGTACCATAGGCACCATGACCTTCAAGAAGGCCTTGTGTGACCTAGGGTCAAGTGTAAACCTCATGCCTCTCTCTGTAATGGAGAAGCTAGGGATCTTTGAGGTGCAAGCTGCAAAAATCTCACTAGAGATGGCAGACAATTCAAGAAAACAAGCTCATGGACTTGTAGAGGATGTTCTGGTAAAGGTTGAAGACCATTACATCCCTGCTGATTTCATAGTCCTAGAGACTGGGAAGTGCATGGATGAATCCATCATCCTTGGCAGACCCTTCCTAGCCACAGCAAAGGCTGTGATTGATGTTGATAGAAGAGAATTGATCATTCAAGTGAATGAAGAATCCTTTGTGTTTAAGGCTCAAGGATATCCCTCTGTCACCATGGAGAGGAAGCATGAAGAGCTTCTCTCAAAACAGAGTCAAACAGAGCCCCCACAGTCAAACTCTAAGTTTGGTGTTGGGAGGCCACAACCAACTTCTAAGTTTGGTGTTGAACCCCCACATTCAAACTCTAAGTTTGGTGTTGGGAGGTTCCAACATTGCTCTGAGCATCTGTGAGGCTCCATGAGAGCCCTCTGTCAAGCTACTGACATTAAAGAAGTGCTTGTTAGGAGGCAACCCAATGTTATATTTTATCTATTTTCCTTTGTTATTTTATGTTTTTTTTTAGGTTGATGATCATGAGAAGTCACAAAATCAAATGAAAGAACAAAAACAGAAAGAAAAATAGCATACCCTGGAGGAAGAACCTGCTGGCGTTTAAACGCCAGTAAGGCTAGCAGATGGGCGTTTAACGCCCAGTCTGGCACCATTCTGGGCGTTTAACGCCAGAAAGGGGCACCAGACTGGCGTTAAACGCCAGAAAAGAGCAAGAAGTTAGCGTTAAACGCCAGAAAGAGGCACCAGCCCGGCGTTTAACGCCAGAATTGGCACAAAGAGCAATCTTGCTCGCCACTTGGTGCAGGGATGACGTTTCCTTGACACCTCAGGATCTGTGGACCCCACAGGATCCCCACCTACCCCACCACTCTCTCTCTCTTCTTCACCCATTCACCAATCACCTCAACACCTCTTCCCCAAAAACCCTTCACCTATCAAATCCCATCTTTCTCTTCACCACTCACATCCATCCTTCATAAAACCCCACCTACCCCACCATTCAAATTCAAACCACTTTCCCACCCAAACCCACCCATACATGACCGAACCCTACCCCTCCCCCCTCCTATATAAACCCATCTTCACTCCTTCATTTTCACACAACCTAAACACTACTTCTTCCCCCTTGGCCGAACCACAAAGCCTCCTCCATCTCCTTCATTTCTTCTTCTTCTACTCTCTTCTTTTCTCTTTTGCTCGAGGACGAGCAAACCTTTTAAGTTTGGTGTGGTAAAAGCATTGCTTTTTGTTTTTCCATAACCATTTATGGCATCCAAGGCCGGAGAAACCTCTAGAAAGAGGAAAGGGAAGGCAAAAGCTTCCACCTCCGAGTCATGGGAAATGGAGAGATTCATCTCAAGGGTGCATCAAGACCACTTCTATGAAGTTGTGGCCTTGAAGAAGGTGATCCCCGAGGTCCCTTTCAAACTCAAAAAGAGTGAATATCCAGAGATCCGACATGAGATCCGAAGAAGAGGTTGGGAAGTTCTTACCAACCCCATTCAACAAGTCAGAATCTTAATGGTTCAAGAGTTCTATGCCAATGCATGGATCACCAAGAACCATGATCAAAGTGTGAACCCGGATCCAAAGAATTCGCTTACTATGGTTCGGGGGAAATACTTGGATTTTAGTCTGGAAAATGTAAGGTTGGCATTCAACTTGCCCATGATGCAAGGAGATGAACATCCTTACACTAGAAGGGTCAACTTTGATCAAAGGTTGGACCAAGTCCTCACAATCATTTGTGAAGAGGGCGCCCAATGGAAGAGAGATTCAAGAGGAAAGCCGGTTCAACTGAGAAGGCATGACCTCAAGCCCGTGGCTAGGAGATGGTTGGAGTTTATCCAACGTTCAATCATTCCCACTAGTAACCGGTCCGAAGTTACTATAGACCGGGCTATCATGATTCATAGCATCATGATTGGAGAAGAAATAGAAGTTCATGAGGTTATATCCCAAGAACTTTATAAGGTGGCGGACAAGTCCTCTACCTTGGCAAGGTTAGCCTTTCCTCATCTCATTTGTCACCTCTGTTATTCAGTTGGAGTTGACATAAAGGGAGACATCCCCATTGATAAGGACAAGCCCATCACTAAGAAGAGGATGGAGTAAACAAGAGACCCCTCTCATCATCAAATCCCTGAGATGCCTCAAGGGATGCACTTTCCTCCACAAAATTATTGGGAGCAACTAAACACCTCCCTAGGAGAATTGAGTTCCAACATGGGACAACTAAGGGTGGAGCACCAAGAACATTCCATCCTCCTCCATGAAATTAGAGAAGATCAAAGAATCATGAGAGAAGAGCAACAAAGACAAGGAAGAGACATTGAGGAGCTCAAGCACTCCATAGGATCTTCAAGAGGAAGAACAAGCCGCCATCACTAAGGTGGACCCGTTCTTTAATTTCCTTGTTCTTTATTTTTCTGTTTTTTGAAAATTATGCTTATGTTTATCTATGTTTGTGTCTTGTGATCATTAGTGTCTATGTCTTAAAGTTATGAATGTCCTATGAATCCATCACCTCTCTTAAAATGTTCTTAATTGAAAAAGAGAAGAATTGCATGAATTTTGAATTTTATAACAGTTTAATTATTTTGATGTGGTGGCAATACTTTTGTTTTCTGAATGTATGCTTAAACAGTGCATATGTCTTTTGAATTTGTGGTTCATGAATGTTGGCTCTTGAAAGAATGATGAAAAAGGAGACATGTTACTGAGGATCTGAAAAATCATAAAAATGATGCTTGAAGCAAGAAAAAGCAGTGAATACAAAAAAAAGGGGAGAAAAACGAAAAAAAAAGGGAGAAAAGAAAACGAAAAAAAAAGAGAGAGAAAAAGAAAGAAATAAAGTTGTGATCCAAGGCAAAAAGAGTGTGCTTAAGAACCCTGGACACCTCTAATTGGGGACTCTAGCAAAGCTAAGTCACAATCTGAAAAGGTTCACCCAATTATGTGTCTGTGGCATGTATGTATCCGGTGGTAATACTGGAAGACAAAGTGCTTTGGGCCACGGCTAAGACTCAATAAGTAGCTGTGTTCAAGAATCATCATACTTAACTAGGAGAATCAATGACACTATCTGGATTTTGAGTTCCTAAAGAAGCCAATCATTCTGAATTTCAAAGGATAGAGTGAGATGCCAAAACTGTTCAGAGGCAAAAAGCTAAAAGCCCCGCTCATCTAATTAATACTGATCTTCATAGATGTTTTTGGAATTCATTGCATATTCTCTTCTTTTTATCTTATTTGATTTTCAGTTGCTTGAGGACAAGCAACAATTTAAGTTTGGTGTTGTGATGAGCGGATAATTTGTACGCTTTTTAGTATATTTTTATTCGTTTTTAGTTAAAATTCACTTTTCTGGACTTTACTATGAGTTTGTGTGTTTTTCTGTGATTTCAGGTATTTTCTGGCTGAAATTGAGGGACCTGAGCAAAAATCTGATTTGGAGACTAAAAAGGACTGCAGATGCTGTTGGATTCTGACCTCCCTGCACTCGAAGTGGATTTTTTGGAGCTACAGAGACCCAATTGGCGCGCTCTCAACGGCGTTGGAAGGTAGACATCCTGGGCTTTCCAGCAATATATGATAGTCCATATTTTGCCCATGATTTGATGGCCCAAACCGGCGTTCAAAGTCACCCTCAGAATTCCCAGCGTTAAACGCCGGAACTGGCACAAGGATGGGAGTTAAACGCCCAAACTGGCACCAAAGCTGGCGTTTAACTCCAAGAAGAGTCTCTACACGAAAATGCTTGAATGCTCAGCCCAAGCACACACCAAGTGGGCCCGGAAGTGGATTTTTATGTCATTTACTCATTTCTGTAAATCCTAGGCTACTAGTTTTCTATAAGTAGGACCTTTTGCTATTGTATTTTCATCTTGGGATCTTTGGAATCTTTTGATCTTTAGATCCTTTGATCACGTTGGGAGGCTGGCCATTTGGCCATGCCTAGACCTTGTTCTTATGTATTTTCAACGGTGGAGTTTTTACACACCATAGATTAAGGTGTGGAGCTCTGCTGTACCTCGAGTATTAATGCAATTACTATTGTTCTTCTATTCAATTCTGCTTGTTCTTATTCCAAGATATCACTTGTTCTTCAACTTGATGAATGTGATGATCTGTGACACTCATCATCATTCTCACCTATGAACGCGTGCCTGACAACCACCTCCATTCTACCTTAGATTGGGTGGATATCTCTTGGATTCTTTAATCGGAATCTTCGTGGTATAAGCTAGAACTGATGGCGGCATTCAAGAGAATCCGGAAGGTCTAAACCTTGTCTGTGGTATTCTGAGTAGGATTCGATGATTGAATGACTGTGACGAGCTTCAAACTCGCGATTGTGGGGCGTTAGTAACAGACGCAAAAGAATCACTGGATTCTATTCCGACATGATCGAGAACCGATAGCTGGATAGTCGTACCGTGACAGGGTGCGTTGAACATTTCCACTGAGAGGATGGGAGGTAGCCACTGACAACGGTGAAACCCTTGCATACAGCTTACCATGGAAAGGAGTAAGAAGGATTGGATGAAGACAGTAGGAAAGCAGAGAGACGGAAGGGACCAAGCATCTCCATACGCTTATCTGAAATTCCCACCAATGAATTGCATAAGTATCTCTATCTTTATCTTTATGTTTTATTCATCATCCATAACCATTTGAGTTTGCCTGACTAAGATTTACAAGGTGACCATAGCTTGCTTCATACCAACAATCTCTGTGGGATCGACCCTTACTCGCGTAAGGTTTATTACTTGGACGACCCAGTACACTTGCTGGTTAGTTGTGCGAAATTGTGTTTATGCCATGGTATTGAACACCAAGTTTTTGGGTTCATCACCGGGGATTAATTGAGTTGTGAAAAGTATTGATCACAATTTCGTGCACCACATACCTTGACCCGAGAGTTAGGCCTGCACTGTGCGGAAATTGGGCCTGAGGCACAAACCTATTTGCGTGCTCGCGCACATGACACATACGCGCCACTCTCGAAATAAGCCATCGACGCGCGCGCGTCATGCGTGCGTGCGCGTGGATGCCCTTTCCTCTTTCCATTTCTTTTCCTTCTCCTTTCTTCTTCCCTCCTCCAATCCCTCATCCAACACTTCCTAACACCATGGATAACCATTTATTTTAGTTGGTTAATTAGTTAGTTTTCATTTTATTTTCTCTCTTTTCATTATAAAGCGTTGGTTTATTGACTTTGTTTACTATACATTGCTGCCCCTTATTGCCTAAATGCTATTTTAGCATGAATGTTTTTAGATAATCTTTGTTGGATTCTATGATTGAGGTTATATTTAACTTGGTTTTGAATTTTTCATGCTTACCTTTTGAAAATACCAAGTGATGAGAATTGCCTTCGAGCTTGTAACTCTTCGTGAATTGCATGATTTGGCCACCATGTAATTTGAATCTTTTTCCTCGATTAGGCAACCTCTTGATGGATGATGTTGAGCATATACCTTAATGCATTGTATTTCATGATCATACGCATCCATATGTGTTTAGCTTGAACGCTTTCCTGCTTCTTTAATACTTGTTTTACCTTACAAGTTCACTTAAAGCATCTCAAGCACACTAGGATAAGTGAAGTGCATGCTTCTTTTGTGACATAACTTTTATGCTAATGTGTGTTCTAAACCGTGCAATTTAGAATTCACACACCTATTTGTCATTAATGTCACACTAATCCACTCACTCAAGTCTAGTGATTTATCTCACTCCAACAATGTGTGCTTCCTTGCTTTTGTATTGTCTCATCTTATGGTGTTATATTTTTGTTTTTCATGATGAATGCACCACGAGCAATAACGGAAGCAAGACTAAGAACACGTAGCAAACCGGAGATTCGTCGTACCCCCTTGCTCATCTTTGAGAGCACCGAGGACGGTGCAAACTTTTAAGTGTGGGAAGGTCGTCCGACCGGTCGGCGATTTTGGGTGACAAATTTCTAATCCCAACACTTTTGCATTTCATTCTAGGATTTTAGGATTTTTACTTGCATTTTCTTATTTTTGCATATATATACACAATAAGCTTAGTCAAAATAATGAAATTTTTCAAGAATTCTATCTATAGGGCACCAATTGATTTGAGTGAAAACTTTTCATTAAACTTGCTTGAATTATATATCTTGTGGATCATGTTTTTGAGCTAAGAACACAAGCAAGTGAGTTTTGAGCCAAATGGTGTGGTTACATCTTATAACCACTTATTTTCCTTCTTGTGTGCATTATTCTCTTTCTATAATTGTAATCTTTGATTTGTTTGATTCTTTTTGTCTATTATTTTGTGTATTCATGCATTTATATGATTGAGGCCATCATTTTATTAGCTCACTTACCCAAATGGCCTTACCTTTTATCTTCCTTTGTTAGCCAATTTTGAGCCTACGCTTAACCCACTTGTTCTTATTTTAGCACATTACAAGCCTTTATAGCGGAAAACAATAAAAGTCCTTATTTGGATCTTTGATTAGCTTAGGCAAGTGTGTGTGAGTATCATTCAAGTGTGGGAATCTTGGGACATTGGGTGAATAAAAGGGTGTATTTTGTATTTTGTTGAAAATATTGAGAATTGGGTACATACTCATATATTGATCAAATGTAAAACCTTATGCATTGATGTTCTTGTATATAGAAAAGAAAAAAAAGGGAAAATGAGAAAAAGAAAAAGAAAAGAAAAATAATATGGAAAAGAAAAAGAAAAAAATAGAAAAAGAAAGAAATAAAAAGGGGACAAAATGCCCCAAAGGAAAAGTGTAGCTCAATAAGATCAATGCATAAGTGTTGTGAAATGAAAAAGAAAATGCATGAGTATGTGAAAAAGTGAAAAATGGGTAGTTAGGTTAGAACTTAATTGTATTGGATGTCATAGGTTAGATGGGAAGTTTAAACTTATCAAAGATTCAAATTTCAAGCTCACTTAACCATATATGCATCATACCTTAACCCTAGCCCCATTACAACCAAAGAAAAGACCTCATGATACTTGTATGCATACATGAAATATATGTTGATTGTTAGAAGAAGAACAAATCTTGGAAAACATGATTAGGGGAGAATTGAGAGAATCAACCCTAAACACTTGAGCGAATAGAGTGCAAATACATCCGGTGAGGGTTTGATGCTCAATTACATGTTTCCATATATAAGTATCATTTTTCATGCAAGTTTGTAAAAATATTTAATAACTCAATTCAATTTTGGACTAGACTTGCTAGTCCTTAGCCCTTGTGCATATATGCTTCTTGGGAATTGATTTATTTTAACCAAGCAATTGCATTCATTTAGATAGTTGCATATAGGAAGATTGCATTTAGTTAGTTCCATTGAATAAATGCCATACCCTTTACTTCATTCTTAGTTTAAGCATGAGGACATGCTTGGTTTAAGTGTGGGGAGGTTGATAAACCCCATTTGTAGGGTTTATCTTGTATTGATTTTTGGGGATTTTATCACATTTTACCCACATTTATTCAATGAAATAGCATGGTTTTTGCATATTCTCCCTTAATTGTGCTTAAGAGTGAAAACATGCTTTTTAGGACTTAAAATAGCTAAATCTAATTCTCCTTGATTCCATTAGATGCCTTGATATGTTTGTTAAGTGATTTAAGGTTTAGGAGGCAAAGATTGGATCAAGGGAATGAAGAAAGAAAGCATGAAAAGTTGGAGAACTCATGAAGAAATAAAAGAACCGGAAAGCTGTCAACCGACCTATTCGCACTTAAACGACCATAACTTGAGCTACAGAGGTCCAAATGATGCGATTTCAGTTGGGTTAGAAAGCTAACATCCGGGGATTCGAAATGATATAAGATTTGCCATAGTTGCTACACGTATGGTAGCGCGCACGCGCCGTTGCTGCCACCTGGTTCACTTAAAGCAAAACGTGGCCAGCGAATTCTAAAGCCTTGTGGGCCCAATCCAACTCATTTCTGATGCTATTTAACCCAAGGAATGAAGAGGGAAACACAAGTTAGTTACCATTAGTTTAGTTTAGCTTAGTTTTGGAGGGAAAATTAGTTTTAGAGAGAGAAGCTCTCACTTCTCTCTAGGATTAGGATTAGGATTAGTTCTTAGATCTAGGTTTTAATCTTTGCTTTCTTCCACTTCTACCTCTCAATTTTTTGTTGCTACATTCATCTTCTTCTACTCTTACCTCCCCACACTTAAACCAAGCATGTCCTCATGCTTAAACCAAGAATCAAGTAAGGGTATGGCATTTATTCAATGGGAACTAACTAAATGCGCCATGCAATCTACCTATATGCAACTATCTAAATGAATACAATTGCTTGGTCAAAATAAATCAATTCCCAAGAAGCATATATGCACAAGGGCTAAGGACTAGCAAGTCTAATCCAAAATTGAATTGAGTTATTAAATATTTTTACAAACTTGCGTGAGAAGAGATGATCATAGGTGGAAACATGTAATTGAGCATCAAACCCTCACCGGATGTATTTGCACTCTATTCGCTCAAGTGTTTAGGGTTGATTCTCTCAATTCTCCCCTAATCATGTTTTCCAAGATTTGTTCTTCTTCTAACAATCAACATATATTTCATGCATGCATACAAGTATCATGAGGTCTTTTCTTTGGTTGTAATGGGGCTAGGGTCAAGGTATGATGCATATATGGTTAAGTGAGCTCGAAATTTGAATCTTTGATAAGCTTAAACTTCCCACCTAACCTATGACATCCTATACAATTAAGTTCTAACCTAACTACCCATTTTTCACTTTTTCACATACTCATGCATCCCTTTTCATTTCACAACACTTATGCATTGATTTTATTGAGCTACACTTTGCTTTGGGGCATTTTATCCCCTTTTTATTTCCTTCTTTTTCTTCTTTTTCTTTCTTTTTTCTATATTTTTTTTCTTTCCCATATTGTTTTTTTTCTTTTCTTTTTCTTTTGTTTTTCTCATTTTTTTTCTTTCTATATACAAGAGCATCAATGCATAAGGTTTTACATTTGATCAATACATGAGTATGTACCTAATTCCCAATAATTTCAATAAAAATACAAAACTACCTTTTTATTCACCCAATGTCCCAAGATTCCAACACTTGAATGATACTCACACACACTAGCCTAAGCTAATCAAAGATCCAAATTAAGGACTTGTATTATTTTTCGCTTTAGGCTTGTAATGTGCTAAAATAAGAACGAAGTGGGTTAATCGTAGGCTCAAATTGGCTAACAAAGGAATATAAAAGGTAAGGCTATTTGGGTAAGTGAGTTAAATGAAATGATGGCCTCAATCATATAAATGCATGAATACAAGGAATAATGGACATATAGAATCAAACAATTCAAAGATTACAATCATAGAAAGAGAATAATGCACACAAGAAGGAAAAATAAGTGGTTATAAGATGTAACCACACCATTAGGCTCAAAACTCACTTGCTTTTGTTCTTAGCTCAAAAATGTCACAATATATATAATTCAAGCAAGTTCTATGAAAAGTTTTCACTAAAATCAATTGGTGCCCTATAGATAGAAATCCTTGAAAAATTTCATTATTTTGACTAAGCTTATTTTGTATATATATGCAAAACTAAGAAAATGCAAGTAAAAATCCTAAAATCTTAGAATGAAATGCAAAAGTGTTGAGATTAGAAATTCGTCACCCAAAATCGCCGATCGGTCGAACGACCTCCCCACACTTAAAAGTTTGCACCGTCCTCGGTGCACTCAAAGATGAGTAAGGGGGGTACGGCGACTCTCCGAGTTGCTTTGTGTTCTTAGTCTTGCTTCCATGTTTGCTTGTGGTGCATTCATCATAAAAAAAAATATAACGCCATAAGAGGAGAAGATATAAAAGCAAGGAAGCATACATTGTTGGAATGAGGTACTAATCACTAGAAATGAGCGAGTGAATTAGTGACATTAATGACAAATAAGTGTGTGAATTCTAAATTGCGCGGTTTAGAACACACATTAGCCTAAAAGTTATGTCACAAAAGAAGCATGCACTTTACTTATCCTAGTGTGCTTGAGATGCTTTAAGTGAACTTGTAAGGTAAAACAAGTATTAAAGAAGCATGAAAGCATTCAAGCTAAACACATATGGATGCGTATGATCATGAAATACAATGCATTAAGGTAAATGCATAACATCCATCAAAAAGTTGCCTAATTACAAAATAAGGCTCAAATCACATGATGGCTAAATCATGCAATTCAAAAAGAGTCACAAGCTCGAAGGCAATTTTCATCACTTGGTGTTTTTCAAAAGGTAAGCATGAAAAACTCAAAACCAAGTAGTAAAGTATACCCTCAATCATAGAATCCAACAAAGATTATCTAAAAACATTCATGCTAAAATAGCATTTAGGCAATAAGGGGCAGCAATGTATAGTAAACAAAGTCAATAATCCAACACTTATAATGAAAAGAGAGAAAATAAAATGAAAACTAACTAATTAACCAACTAAAATAAATGGTTATCCATGGTGTTTGGAAGTGTTGGATGAGGGGTAGAAGAAGGGAAGAAGAAAGGAGAAGGAAAAGAAATGGAAAGAGGAGAAGAAAAGAAATGGATGGAAGAAAGGGCATCCACGTGCACGCACGCATGACGCGCACGCATCGATGGCTTATTTCGAGAGTGGCGCGTACGCGTCATGTGCGCGAGCGCGCAAATAGGTTTGTCCCTCAGGCCCAATTTTCGCACAGTGCAGGCCTAACTCTCGGGTCAAGGTATGGAAGGTGGAACTTCTCAATCCACGCGTACGCGTGCATGGCGCACTCGCGTGGATGGTCCAAAATGCTTGATGCACGCGTACGCACGCAGTGCGCGTACGCGTGGATGGTGCTCTGTTTTTTCAAAAAATTTTGCTATGTTTTTGCACCAATCCAAGCATTCCAAACCTCCAAACAGCTACCAAAATACCATAAAACCTTATTTAACATACTAAACTACCAATTAGACTCATTAAAACAATCAAAACAAGAAATTAAACTAATTCTACCAATATGTACAAAAGAGAAAATGAAAGGATTTTACCATGGTGGGGTGTCTCCCACCTAACACTTTTGTTTATTGTCCTTAAGTTAGACTTATGGGGAGCTCCTCTCAAGGTGGCTTGTGCTTGTACTCATCTTGGAACTTCCACCATTGCTTGAATCTCCATTGTGCCCCAAGATTTCCTATGGTTTGAGCCAAGTGTTGATGGAGTTCTTCACAAGCTTGGGGCTCCCAAAGTTGATCCTCTTCTTGTAATCCGGGATCCCACACTTTGTTTTCACACCCGTCTTGAGGTTGATCATCATTATTAGTCCAACCGGGTGGTGAACAAGAAGAATCCTCTATGAAGTGCCCAACAATCCTCCTAGACCCATCTATTTGAGCACTATTCCCACCTTTGTATTCAACTCTTGAAGTATCAACCAAAATGAGCCTTGATTTGCAACGCCAACCATGAAACATCTTTCGCTTACGCTTCATCCCACAAAGCATCCTAAGTTGACCATCCGTTTCAAGCAAGCCATACTCAAGTGGTACAATAAAGCTAATAGAAATGAATTTTACCCACTTAAGTGAAAGAGTAGATGGCAACCTAGGCAAAGATGCTTCCAACGATCTTGACAAAGCATAGCCAACCCTCGTTCTTCTATCTCTAGGGACTTCCACCTCTTTACAAGATTTCTCTAATTCAATCCTTTGTTCATTAATACTATCTAAGCCTTTTCCCTTAATCAAACTATAATTGGGAGGGTGAAAGAAGTTTACCTCCACAACATTTTCAAATGCACCGGGAGAAGGTTCTTCAAGCTCAAAGGATTCTCCACCACTAGGACTTGATGCTTGCTCTTCATTGCCATGGGAACTCAAATCTTGCTCTATCTCATCCAAGTCTTCATATGGAATATGCCTTGGAAGGTGTGCACTTTCCTCCCTAGCATCAATTTCAATCATCTTAGAGGGGTTTTCTTCAACTCTATGTTCCCATGGAGGCTCTGCATCTCCTAAGTCTTCTACCGCTTCTTCCTTGTCTTCAACAATTAAAGCTTCCTCCAATTGTTCCAATACAAAGCAATTTCCCTCATTTCCCACCGGAGTTTCCAATCTCTCCTTCGTGCTATGTTCTTCATTTGATTCTCCACATGTAGCCATGGGAGTTCCTTGAGTGTTCAAGCATTGGAAGGCTAATTGATTTGTTACCGTATCCAAAACGGCCATGAAATTTTGCACATCCCTTTTCATCTCTTCTTGCCCTTGAACAAGAACACCAAGGGTTTCATCCATTAGAGGTTGGGGTGGATGGAAGGATTCATCATTTTGGGGGAAGGGTTCATAGTAGGAAGATGGTTCTTCTTGGTAGAGTTGTGGTGGTTCAATATTCTCCACTCTTTCCACTTGTTGCACAACACACTCCATGGTTGCTTGAAATTGATCCAATGCTTCCTTGAGACGATCCCTTGACTCTTGTTCCGCTTGGATATCATGATAGGGATCATATAGGTCTTGGATCGATGGACATGAATATTCTTCCATGTGAGGTTGTGGTGGAAGGTAGAATTCATCTTGTGATTAAAAATTTTCATATATTGGTGGTGGTTCATCTTGGTAATAATGTGGAGGAGGTGGCTCTTGAAAATGTTGATGTTGGAATTGTGGTGGCTCTATATGTAGTTCATATGGCTCATATGGTTGTTGGTAGGATGGATATGGATTAGGGTCATATGAAGGTGGTTGGTAAGAAGGGGCTTGTGAGTATAGTTGAGAGTTATGTTGAGGATATGGATCATAGGCATATGGTGGTGGTTCTTGAAAGTCACAAGGAGATTCACCATAGCCATTGGATTGATATGCGTCATAGAATGTCTCTTCTTCATAGTGCATTGGTGGGGGTTGTTGCCATGAGGATTGATCATATGCATATGGCTCCTCCCACATTTGGTTGTCCCATTCTTGATACACATTCTCATTGAAGCTCTCATTACCTACAACATAGTTGTAATCACACTCATAGCCAAAGTGAGAATTCATAATGGAAAAACAAAATAAAACTAACAAAAATTAAGAAAGAAACAAAAGATAAACCTATTTACACTATTCACATATGTACAATAACCAATAACATAACACCATTGCAACTCCCCGGCAACGGCGCCATTTTGATGATTGGATTTTTGATGGTATAGAATTTCACAAATGAATTCTCGTTGAAAGTATAGTTTCTAAACCAAAAATAATCCTTTCATACAAAAGATTGTTTGTCACAAGTAACAAACCCCTAATTTTATAAACCGAAGTATTCAAACCTCGGGTCGTTCTCCCTAGGAATTACAATAAAGTATCTTGTTATTGGTTATGAGTTATTTTGGGGTTTTGGATAAGAAGCATGAAAAGTAAATGGCAATGAAAATAAACTAACAACTATAAAAGGCTCTTGGCAAGGTATGAAAATTAGAAGTCATATCCTAGTTATCCTTCTCAATTGTGATGAGAATTGTTCATTGCTACCACTTAGTTAACCCTTACTAAATAAAGGAAAGTCAAGTGGATGAATTGACTTGAGCCACAAGTCCTAGCCAACTCCCAAGGAAAGACTAGCTTTAGTGCACTCCAAACCAATTAGCAATCTCTCCAATTATCAATCAACAAAGGAATTAGATAACTCAAGTGTCACTAATTACTCTACCTAGGCCAAGAGGAACAAAATCTATACTATATCTATAAGAGACATTTCAACAAACACATAAAGTGCAATAGAAGTAATCATTATTAAATGCAAGAATTAAAGGAATCTACAACTACAAAAACAAGAGATCAATAATAGAAAAGCAAAGAAGACACATTTAGTATGAATTACCTCTTATTGAATTGGAAGAATGTAGAAGGAACAATACTAGATCTACAACAAAATATAAGTACAACATAAAGGGAATTACAACAAAAGAGTAGAAGAAGATGAATGTAGCAACAAAGAATTGAGAGGTAGAAGTGGAAGAAAGCAAAGATTAAAACCTAGATCTAAGAACTAATCCTAATCCTAATCCTAGAGAGAAGTGAGAGCTTCTCTCTCTAAAACTAATTTTCCCTCCAAAACTAAGCTAAACTAAACTAATGGTAACTAACTTGTGTTTTCCTCTTCATTTCTTGGGTTAAATAGCATCAGAAATGAGTTGGATTGGGCCCACAAGGCTTTAGAATTCGCTGGCCACGTTTTGCTTTAAGTGAACCAGGTGGCAGCAACGGCATGTGCGCGTACTATGCGCGTGCGCACCACCATACGTGTAGCAACTATGGCAAATCTTATATCGTTTCGAAGCCCTGGATGTTAGCTTTCTAACCCAACTGGAACCACATCATTTGGACCTCTGTAGTTCAAGTTATGGTCGTTTAAGTGCGAAGAGGTCGGCTTGACAGCTTTCCGGTTCTTTCATTTCTTCATGAGTTCTCCAAATTTTCATGCTTTCTTTCTTCATTCCCTTGATCCAATCTTTGCCTCCTAAACCTTAAATCACTTAACAAACATATCAAGGCATCTAATAGAATCAAGGAGAATTAGATTTAGCTATTTTAAGTCCTAAAAAGCATGTTTTCACTCTTAAGCACAATTAAGGGAGAATATGCAAAACCATGCTATTTCATTGAATAAATGTGTGTAAAATGTGATAAAATCCCCAAAAATCAATACAAGATAAACCCAACAAATGGGGTTTATCATTGAGCTGACCAGTTTTTTTTTTTTACGTTGTGCTAACCGTTTTTTTTTTTCGTTGTGCTGACCCTTGTTCTTTAAATGACGCTATCCAGAGGAGGACACATAAAGGCGAGCCGTAATGGCCTCATCTTCGGCAGGCTCCTCCGATTTTTTTTCGGTTTTTTTTACGTTGTGCAGACCGGTTTTTGTTTTTTTTATTTTACGTTGTGCTAACCGGTTTTTTTCCAGTTTTTTTTTACGTCGTGTTGACCGGTTTTTTTTTTTTGGGTTGTGCTGACCGATTTTTTTCCAGTTTTTTTTACGTTGTGCTGATCGGGTTTTTTTTTTACGTTGTGCTGACCCTTGTTCTTTAAATGACGCTATCCAGAGGAGGACACCTAAAGGCGAGCCGTAATGGCCTCATCTTCGGCAGGCTCCTCCGATTTTTTTTTAACGTTGTGCTGACCCTTGTTCTTTAAATGACGTTATCCCGAGGAGGACACCTAAAGGGGAGCCGTAATAGCCTCATCTTCGGCAGGCTCCTCCGATTTTTTTTCCTGTTATTTTTATGTTGTGCTGACCAGTTTTTTTCCTTTTTTTTACGTTGTGTTGACCAGTGTTTATCCTTTTTTTACGTTGTGCTGAACTTTTTTTAGGTTGTGCTGACCGGTTTTTTTTCCATTTTTTATGTTGTGCTGACCGATTTTTTTCCATTTTTTTACGTTGTTCTGACCCTTGTTCTTTAAATGACGCTATCCAGAGGACGACACCTAAAGGCGAGCCGTAATGGCCTCATCTTTGACAGGCTCCTCCAATTTTTTTTACGTTGTGCTGTCCGGTTTTTTTCTAGTTTTTTTTTACGTTGTGCTGACCAGTTTTTTTTATTTTTTTTGTTTTTTTGTTGTGCTTAACGGATATTTTTTTTTACGTTGTGCTGACCGGTTTTTGTTTTTTTATTTTACGTTGTGCTGACCGATTTTTTTTTCAGTTTTTTTTTACGTTGTGCTGACCGATTTTTTTTTTGGATTGTGTTGACCAGTTTTTTTCAAGATTTTTTTTTACGTTATGCTGATCGGGTTTTTTTTTTTTTTACGTTGTGCTGATCCTTGTTCTTTAAATGACGCTATCCAGAGGAGGACACCTATAGGCGAGCCGTAATGGCCTCATCTTCGGCAAGCTCCTCCGATTTTTTTTTACGTTGTGCTGACAGGTTTTTTTTTCAGTTTTTTTTATCCGTTGTGCTGACCGGTTTTTTGTTTTTTTGTTTTTTTGTTTTTTTATCTTTTTTACGTTGTGCTGACCGGTTTTTTTACGTTGTGCTTACCGGTTTTTTTTCTTTTTTTTCGGTTGAGCTGACCGGTTTTTTTTTTTTTACGTTGTGCTGACCATTTTTTTTTTCGTTGTGCTGACCCTTGTTCTTTAAATGACGCTATCTAGAGGAGGACACCTAAAGGCGAGCCGTAATGGCCTCATCTTTGGCAGGCTCCTCCGATTTTTTTTTCTGGTTTTTTTTACGTTGTGCAGACCGGTTTTTGTTTTTTTTATTTTACGTTGTGCTGACCGGTTTTTTTCCAGTTTTTTTTACGTTGTGCTGACCGGTTTTTTTTGTTGCACTGACCGGTTTTTTTCCAGTTTTTTTTTACGTTGTGCTGATCGGGTTTTTTTTTACGTTGTGCTGACCCTTGTTCTTTAAATGGCGCTATCCAGAGGCGGACACCTAAAGGCGAGCCGTAATGGCCTCATTTTCGGTAGGCTCCTCCGATTTTTTTTTTTTTTACGTTGTGCTGACCCTGGTTCTTTAAATGACTATATCCAGAAGAGGACACCTAAAGGGGAGCCGTAATGGCCTCATCTTCGGCAAGCTCCTCCGATATTTTTTTTACGTTGTGCTGACCGGATTTTTTTCCAGTTTTTTTTACGTTGTGCTGACCGGTTTTTTGTTTTTTTTGTTTTTTTGTTTTTTTATACGTTGTGCTGACCGGTTTTTTTTTACGTTGTGCTGACCGATTTTTTTTTCGTTGTGCTGACCCTTGTTCTTTATATGACGCTTTCCAGAGGAGGACACATAAAGGTGAGCCGTAATAGCCTCATTTTCGGCAGGCTTAGCCGATTTTTTTTAACGTTGTGCTGACCCTTGTTCTTTAAATGACGCTATCCCGAGGAGGACACCTAAAGGAGAGCCGAAGTGGCCTCATCTTCGGCAGGCTACTCCGATTTTTTATTCCAGTTTTTTTTACGTTGTGTTGACCGGTTTTTTCCCTTTTTTTTACGTTGTGTTGACCGGTTTTTTTCCATTTTTTTTACGTTGTGCTGACCGGTTTTTTTTTTCATTTTTTTACGTTGTACTGACCCTTGTCCTTTAAATGACGATATCCAGAGGAGGACACCTAAAGGCGAGCCGTAATGGACTCATCTTCGGCAGGCTCCTCCGATTTTTTTTTATGTTGTGCTGACCGTTTTTTTTCCAGTTTTTTTTATATGTTGTGCTGACCAGTTTTTTTACGTTGTGCTGACCGGTTTTTTTTTACGTTGTGCTGACCGGTTTTTTTCTTTTTTTTTTGGGTTGTGCTGACCGGTTTTTTTTTACGTTGTGCTGACCGTTTATTTTTTTCGTTGTGCTGACCCTTGTTCTTTAAATGACGCTATCCAAAGGAGGACACCTAAGGCGAGCCGTAATGGCCTCATCTTCAGCAGGCTCCTCCGATATTTTTTAACGTTGTGGTGACCCTTGTTCTTTAAATGACGCTATCCCTTGGAGGACACCTAAAGGGGAGCCGTAATGGCCTCATCTTCGGCAGACTCCTACCATTTTTTCTGTTTTTTTACGTTGTGCTGACCAATTTTTGTTTTTTTTTATTTTACGTTGTACTGACAGGTTTTTTGTCCAGTTTTTTTTTTATGTTGTGCTGACTGGTTTTTTTTGGTTGTGCTGACCAGTTTTTTTCCAGTATTTTTTTACGTTGTGCTTACTGTTTTTTTTACGTTGTGCTGACCGGTTTTTTTTCTTTTTTTGGGTTATGCTTACCGGTTTTTTTTCGTTGTGCTGACCGTTTTTTTTTCGTTGTGCTGACCCTTGTTCTTTAAATGACGCTATCCAGAGGAGGACACCTAAAGGCGAGCCGTAATGGCCTCATCTTCGGCAGGCTCCTCCAATTTTTTTTAACGTTCTGCTGACCCTTGTTCTTTAAATGACGCTATCCCGAGGAGGACACCTAAAGGGGAGCCATAATGGCCTCATCTTCGGCTGGCTCCTCCGATTTTTTTTCGATTTTTTTTTACGTTGTGCTGATCGGTTTTTGTTTTTTTTTTGTATTTTACGTTGTGGTGACCGATTTTTTTCCAGTTTTTTTTACGTTGTGCTGACCGGTTTTTTTGGGTTGTGCTGACCGGTTTTTTTTCTAGTTTTTTTTTTACGTTGTGCTGATCGGGTTTTTTTTTACGTTGTGCTGACCCTTGTTCTTTAAATGGCGCTATCCAGAGGCGGACACCTAAAGGCGAGCCGTAATGGCCTCATTTTCGGTAGGCTCCTCCGATTTTTTTTTTTTTTACGTTGTGCTGACCCTGGTTCTTTAAATGACTATATCCAGAAGAGGACACCTAAAGGGGAGCCGTAATGGCCTCATCTTCGGCAAGCTCCTCCGATATTTTTTTTACGTTGTGCTGACCGGATTTTTTTCCAGTTTTTTTTACGTTGTGCTGACCGGTTTTTTGTTTTTTTTGTTTTTTTGTTTTTTTATACGTTGTGCTGACCGGTTTTTTTTTACGTTGTGCTGACCGATTTTTTTTTCGTTGTGCTGACCCTTGTTCTTTATATGACGCTTTCCAGAGGAGGACACATAAAGGTGAGCCGTAATAGCCTCATTTTCGGCAGGCTTAGCCGATTTTTTTTAACGTTGTGCTGACCCTTGTTCTTTAAATGACGCTATCCCGAGGAGGACACCTAAAGGAGAGCCGAAGTGGCCTCATCTTCGGCAGGCTACTCCGATTTTTTATTCCAGTTTTTTTTACGTTGTGTTGACCGGTTTTTTCCCTTTTTTTTACGTTGTGTTGACCGGTTTTTTTCCATTTTTTTTACGTTGTGCTGACCGGTTTTTTTTTTCATTTTTTTACGTTGTACTGACCCTTGTCCTTTAAATGACGATATCCAGAGGAGGACACCTAAAGGCGAGCCGTAATGGACTCATCTTCGGCAGGCTCCTCCGATTTTTTTTTATGTTGTGCTGACCGTTTTTTTTCCAGTTTTTTTTATATGTTGTGCTGACCAGTTTTTTTACGTTGTGCTGACCGGTTTTTTTTTACGTTGTGCTGACCGGTTTTTTTCTTTTTTTTTTGGGTTGTGCTGACCGGTTTTTTTTTACGTTGTGCTGACCGTTTATTTTTTTCGTTGTGCTGACCCTTGTTCTTTAAATGACGCTATCCAAAGGAGGACACCTAAGGCGAGCCGTAATGGCCTCATCTTCAGCAGGCTCCTCCGATATTTTTTAACGTTGTGGTGACCCTTGTTCTTTAAATGACGCTATCCCTTGGAGGACACCTAAAGGGGAGCCGTAATGGCCTCATCTTCGGCAGACTCCTACCATTTTTTCTGTTTTTTTACGTTGTGCTGACCAATTTTTGTTTTTTTTTATTTTACGTTGTACTGACAGGTTTTTTGTCCAGTTTTTTTTTTATGTTGTGCTGACTGGTTTTTTTTGGTTGTGCTGACCAGTTTTTTTCCAGTATTTTTTTACGTTGTGCTTACTGTTTTTTTTACGTTGTGCTGACCGGTTTTTTTTCTTTTTTTGGGTTATGCTTACCGGTTTTTTTTCGTTGTGCTGACCGTTTTTTTTCGTTGTGCTGACCCTTGTTCTTTAAATGACGCTATCCAGAGGAGGACACCTAAAGGCGAGCCGTAATGGCCTCATCTTCGGCAGGCTCCTCCAATTTTTTTTAACGTTCTGCTGACCCTTGTTCTTTAAATGACGCTATCCCGAGGAGGACACCTAAAGGGGAGCCATAATGGCCTCATCTTCGGCGGGCTCCTCCGATTTTTTTTCGATTTTTTTTTACGTTGTGCTGATCGGTTTTTGTTTTTTTTTGTATTTTACGTTGTGGTGACCGATTTTTTTCCAGTTTTTTTTACGTTGTGCTGACCGGTTTTTTTGGGTTGTGCTGACCGGTTTTTTTTCTAGTTTTTTTTTTACGTTGTGCTGATCGGGTTTTTTTTTTATGTTGTGCTGACCCTTGTTCTTTAAATGACGCTATCCAGAGGAGGACACCTAAAGGCGAGCCGTAATGGCCTCATCTTCGGTAGGCCCCTCCGATTTTTCTTTACGTTGTGTTGACCGGTTTTTGTTTTTTTATTTTACGTTGTGCTGACCGGTTTTTTTTCCAGTTTTTTGTTTGTTTACGTTTTGCTGACTAGTTTTTTTTTGTTGTGCTGACCGGTTTTTTTTACGTTGTGCTAACCGGTTTTTTTCTTTTTTTAAGGTTGTGTTGACCGGTTTTTTTTACGTTGTGCTGACCATTTTTTTTCATTGTGCTGACCCTTGTTATTTAAATGACGCTATCCAGAGGAGGACACCTAAAGGCGAGCCGTAATGGCCTCATTTTCTGCAGGCTCCTCCGATTTTTTTTACCGTTGTGCTGACCATTATTCTTTAAATGACGCTATCCCGAGTAGGACGTCTAAAGGGGAGCCGTAATGGCGTCATCTTTGGCAGGCTCCTTCGATTTTTTTCCGATTTTTTATTACATTGTGCTGACCGATTTTTCTTTTTTTTTATTTTACGTTGTGTTGACCGGTTTTTTTCAGTTTTTTTTACGTTGTGCTGACCAGTTTTTTTTGGGATGTGCTGGTAGGTGTTTTTCCATTTTTTTTTACGTTGTGCTGATCGGGTTTTTTTTTTACGTTGTGCTGACCCTTGTTCTTTAAATGACGCTATCCAGAGGAGGACACCTAAAGGCGAGCCGTAATGGCCTCATCTTCGGCAGGCACCTCCGATATTTTTTTTTACGTTGTGCTGACCGGTTTTTTGTTTTTTTTTTTATACGTTGTGCTGACCGGTTTTTTTCTTTTTTTTGGGTTGTGCTGACCGGTTTTTTTTTTTTACGTTGTGCTGATCGATTTTTTTTCGTTGTGCTGACCCTTGTTCTTTAAATGACGCTATCCAGAGGAGGACACATAAAGGTGAGCCGTAATGGCCTCATTCTCGGCAGGCTCCTCCGATTTTTTTTAATGTTGTGCTGACCCTTGTTCTTTAAATGACGCTATCCTGAGGAGGACACCTAAAGGGGAGCCGTAATGGCCTCATCTTCGGCAGGCTCCTCCGATTTTTTTCGGTTTTTTTACGTTGTGTTGACCGATTTTTTCTTTTTTTTTTACGTTGTGTTGACCGTTTTTTTTAGGTTGTGCTGAACGGTTTTTTTCCATTTTTTTTACGTTGTGCTGACCGGTTTTTTTCCATTTTTTTTACGTTGTACTGACCCTTGTCATTTAAATGACGCTATCCAGAGGAGGAAACCTAAAGGGGAGCCGTAATGGCCTCATCTTCGGCAGGCTCCTCTGATTTTGTTTTTACGTTGTGCTGACCGGTTTTTTTCTAGTTTTTTTTACGTCGTGCTGACTAGTTTTTTTTCTAGTTTTTTTTGTTTTTTTTTGTTTTTTTGTTTTTTTTTTGTTGTGCTAACCGGTTTTTTTTATTTTACGTTGTGCTGTCCGGTGTTTTTCCAGTTTATTTTACGTTGTGCCTACCGGATTTTTTTTTGGGTTGTGCTAACCAGTTTTTTTCCAATTTTTTCTTATGTTGTGCTGATCGGGTTTTTTTTTTACGTTATGCTAACCCTTGTTCTTTAAATGACGCTATTCAGAGGAGGACACCTAAAGGCGAGCCGTAATGGACTCATCTTCGGCAGGCTCCTCCGATTTTTTCTACGTTGTGCTGACCAGTTTTTTTCCAGTTTTTTTATACGTTGTGCTGCCGGTTTTTTGTTTTTATTTTTTTTTTTACATTGTGCTGACCGGTTTCTTTTTACGTTGTGCTGACCGGTTTCTTTTTTCGTTGTGCTGACCCTTGTTCTTTAAATGACGCTATCTAGAGGATGCATCTAAAGGTGAGCCGTAATGGCCTCGTCTTCGGCAGGCTCCTCCAATTTTTTTTAACGTTGTGCTGACTCTTGTTTTTTAAATGACACTATCACGGGGAGGACACCTAAAGGGGAGCCGTAATGGCCTCATCTACGGCAGGCTCCTCCGATTTTTTTTATGTTGTGCTGACCAGTTTTTTTCCAGTTTTTTTTTATGTTGTGCTGAGCATTTTTTTTTTCGTTGTGCTGACCCTTGTTCTTTAAATGACGCTATCCAGAGGAGGACACCTAAAGGCGAGCCGTAATGGCCTCATCTTCGGCAGGCTCCTCCGATTTTTTTTTAACGTTGTGCTGACCATTGTTCTTTAAATGACGCTATCCCGAGAGGGACACCTAAAGGGGAGCCGTAATGGCCTCATCTTCGGCAGGCTCCTCCGATTTTTTTTCGGTTTTTTTTACGTTGTGCTGACCGGTTTTTGTTTTTTTTTACGTTGTGATGACCGGTTTTTTTGTTAGTTGTGCTGACCGGTTTTTTTCCAATTTTTTTTTACGTTGTGCTGACCATTGTTCTTTAAATGACGCTGTCCCGAGGAGGACACCTAAAGTGGAGCCGTAATAGCCTCATTTTCGGCAGGCTCCTCCGATTTCTTTTTTTACGTTGTGTTGACCTTTTTTTATCGTTGTGCTGACCCTTGTTCTTTAAATGACGCTATTCAGAGGATGACACCTAAAGGCGAGCCGTAATGGCCTCATCTTCGGCAGGCTCCTCCGATTTTTTTTAACGTTGTGCTGACTCTTGTTCTTTAAATGATGCTATCCCGAGGAGGACACCTAAAGGGGAGCCGTAATGGCCTCATCTACGGCAGGCTCCTCCGATTTTTTTTTATGTTGTGCTGACCGGTTTTTTTCCAGTTTTTTTTTTTTTACGTTGTGCTAACCATTTTTTTTTCGTTGTGCTGACCCTTGTTCTTTAAATGACGCTATCCAGAGGAGGACACCTAAAGGCGAGCCGTAATGTCCTCATCTTCGGCAGGCTCCTCCGATTTTTTTTTACGTTGTGCTGACCATTGTTCTTTAAATGATGCTATCCCGAGCGGGACACCTAAAGGGGAGCCGTAATGGCCTCATCTTCGGCAAGCTCCTCCGATTTTTTTCTGGTTTTTTTACGTTGTGCTGACCGGTTTTTGTTTTTTTTTACGTTGTGCTGACCGTTTTTTTTTTAGTTGTGCTGACTGGTTTTTTTCCAATTTTTTTTTACGTTGTGCTGATCCGTTTTTTTTTTATGTTGTGCTGACCACTGTTCTTTAAATGACGCTATCCCGAGGAGGAAACCTAAAGGGGAGCCGTAATAGACTCATCTTCGACAAGCTCCTCCGATTTTTTTTATGTTGTGCTGACCAGTTTTTTCCTATTTTTTTTACGTTGTGCTGACCAGTTTTTTTTTACGCTGTATTGACCGGTTTTTTCCTTTTTTTGGGTTGTGCTGACCGATTATTTTTTACGTTGTGCTGACCAGTTTTTTTTTTACGTTGTGCTGACCGGTGTTTTTTCTTTTTCGTTGTGCTGACCCTTGTTCTTTAAATGACGCTATCCAGAGGAGGACACCTAAAGGCGAGCCGTAATGGCCTCAACTTCGGCAGGCTCCTCCGATTTTTTTTTTTAACGTTGTGCTGAGCCTTGTCCTTGAAATGACGCTATCCCGAGGAGAACACCTAAGGGGGAGCCGTAATGGCCTCATCTTCGGAAGGCCCCTCCGATTTTTTTCTGGTTTTTTTACGTTGTGTTGACCGGTTTTTTTCCTTTTTTTTACGTTATGCTGACCGATTTTTTCCATTTTTTATTTTTATTTTTTTTACGTTGTGTTGACTGATATTTTGTTTTTTTGTTTTTTTACGTTGTGCTGACCAGTTTTTTTTACATTGTGCTGACCGATTTTTTTTCTTTTTTATGGGTTGTGCTGTCTGGTTTTTTTTTTTTTTACATTGTGCTGACTGGTTTTTTTTCTAATTTTTATTTTACGTTGTGCTGACCGGTTTTTTTTCCATTTTTTTAAGTTGTGCTGACCGGTTTTTTTTTTACGTTGTGCTGGCCCTTGTTCTTTAAATGACACTATCCAGAGGAGGAGACCTAAAGGCGAGCCGTAATGGCCTCGTCTTCGGCAGGCTCTTCCAATTTTTTTTAACGTTTGTGCTGACCCTTGTTCTTTAAATGACGCTATCCCGAGGAGGACACCAACAGGGGAGCCGTAATCGCTTCATCTTTGGCAGGGTCCTCTGATGTTTTTTCCGCTTTTTTTTTACGTTGTGCTGACCATTTTTTTCTTTATTTTTTTGGGTTGTGCTGACTGGTTTTTTTTTCTTTTACGTTGTGCTGATCGTTTTTTTATTTTTTTCGTCGTGCTGACCCTTGTTTTTTAAATGACGTTATCCAGAGGAGGACACCTAAAGGCGAGCCGTAATGGCCTCATCTTCGGCAGTCCCCTCTGATTTTTTCTGGTTTTTTTTATTACGTTATGTTGAACGATTTTTTCCTTTTTTTTACGTTGTGATGACCGGTTTTTTTAGGTTGTGCTGACCGGTTTTGTGTTTTTTTGTTTTTTTTGGTTTTTTGTTTGCTTTTTTTTTTTTTTTTACGTTTGCTGACCGGTTTTTTCTTTTTTTTTTGTTGTGCTGACCGATTTTTTTTTTACGTTGTGCTGATCGGTTTTTTATTTACGTTGTGTACCCTTGTTCTTTAAATGAGCTATCCAGAGGAGGACACCTAAAGGCGACGTAATACCTCATTTCGAAAGTCCAGCAATATTGGGAAGACAAAAAAAAGATGAAAACTTTTTATTTTTAAATTTTGAAACTAAAAAAAAATCTTTTTTCCAAAAAGTGTAAAAATAAAGATTTTAAAAATATCCAATAAACAAAAATTTAAAAAGTTTAAATTTTTAAAATTAATTTATTCTGTATTTATGAAAAAATAGCATTATCCGGTGATTAAAAAAATGTTCTTGAAAAAAATTTAGGATTTGAAAGACAAAATTTTTTATTTTTATGAATTTTTAAATTTAAAAATTAAATTTTTTATTGAAATTAAAAAATAAAATAAAGTCCAGCAATATTGGAAGACAAAAAAAAGATGAAAACTTTTTATTTTTAAATTTTGAAACTAAAAAAAGAATCTTTTTACCAAAAAGTGTAAAAATAAAGATTTTAAAAAATATCCAATAAACAAAAATTTAAAAAGTTTAAATTTTTAAAATTAATTTATTCTGTATTTATGAAAAAATAGCATTATCCGGTGATTAAAAAAATGTTCTTGAAAAAAATTTAGGATTTGAAAAGACAAAACTTTTCATTTTTATGAATTTTTAAATTTAAAAATTAAATTTTTTATTGAAATTAAAAAATAAAATAAAGTCCAGCAATATTGGGAAGACAAAAAAAAGATGAAAACTTTTTATTTTTAAATTTGAAACTAAAAAAAGAATCTTTTTACCAAAAAGTGTAAAAATAAAGATTTTAAAAAATATCCAATAAACAAAAATTTAAAAAGTTTAAATTTTTAAAATTAATTTATTCTGTATTTATGAAAAAATAGCATTATCCGGTGATTAAAAAAATGTTCTTGAAAAAAATTTAGGATTTGAAAAGACAAAACTTTTCATTTTATGAATTTTTAAATTTAAAAATTAAATTTTTTATTGAAAATTAAAAATAAAATAAAGTCCAGCAATATTGGGAAGACAAAAAAAAGATGAAAACTTTTTATTTTTAAATTTGAAACTAAAAAAAGAATCTTTTTACCAAAAAGTGTAAAAATAAAGATTTTAAAAAATATCCAATAAACAAAAATTTAAAAAGTTTAAATTTTTAAAATTAATTTATTCTGTATTTATGAAAAAATAGCATTATCCGGTGATTAAAAAAATGTTCTTGAAAAAAAATTTAGGATTTGAAAAGACAAAATTTTTATTTTTATGAATTTTTAAATTTAAAAATTAAATTTTTTATTGAAATTAAAAATAAAATAAAGTCCAGCAATATTGGGAAGACAAAAAAAAGATGAAAACTTTTTATTTTTAAATTTTGAAACTAAAAAAAGAATCTTTTTACCAAAAAGTGTAAAAATAAAGATTTTAAAAAATATCCAATAAACAAAAATTTAAAAAGTTTAAATTTTTAAAATTAATTTATTCTGTATTTATGAAAAAATAGCATTATCCGGTGATTAAAAAAATGTTCTTGAAAAAAATTTAGGATTTGAAAAGACAAAACTTTTCATTTTTATGAATTTTTAAATTTAAAAATTAAATTTTTTATTGAAAATTAAAAAATAAAATAAAGTCCAGCAATATTGGAAGACAAAAAAAAGATGAAAACTTTTTATTTTTAAATTTTGAAACTAAAAAAAGAATCTTTTTACCAAAAAGTGTAAAAATAAAGATTTTAAAAAATATCCAATAAACAAAAATTTAAAAAGTTTAAATTTTTAAAATTAATTTATTCTGTATTTATGAAAAAATAGCATTATCCGGTGATTAAAAAAAATGTTCTTGAAAAAAATTTAGGATTTGAAAAGACAAAACTTTTCATTTTTATGAATTTTTAAATTTAAAAATTAAATTTTTTATTGAAAATTAAAAATAAAATAAAGTCCAGCAATATTGGGAAGACAAAAAAAAGATGAAAACTTTTTATTTTTAAATTTGAAACTAAAAAAAGAATCTTTTTACCAAAAAGTGTAAAAATAAAGATTTTAAAAAATATCCAATAAACAAAAATTTAAAAAGTTTAAATTTTTAAAATTAATTTATTCTGTATTTATGAAAAAATAGCATTATCCGGTGATTAAAAAAATGTTCTTGAAAAAAATTTAGGATTTGAAAAGACAAAACTTTTCATTTTATGAATTTTTAAATTTAAAAATTAAATTTTTTATTGAAATTAAAAAATAAAATAAAGTCCAGCAATATTGGGAAGACAAAAAAAAGATGAAAACTTTTTATTTTTAAATTTTGAAACTAAAAAAAGAATCTTTTTACCAAAAAGTGTAAAAATAAAGATTTTAAAAAATATCCAATAAACAAAAATTTAAAAAGTTTAAATTTTTAAAATTAATTTATTCTGTATTTATGAAAAAATAGCATTATCCGGTGATTAAAAAAAATGTTCTTGAAAAAAAATTTAGGATTTGAAAAGACAAAATTTTCATTTTTATGAATTTTTAAATTTAAAAATTAAATTTTTTATTGAAATTAAAAAATAAAATAAAGTCCAGCAATATTGGAAGACAAAAAAAAGATGAAAACTTTTTATTTTTAAATTTTGAAACTAAAAAAAGAATCTTTTTACCAAAAAGTGTAAAAATAAAGATTTTAAAAAATATCCAATAAACAAAAATTTAAAAAGTTTAAATTTTTAAAATTAATTTATTCTGTATTTATGAAAAAATAGCATTATCCGGTGATTAAAAAAATGTTCTTGAAAAAAATTTAGGATTTGAAAAGACAAAACTTTTCATTTTTATGAATTTTTAAATTTAAAAATTAAATTTTTTATTGAAAATTAAAAAATAAAATAAAGTCCAGCAATATTGGAAGACAAAAAAAAGATGAAAACTTTTTATTTTTAAATTTTGAAACTAAAAAAAGAATCTTTTTACCAAAAAGTGTAAAAATAAAGATTTTAAAAAATATCCAATAAACAAAAATTTAAAAAGTTTAAATTTTTAAAATTAATTTATTCTGTATTTATGAAAAAATAGCATTATCCGGTGATTAAAAAAATGTTCTTGAAAAAAATTTAGGATTTGAAAAGACAAAATTTTTATTTTTATGAATTTTTAAATTTAAAAATTAAATTTTTATTGAAATTAAAAATAAAATAAAGTCCAGCAATATTGGGAAGACAAAAAAAAGATGAAAACTTTTTATTTTTAAATTTTGAAACTAAAAAAAGAATCTTTTTACCAAAAAGTGTAAAAATAAAGATTTTAAAAAATATCCAATAAACAAAAATTTAAAAAGTTTAAATTTTTAAAATTAATTTATTCTGTATTTATGAAAAAATAGCATTATCCGGTGATTAAAAAAATGTTCTTGAAAAAAATTTAGGATTTGAAAAGACAAAACTTTTCATTTTTATGAATTTTTAAATTTAAAAATTAAATTTTTTATTGAAAATTAAAAAATAAAATAAAGTCCAGCAATATTGGAAGACAAAAAAAAGATGAAAACTTTTTATTTTTAAATTTTGAAACTAAAAAAAAATCTTTTTACCAAAAAGTGTAAAAATAAAGATTTTAAAAAATATCCAATAAACAAAAATTTAAAAAGTTTAAATTTTTAAAATTAATTTATTCTGTATTTATGAAAAAATAGCATTATCCGGTGATAAAAAAAATGTTCTTAAAAAAAATTAGGATTTGAAAAGACAAAATTTTATTTTTATGAATTTTTAAATTTAAAAATTAAATTTTTTATTGAAATTAAAAATAAAAAAAGTCCAGCAATATTGGGAAGACAAAAAAAAGATGAAAACTTTTTATTTTTAAATTTTGAAACTAAAAAAAGAATCTTTTTACCAAAAAGTGTAAAAATAAAGATTTTAAAAAATATCCAATAAACAAAAATTTAAAAAGTTTAAATTTTTAAAATTAATTTATTCTGTATTTATGAAAAAATAGCATTATCCGGTGATTAAAAAAATGTTCTTGAAAAAAATTTAGGATTTGAAAAGACAAAACTTTTCATTTTTATGAATTTTTAAAATTTAAAAATTAAATTTTTTATTGAAAATTAAAAAATAAAATAAAGTCCAGCAATATTGGAAGACAAAAAAAAGATGAAAACTTTTTATTTTTAAATTTTGAAACTAAAAAAAGAATCTTTTTACCAAAAAGTGTAAAAATAAAGATTTTAAAAAATATCCAATAAACAAAAATTTAAAAAGTTTAAATTTTTAAAATTAATTTATTCTGTATTTATGAAAAAATAGCATTATCCGGTGATTAAAAAAATGTTTTTGAAAAAAAATTAGGATTTGAAAAGACAAAATTTTATTTTTATGAATTTTTAAATTTAAAAATTAAATTTTTTATTGAAATTAAAAATAAAATAAAGTCCAGCAATATTGGGAAGACAAAAAAAGATGAAAACTTTTTATTTTTAAATTTGAAACTAAAAAAAGAATCTTTTTACCAAAAAGTGTAAAAATAAAGATTTTAAAAAATATCCAATAAACAAAAATTTAAAAAGTTTAAATTTTTAAAATTAATTTATTCTGTATTTATGAAAAAATAGCATTATCCGGTGATTAAAAAAATGTTCTTGAAAAAAATTTAGGATTTGAAAAGACAAAACTTTTCATTTTTATGAATTTTTAAATTTAAAAATTAAATTTTTTATTGAAAATTAAAAAATAAAATAAAGTCCAGCAATATTGGGAAGCAAAAAAAAGATGAAAACTTTTTATTTTTAAATTTGAAACTAAAAAAAGAATCTTTTTACCAAAAAGTGTAAAAATAAAGATTTTAAAAAATATCCGATAAACAAAAATTTAAAAAGTTTAAATTTTTAAAATTAATTTACTCTTATTTATGAAAAAATAGCATTATCCGGTGATTAAAAAAATTTTTGAAAAAAATTAGGATTTGAAAAGACAAAATTTTATTTTTATGAATTTTTAAATTTAAAAATTAAATTTATTTATTGAAATTAAAAATAAAATAAAGTCCAGCAATATTGGGAAGACAAAAAAAAGATGAAAACTTTTTATTTTTAAATTTTGAAACTAAAAAAAGAATCTTTTTACCAAAAAGTGTAAAAATAAAGATTTTAAAAAATATCCAATAAACAAAAATTTAAAAAGTTTAAATTTTTAAAATTAATTTATTCTGTATTTATGAAAAAATAGCATTATCCGGTGATTAAAAAAATGTTCTTGAAAAAAATTTAGGATTTGAAAAGACAAAATTTTTATTTTTATGAATTTTTAAATTTAAAAATTAAATTTATTTATTGAAATTAAAAATAAAATAAAGTCCAGCAATATTGGGAAGCAAAAAAAAGATGAAAACTTTTTATTTTTAAATTTGTAACTAAAAAAAGAATCTTTTACCAAAAAGTGTAAAAATAAAGATTTTAAAAAATATCCGACAAACAAAAATTTAAAAAGTTTAAATTTTTAAAATTAATTTATTCTGTATTTATGAAAAAATAGCATTATCCGGTGATTAAAAAAAATGTTCTTGAAAAAAATTTGTGATTTGAAAAGATAAAACTTTTCATTTTTATGAATTTTTAAAATTTAAAAATTAAATTTTTTATTGAAAATTAAAAAATAAAATAAAGTCCAGCAATATTGGGAAGACAAAAAAAAGATGAAAACTTTTTATTTTTAAATTTGAAACTAAAAAAAGAATCTTTTTACCAAAAAGTGTAAAAATAAAATTTTAAAAAATATCCAATAAACAAAAATTTAAAAAGTTTAAATTTTTAAAATTAATTTATTCTATATTTATGAAAAAATAGCATTATCCGGTGATTAAAAAAATGTTCTTGAAAAAAATTTAGGATTTGAAAAGACAAAATCTTTTATTTTATGAATTTTAAATTTAAAAATTAAATTTATTTATTGAAATTAAAAATAAAATAAAGTCCAGCAATATTGGGAAGACAAAAAAAAGATGAAAATTTTTTTTTTAAATTTTAAACTAAAAAAAGAATCTTTTTACCAAAAAGTGTAAAAATAAAGATTTTAAAAAATATCCAATAAACAAAAATTTAAAAAGTTTAAATTTTTAAAATTAATTTATTCTTATTTATGAAAAAATAGCATTATCCGGTGATTAAAAAAATGTTCTTGAAAAAAATTTAGGATTTGAAAAGACAAAACTTTTCATTTTTATGAATTTTTAAAATTTAAAAATTAAATTCTTTATTGAAATTAAAAAATAAAATAAAGTCCTGCAATATTAGGAAACAAAAAAAAGATGAAACTTTTTATTTTTAAATTTTGAAACTAAAAAAATAATCTTTTTACCAAAAAGTTGAAAAATGAAGATTTTAAAAAATATCCAATAAACAAAAATTTAAAAAGTTTAAATTTTAAAATTAATTTATTCTGTATTTATGAAAAAATAGCATTATCCGGGATAAAAAAAAAATGTTTTTAAAAAAATTAGGATTTGAAAAGACAAAATTTTTATTTTTATGAATTTTTAAATTTAAAAATTAAATTTTTATTGAAATTAAAAATAAAATAAATCCAGCAATATTGGGAAGACAAAAAAAAGATGAAAACTTTTTATTTTAAATTTTGAAACTAAAAAAAGAATCTTTTTGCCAAAAAGTGTAAAAATAAAGATTTTAAAAAATATCCAATAACAAAAATTTAAAAAGTTTAAATTTTTAAAATTAATTTATTCTGTATTTATGAAAAAATAGCATTATCCGGTGATTAAAAAAATGTTCTTGAAAAAAATTTAGGATTTGAAAAGACAAACTTTTCATTTTTATGAATTTTTAAAATTTAAAAATTAAATTTTTTATTGAAAATTAAAAAATAAAATAAAGTCTTGCAATATTAGGAGAACAAAAAAAAGATGAAAACTTTTTATTTTTAAATTTTGAAACTAAAAAAATAATCTTTTTACCAAAAAGTTGAAAAATAAAGATTTTAAAAAATATCCAATAAACAAAAATTTAAAATTTAAATTTTTAAAATTAATTTATTCTGTATTTATGAAAAAATAGCATTATCCGGTGATAAAAATAAAAAATGTTTTTAAAAAAATTAGGATTTGAAAAGACAAAATTTTATTTTTATGAATTTTTAAATTTAAAAATTAAATTTTTTATTGAAATTAAAAATAAAATAAAGTCCAGCAATATTGGAAGACAAAAAAAGATGAAAACTTTTTATTTTTAAATTTTGAAACTAAAAAAAGAATCTTTTTACCAAAAAGTGTAAAAATAAAGATTTTAAAAAATATCCAATAAACAAAAATTTAAAAAGTTTAAATTTTTAAAATTAATTTATTCTGTATTTATGAAAAAATAGCATTATCCGGTGATTAAAAAAATGTTCTTGAAAAAAATTTAGGATTTGAAAAGACAAAATTTTTATTTTTATGAATTTTTAAATTTAAAAATTAAATTTAATTATTGAAATTAAAAATAAAATAAAGTCCAGCAATATTGGGAAGGCAAAAAAAAGATGAAAACTTTTTATTTTTAAATTTGTAACTAAAAAAAGAATCTTTTACCAAAAAGTGTAAAAATAAAGATTTTAAAAAATATCGACAAACAAAAATTTAAAAAGTTTAAATTTTTAAAATTAATTTATTCTGTATTTATGAAAAAATAGCATTATCCGGTGATTAAAAAAATGTTCTTGAAAAAAATTTGTGATTTGAAAAGATAAAACTTTTCATTTTTAAGAATTTTTAAAATTTAAAAATTAAATTCTTTATTAAAATTAAAAAATAAAATAAAGTCCTGCAATATTAGGAAAACAAAAAAAAGATGAAAACTTTTTTTTTTAAATTTGAAACTAAAAAAATAATCTCTTTACCAAAAATTGAAAAATAAAGATTTTAAAAAATATCCAAGAAACAAAAATTTAAAAAGTTTAAATTTTTAAAATTAATTTATTCTGTATTTATGAAAAAATAGCATTATCCGGTGATAAAAAAAATGTTTTTTAAAAAAAATTAGGATTTGAAAAGACAAAACTTTTTATTTTTATGAATTTTTAAATTTAAAAATTAAATTTATTTATTGAAATTAAAAATAAAATAAATCCAGCAATATTGGGAAGACAAAAAAAAGATGAAAACTTTTTATTTTTAAATTTTGAAACTAAAAAAAGAATCTTTTTACCAAAAAGTGTAAAAATAAAGATTTTAAAAAATATCCAATAAACAAAAATTTAAAAAGTTTAAATTTTAAAATTAATTTATTCTGTATTTATGAAAAAATAGCATTATCCGGTGATTAAAAAAATGTTCTTGAAAAAAATTTGTGATTTGAAAAGATAAAACTTTTCATTTTTATGAATTTTTAAAATTTAAAAATTAAATTTTTTATTGAAAATTAAAAAATAAAATAAAGTCCAGCAATATTGGGAAGACAAAAAAAAGATGAAAACTTTTTATTTTTAAAATTTGAAACTAAAAAAAGAATCTTTTTACCAAAAAGTGTAAAAATAAACATTTTAAAAAATATCCAATAAACAAAAATTTAAAAAGTTTAAATTTTTAAAATTAATTTATTCTATATTTATGAAAAAGATAGCATAATCCGGTGATTAAAAAAAATGTTCTTGAAAAAAATTTAGGATTTGAAAAGACAAAATCTTTTATTTTTATGAATTTTGAAATTTAAAAATTAAATTTATTTATTGAAATTAAAAATAAAATAAAGTCCAGCAATATTGGAAAGACAAAAAAAAGATGAAAACTTTTTATTTTTAAATTTTGAAGCTAAAAAAAGAATCTTTTTACCAAAAAGTGTAAAAATAAAGATTTTAAAAAATATCGAATAAACAAAAATTTAAAAAGTTTAAATTTTTAAAATTAATTTATTCTATATTTATGAAAAAATAGCATTATCCGTTGATTAAAAAAATGTTCCTGAAAAAAATTTAGGATTTGAAAAGACAAAACTTTTCATTTTTATGAATTTTTAAAATTTAAAAATTAAATTCTTTATTGAAAATTAAAAAATAAAATAAAGTCCTGCAATATTAGGAAAACAAAAAAAAGATGAAACTTTTTTTTTTAAATTTTGAAACTAAAAAAATAATCTCTTTACCAAAAATTGAAAAATAAAGATTTTAAAAAATATCCAATAAACAAAAATTTAAAAAGTTTAAATTTTTAAAATTAATTTATTCTGTATTTATGAAAAAATAGCATTATCCGGTGATAAAAATAAAAAAATGTTTTTTTAAAAAAATTAGGATTTGAAAAGACAAAATTTTTATTTTTATGAATTTTTAAATTTAAAAATTAAATTTATTTATTGAAATTAAAAATAAAATAAATCCAGCAATATTGGGAAGACAAAAAAAAGATGAAAACTTTTTATTTTTAAATTTTGAAACTAAAAAAAGAATCTTTTTACCAAAAAGTGTAAAAATAAAGATTTTAAAAAATATCCAATAAACAAAAATTTAAAAAGTTTAAATTTTAAAATATTAATTTATTCTGTATTTATGAAAAAATAGCATTATCCGGTGATTAAAAAAATGTTCTTGAAAAAAATTTGTGATTTGAAAAGATAAAACTTTTCATTTTTATGAATTTTAAAATTTAAAAATTAAATTTTTTATTGAAAATTAAAAAATAAAATAAAGTCCAGCAATATTGGGAAGACAAAAAAAAAGATGAAAACTTTTTATTTTTAAAATTTGAAACTAAAAAAAGAATCTTTTTACCAAAAAGTGTAAAAATAAACATTTTAAAAAATATCCAATAAACAAAAATTTAAAAAGTTTAAATTTTTAAAATTAATTTATTCTATATTTATGAAAAAGATAGCATTATCCGGTGATTAAAAAAAATGTTCTTGAAAAAAAATTTAGGATTTGAAAAGACAAAATCTTTTATTTTTATGAATTTTGAAATTTAAAAATTAAATTTATTTATTGAAATTAAAAATAAAATAAAGTCCAGCAATATTGGAAAGACAAAAAAAAGATGAAAACTTTTTATTTTTAAATTTTGAAGCTAAAAAAAGAATCTTTTTACCAAAAAGTGTAAAAATAAAGATTTTAAAAAATATCGAATAAACAAAAATTTAAAAAGTTTAAATTTTTAAAATTAATTTATTCTATATTTATGAAAAAATAGCATTATCCGTTGATTAAAAAAATGTTCCTGAAAAAAATTTAGGATTTGAAAAGACAAAACTTTTCATTTTTATGAATTTTTAAAATTTAAAAATTAAATTCTTTATTGAAAATTAAAAAATAAAATAAAGTCCTGCAATATTAGGAAAACAAAAAAAAGATGAAACTTTTTTTTAAAATTTGAAACTAAAAAAATAATCTCTTTACCAAAAATTGAAAAATAAAGATTTTAAAAAATATCCAATAAACAAAAATTTAAAAAGTTTAAATTTTTAAAATTAATTTATTGGGAAGACAAAAAAAAGATGAAAACTTTTTATTTTTAAAATTTGAAACTAAAAAAAGAATCTTTTTACCAAAAAGTGTAAAAATAAACATTATAAAAAATATCCGATAAACAAAAATTTAAAAAGTTTAAATTTTTAAAATTAATTTATTCTATATTTGTGAAAAAATAGCATTATCCGGTGATTAAAAAAAATGTTCTAGAAAAAAAATTTAGGATTTGAAAAGACAAAATTTTTTATTTTTATGAATTTTTAAATTTAAAAATTAAATTTATTTATTGAAATTAAAAATAAAATAAAGTCCAGCAATATTGGGAAGACAAAAAAAAGATGAAAACTTTTTATTTTTAAATTTTGAAACTAAAAAAAGAATCTTTTTACCAAAAAGTGTAAAAATAAAGATTTTAAAAAATATCCAATAAACAAAAATTTAAAAAGTTTAAATTTTTAAAAATTAATTTATTCTGTATTTATGAAAAAATAGCATTATCCGGTGATTAAAAAAATTTTTCTTGAAAAAAAATTTAGGATTTGAAAAAAAAATTTTTATTTTTATGAATTTTTAAATTTAAAAATTAAATTTATTTATTGAAATTAAAAATAAAATAAAGTCCAGCAATATTGGGAAGGCAAAAAAAAGATGAAAACTTTTTATTTTTGAAATTTGAAACTAAAAAAAGAATCTTTTACCAAAAAGTGTAAAAATAAAGATTTTAAAAAATATCCAATAAACAAAAATTTAAAAAGTTTAAATTTTTAAAATTAATTTATTCTGTATTTATGAAAAAATAGCATTATCCGGTGATAAAAAATAAAAAAATGTTTTTAAAAAAATTAGGATTTGAAAAGACAAAATTTTTATTTTTATGAATTTTTAAATTTAAAAATTAAATTTATTTATTGAAGTTAAAAATAAAATAAAGTTCAGCAATATTGTGAAGACAAAAAAAAGATGAAAACTTTTTATTTTTAAATTTTGAAACTAAAAAAGAATCTTTTTACCAAAAAGTGTAAAAATAAAGATTTTAAAAAATATCCAATAAACAAAAATTTAAAAAGTTTAAATTTTTAAAATTAATTTATTCTATATTTATGAAAAAATAGCATTATCCGGTGATTAAAAAAAATGTTCTAGAAAAAAATTTAGGATTTGAAAAGACAAAATTTTTTATTTTTATGAATTTTGAAATTTAAAAATTAAATTTATTTATTGAAATTAAAAATAAAATAAAGTCCAGCAATATTGGAAAGACAAAAAAAAGATGAAAATTTTTATTTTTAAATTTTGAAGCTAAAAAAAGAATCTTTTTACCAAAAAGTGTAAAAATAAAGATTTTAAAAAATATCAAATAAACAAAAATTAAAAAGTTTAAATTTTTAAAATTAATTTATTCTATATTTATGAAAAAATAGCATTATCCGGTGATTAAAAAAAATGTTCCTGAAAAAAATTTAGGATTTGAAAAGACAAAACATTTCATTTTTATGAATTTTTAAAATTTAAAAATTAAATTCTTTATTGAAAATGAAAAAATAAAATAAAGTCCTGCAATATTAGGAAAACAAAAAAAAGATGAAAACTTTTTTTTTAAAGTTTGAAACTAAAAAAATAATCTCTTTACCAAAAATTGAAAAATAAAGATTTTAAAAAATATCCAATAAACAAAAATTTAAAAAGTTTAAATTTTTAAAATTAATTTATTCTGTATTTATGAAAAAATAGCATTATCCGGTGATTAAAAAAAATTTTCTTGAAAAAAAATTTAGGATTTGAAAAAACAAAATTTTTATTTTTATGAATTTTTAAATTTAAAAATTAAATTTATTTATTGAAATTAAAAATAAAATAAAGTCCAGCAATATTGGGAAGACAAAAAAAAGATGAAAACTTTTTATTTTTAAAATTTGAAACTAAAAAAAGAATCTTTTTACCAAAAAGTGTAAAAATAAAGATTTTAAAAAATATCCGATAAACAAAAATTTAAAAAGTTTAAATTTTTAAAATTAATTTATTCTATATTTATGAAAAAAATAGCATTATCCGGTGATTAAAAAAAATGTTCTAGAAAAAAAATTTAGGATTTGAAAAGACAAAATTTTTATTTTTATGAATTTTTAAATTTAAAAATTAAATTTATTTATTGAAATTAAAAATAAAATAAAGTCCAGCAATATTGGGAAGACAAAAAAAAGATGAAAACTTTTTATTTTTAAATTTTGAAACTAAAAAAAGAATCTTTTTACCAAAAAGTGTAAAAATAAAGATTTTAAAAAATATCCAATAAACAAAAATTTAAAAAGTTTAAATTTTTAAAATTAATTTATTCTGTATTTATGAAAAAATAGCATTATCCGGTGATTAAAAAAATTTTTCTTGAAAAAAAATTTAGGATTTGAAAAAATAAAATTTTTATTTTTATGAATTTTTAAATTTAAAAATTAAATTTATTTATTGAAATTAAAAATAAAATAAAGTCCAGCAATATTAGGAAGGCAAAAAAAAGATGAAAACTTTTTATTTTTAAAATTTGAAACTAAAAAAAGAATCTTTTACCAAAAAGTGTAAAAATAAAGATTTTAAAAAATATCCGACAAACAAAAATTTAAAAAGTTTAAATTTTTAAAATTAATTTATTCTATATTTATGAAAAAATAGTATTATCCGGTGATTAAAAAAAAGTTCTTGAAAAAAAATTTAGGATTTGAAAAGACAAAATTTTTTATTTTTATGAATTTTTAAATTTAAAAATTAAATTTATTTATTGAAATTAAAAATAAAGTAAAGTCCAGCAATATTGGGAAGACAAAAAAAAGATGAAAACTTTTTATTTTTGAATTTTGAAACTAAAAAAAGAATCTTTTTACCAAAAAGTGTAAAAATAAAGATTTTAAAAAATATCCAATAAACAAAAATTTAAAAAGTTTAAATTTTTAAAAATTAATTTATTCTGTATTTATGAAAAAATAGCATTATCCGGTGATTAAAAAATGTTCTTGAAAAAAATTTAGGATTTGAAAAGACAAAACTTTTCATTTTTATGAATTTTTAAAATTTAAAAATTAAATTTTTTATTGAAAATTAAAAAATAAAATAAAGTCTTGCAATATTAGGAAAACAAAAAAAGATGAAAACTTTTTATTTTTAAATTTTGAAACTAAAAAAATAATCTTTTTACCAAAAAGTTAAAAAATAAAGATTTTAAAAAATATCCAATAAACAAAAATTTAAAAAGTTTAAATTTTTAAAATTAATTTATTCTGTATTTATGAAAAAATAGCATTATACGGTGATAAAAAATAAAAAAATGTTTTTAAAAAAATTAGGATTTGAAAAGACAAAATTTTTTATTTTTATGAATTTTTAAATTTAAAAATTAAATTTATTTATTGAAGTTAAAAATAAAATAAAGTTCAGCAATATTGTGAAGACAAAAAAAAAGATGAAAACTTTTTATTTTTAAATTTTGAGTTGGGTATTGTGTCACTTGGGAGTGTATTGGTTGGTCGCTCGGCTTGTTTGGCTAATTGTCCCACTTGTCTCTCAATATTCTTCATGGTGACCTCATGTTCCTTGTGTCCCTTGGCTAAGGCTTGAGTGGTTTGAGCAAGTGCTTGCAAGGTTGCTTCAAGACTTGAGAGTCTGGTCTCATGATGGTCAATTGGGGTATGATGGGGGTTGATTGTTGTTGGAAGTTGTTGGGTGGATTAGTGTGGTAATTTTGTGAGTTGGATGATGGTGCAGAGAAGTTATTTTGGTGAGTTTGTGAATTATGATGGGGTGGTTGATATGTGTTTTGTGTTTTTCTATATTGGTTAGTGTTGTTGGTATGGTGATTTTGGTTATTGTTGTTACGGGTGTGATTGTGGTTGCTATTCTTTTGCCAATGGTTTTCACCCCACTTTAGATTGGGATGATTTTTCCAAGATGGGTTGTATGTATCGCCATGAAATTCATCCTGAGAATTTGAAGTATTCTGCATGTACTGGACTTGTTCTTGTGGTTGTTCAACAGTGGTCCCTTCACCTTGGTTCCATTCAAGTAATGATTGATTTGTTGTGTTCACTGCTGCAAGTTGCAAACCATCCATTCTTTTTGTTATCACCTCCATTTGTTGTTGGGTGCATTAACTTATTTTGTGCCAAGATAGCATCAACACCTTCAAGCTCCATCACACCTTTCTTTGGGGTCGGATTGTGCTGCCTCTCTGATGAGTAATAGTATTGATTGTTTGCCACAATCTCAATGAGGTCTTGAGCCTCCTCGGCAGTTTTCATCATGTTGAGTGACCCTCCTGATGAGTAGTCTAGTCCCTTCCTTGCTTCTAAGCTTAAGCCTTCATAGAAGTTTTGGAGCTTAACCCAGTCACTAAACATGTCAGGGGGGCATCTTCTCATTAGTGCCTTATATCTTTCCCAGGCTTCATACAATGACTCCCCTTCCATTTGCCTGAAAGTTTGAACCTCTGTCTTCAACTTGATGATTCTTTGAGGTGGGTAAAACTTTGCTAGAAATCTGCCCATCACATCATTCCAATTGTTGAGGCTTTCCTTGGGGAATGACTCTAGCCATTGAGTGGCCTTGTCCCTCAAAGAGAATGGAAATAGTAACAACTTGTAGACATCTGGATGCACTCCATTTGTCTTCACTGTATTGCATATCCTCAGAAAAACAGATAGATGTTGATTTGGGTCTTCAAGAGGTCCCCCTCCATAAGAGCAATTGTTCTGTACCAAAGTAATGAGCTGAGGTTTCAACTCAAAGTTATGGGCATGAACATTTGGTGTAGCAATACTGCTCCCACAATGTCTTGGATCAGGGATAGTATATGAAGATAACACCCTTCTAGGTGGTCCATCATTGTTGTTGACCCCTCCAGGAGGATTTTGCATCTCATCCTCCATGGCTTGATCTTCCCCCTCTGACTCCTCTTCACCAACTATTCCCTTTCCTCTTTCTGCTCTCCTTATCCTTCGGAGGATCCTCTCGTCTTCAGGATTAAGTCTACTAGCTCCTGACATACACAAACAAAACCAAAATCACAAATGAAACACTCTGGAACTAGAGTGGAATTGGAGTTAGTGAAACAAAGTATCAAACAGTTAGTGGGCTTAACAAAAACAATAAAAAAATGCCTAATCTAAACTACCATTCACTTAATCATTGTCAATCTTTTCCAATCCCCGGCAACGGCGCCAAAAACTTGATACGTAAAAATTTGATTTCACGTACAACCGGCAAGTATACCGGGTCGCATCAAGTAATAAAACTCACTAAGAGTGAGGTCGATCCCACGGAGATTGGTAGATTAAGCAACTTTAGTTAATGGTAAATTTAGTCAAGCAAACATAGTTTTAATTTCATGAGCATTTTGATTTTTGAACATAATTGCAAGAATTTAAATGGCAAAGAATGTAAAGAACTAGAAGAGAGAAATAAAATGAAAGTAAATAACGGAAACTTAAAGTGCAAGAACCTTAAATGGCATCAAAGATAAATTGCAAGGAATTAAAGATTGCAGAAATTTAAAGAACAATAAGAGTAAATAGCAAGAACTAAAGGAACAGAAGAGTAAATTGACAGAATGTTGAAGGGAATTTGGGTTATGGGTAGTCAAATAACTAGAAGTAAAAGAAATAAGAATTAATGGTGGAGAGGATCATTAGGGATCAGAGATGCAAGTTTTCATGAATTGATGTTAGGCAAGTCCTTCTCAATCATGGGTATAGATCCATGGCAAGTGGGTAATTGAATCCTAATCTCTTAGTGATCCAATTTCTCTCAACATAACCAATTGCCACTCTCATGATCTAATTGTTCATGAGAAGAGATGAAGCTCAAATCTAATCCAGCCACACAACTCCCATAATCTCAACCAAGGAAAGTTACATCTCACATACTAACCAAGGTGTATTGATTAAAGAAATCATGGAAGGATGAACTCTAAACTGAATTATATGGCTCATTCCTCAAATTCACCATATAATTCATATAGATTAACCCCTCTCTCGATGGTGGTTGAATCTTTGAAGAACAAGAGTTCCCTCTTTAGATCAACCACTAGAATTGAGGAGGAAAAGATGAGTTCATCAATGCATTCAAACAAGCAGAGCTCTTCCCCCTAATGAAAGTGGGGTTTAGTGAGTCATAGCTCCAATTTCAACAACAATTGCCATAAACCAAAATTAAACTAAAATGCCAAGAAAGATGAAGAAGAGTAAGGAAATGCTTAAAGCTTCAAAGTGAAGAAGAGAAGTTCCAAGAAGAACCAAAAATAGCTCCCCGGGTATCCTCCCGGAGGTGCTAGAGAGTTCTCAAAATAAAAGTGCTAAGAGTCTAAAAAAATCTAAGTGTCAAAAAAAGTCCTCCCAAAGTACAAACTCAATCTCTATTTATACTAGTCCCAAAACTCTTTCAAAGATCTTGAATTGGGTTGGCAATATGGGCTTCCTCTTTGTTGAATTCTTGGCTCAATTGGAAGAAGTGTTGCTAGACTTGGAAAGGAAGAGTTCATTCATCATGCTTCTGGCCCAATGGCTTGGCGTTTTTGTCAATAACGCTGGCCTTACTGCACGTTGGCAACGTGCATCACAATTTCCTGGAAGTGAAGTTTGAGACTTGGGCGTTGCTAGCCCAAGTTGTTGCTAACAACTTGCTTTTCCTCTTCTTGGCTCTACTTTCATGCTAAATGTAGCCCAGAATTTGAGTGTCAACCTTCTGCTTCAATATGGACTATTATACATCATTGGAAAGCTCTTGATGTCTATTTTCCAATGCCACTGGAATCACCTCAATTGGACTTTCCTAGCTCAAGTTATGCTTCCTCAAAGAAGGTAAGGTTAAGCTGCCAAGTTGTTGCCAAAAACGCACCTTCACACCCAAGTTGGCAACGTGCTCGTGCCTAACCTCCCAAGGCAGGGACTTGGGGCTGGCGTTGTTGCAAAACACGCCCCCTTGCTAGCACGTTGGCAACGTGCTCGTGCCCCCCTCCAGGGCTCATCTCTAGCCTTCTTGAATTTCAACTTCATGTTCTTGTTTTTAGGGCCTAAAGATGACTCTGGTTTGGCTTCAATTTTGTGCTCCACCATAGTCTATTATATATGGTTGGAAAGCTCTGAATGTTAGCTTTCCAACGCAACTGGAAGCACTCAATTTGGATCTCTGTAGCTCAAGATATCTTCCATTGAAAGGGACATGGTCAGGCTGCCTTGTTGGAGTTGTTGTGGATAACGCCCCTATATTCCAAGTTAGCAACGTGCAGCCTCTATTCTTCATCATCCAAAGCTTCCTGGCGTTGTTGCCAAACACGCCAATGCTTTCTTGAGTTGGCAACATGCTGATGCTCTTTCCTAGCTCCAGACATTGCTTCCCACGTTGCCATTGAACACACCCATAGAGGCTGGCGTTGGCAACGTGCTCGAGCCTTCTTCAAGGCTCTAAACATTGCTTCCCACGTTGGCAACGTGGCTGGCAAGGCTTCCTGGCGTTGGCAACGTGGTTGGCAAGGCTTCCTGGCGTTGGCAACCTGGTTGGCAAGGCTTCCTGGCGTTGGCAACGTGGTTGGCACCAAGACTTGGCGTTGGCAACTTGATTGGCACCAAGACTTGGCTGGCAGCACGTCCTGGCGTTGGCAACTTGGCTGGCAGCACATTCTGGCGTTGGCAACATGGTTGGCACCCAAGACTTGGTGCTTAGCCAAGCACCCATTGCTTGGCGTTGCCTTGAATAACGCCAGTGAAGTAGCACGTTGGCAACGTGCTCGAGCTTCCTGGCTGGGTAAAGTTCCTTGTTTGTGTGGCGTTGCCTAGGGACACGTCTATGGTTCCTGGCGTTGGCAACGCCCTCGAAGTTCCTTCATGGCCCAAGTTCCTTGCTTGTGTGCGTTGTCCATAATAACTCACTCCTTTCTTCAAGTTGGCAACGCCAACTTCTCTTCCAAGGCTGCCTGGCGTTACCTTCAACAACGCCGCCTATTCTTCAAGTTGGCAACGCCAACTTTGCTTCTCCAGGGCTGCCTGGCGTTGCCTTCAACAACGCCGCCTATTCTTCAAGTTGGCAACGCCAACTTGTGCCTCTCCAGGGCTGCCTGGCGTTGCCTTCAACAACGCCCCCTTTTCCCAAGTTGGCAACGCCAACTTCTTGCCCAGCTTGCATCATTCTTGCTTCCATGCTTCCTTGTTTCATCACCTATCATCAACAAAGGAAATAGCTTCAAAGTCTTACCAATTCATGTAATAAATTTCATGAGATTCATTCATACTCATTCATGTATGTATTCTTTAAATCATTTGCATGAATTTAGCTAGAATCAACATGTTCCTTGGTGTTCTCATGCATGAAGATAATACTCATAAAAGGACTTGTTTATTTAGAGAAAATGAGTGAGATTAAGCTAAAACCAACTAAACTAACTAGCTAATATAACAAATATGCAATTGCATCACAACACCAAACTTAAAGTGTTGCTTGTCCTCAAGCAAAATATAAAAACTTTGTCACAAGAATCTAAGATGTAAGACTTGAATGTTCTTCCAGAGAGTAATTTTTCATTGAGCGTGTCATCCTCACTTGTGTGGTCACTAATTTATTGTAATTGAACACAACTATTCAACTTTTTCAATTAAAATGCTTGCTTCAATACTAAATTGGTTAACTTCACTAGACTTCTTCTATACCTTAGCACATGACCCTTGAACCATTCTTTCCTTGATGCTTCTCTTCTTTTTTTTATATTCCCCTTTTCATTTTAAATGAGCTCGAAATCTTGTCTTAAGGCGGCTCTTTAGCATAAGCTTTCAATCAACAATCCCAAACCAGTTGGTTCAAGTTGTTAAGTGTTGAGACACTCTTAAAGATTTACTAACTCAAGCCTCTCTCCTTAACACATTCAATCACAGGCATATAACATTGAAATTTTGTTTGGATAGTGGTGTCCAGCACCTCTTTGGGTTTCTAAATGTTCTGTTATAGAGCTACTCTTGATTGTGGGTTTTCAATCGATAATCCCGAGTTAGTTAACTCAAGTTATCGGGTGATGAAGCACCCCTCGGATTTACTAGCCCAAGTATGTCTCTTAACATCAATCACCACAGACACATATCCACATTTTGTCATTGATGCCTAGCCTTTCATTCTTTGTACTCTATTTTCTTTATTGTCAATGTCATTTGTGCTTTTACTGATAAAGTCTTTGTGATCCTTAACCGAACTAGTCTTGTATAAGCAAGCATTCTTTTGAATTTCTTGAACATTGATTCTTTCACAATAAATGTATATATACTAGCACCTTTCTTATGGGACAACATGATTCTTTTTAAGCTAGAATTCTCTCTGTTCTTGCTCAAACTACATCTTTTATTCCATTGACAAGTAAAAGTACTTAAGACAAGCAACCATTCCAAACCTGTGGGTGGTGATGCATGGAATGGGCAATATAAAAGGAAATGCTTCAACAAGGAAAAAAAATTGCATCTTAGAAGGTATACCATATTTCAGACATACATCTTCTTTATTTAATAAAACATAAAGAAAAACAAAGGAACTTCACCACCTTTAGTCTTCATGTCCCTTTTCCCTTGCTTGATTCTCCTTGCTTTCCTTTGCCCTTTGGATCTTCTTTCTTTTTCTTTCTTAGTTCTCCTTGTTGTTTTGTTGTTGCATCCCCCTTTGAATCTTCTTTCTTTTTCTTTCTTAGTTCTCCTTGTTGTTTTGTTGTTGCATCCCCCTCTTCTCTTTGCCACACTCCTGAGCTTATCATTGTCTCATTTAGCCTCTGTTGATTAAATCTCACCCTTGCGAGTTCCTGCTCTTCAAATATCTTGCGAGCTTCATTAAAGGTTTTAATTTGTGGGTTGAGTAATGGGGGTGTGGAACAGAGGTAACTGAGCTTTTCTTGGGTGCATATATCATAGTCAAGTCTGTCCTTATGCCTGGCTTCCCTGAACATTCTGCTTTCATTGCACTCTTTGTGAAATGTATCATGTCTAGCATCCAATCTATGGAGAAGCTCTCTTTGCTGAGCTTGCTCTTTCCTTAGTTGAGCTTGTTCTTGTATTACTTTCTCCGTGGCTTTTTCATGTTCCACAGTTGAATTGTTGATGGCTTCCTGCATCTTGGCATATTGTTCTTGTTGTAGTTCCATCATGTGTGCTTGGTATTCATTTTGTTGGTTCATCCATTGAACTTGAACCCCTCTTTGTTGGTCCATCAACTGCCAAAGGTCCCTTTGTTGCTGAGCTTGTTCCTCTTGGCTTCTTTGAATTTGTGAATATTGCCCAGAGATTCCTTCCAAAGCGGCTTGGAGTTGATTCATGTTCAAGGTATGAGGTTCTTCCATTTCTTGAGGCTCCTCCTCTTGTCTTGCTTCTTTCCTTTTCTTCCTTCTTGCTAAAGGTTGCCTCTCCAATTGGGTTGTGGTGATGAATTCCAACCTTTCTCGGGTAAGAGGTTTTCCAACAGAGACCACATCAGTTTCTTCAAATTCTTCCAGAGGCACTCCAGCTTCTTCACATAGGCGTAGAATAGTACTAGGATATCCTAGCCAGCTGTCCTGTTTGACCTTTTGAGCTATGTCAATGATGTTCTTGGCTATAATGTCTCCAACATTAATTTCTCCTCCTTTCATTATACAATGGATCATTATTGCTCTATTCACCGTTACCTCAGAATTATTTGAAGTGGACATCAATGATCTCCTCACTATGTCATGCCATCCTTTTGCTTGAGGTATGAGATCACCTCTCCGAAGTTTGAGTGGTTGTCCATGTGAATCCAACACCCAATCCGTGCCTATTCTGCATAAGTCACTTACCACATCCATATATCTTGGGTCATTTTCAACCCTTTCTTCATAGCTAGCTCGTTTGAACTTTTTTGACTTGACCTTTAGCACCCTGTTGATGGTGTCCGGGCTAAAATCAATAGTCACACCTCTTACATAACTCATGTATGGTTCTTCATCATCATATTCTCTTATCACATTAGTGTAGAACTCATGGATGAGAAGCATGCTCACTTCTTGAGGTTGGTCACAGAGAAGCTCCCATCCCCTTTTTCTGATTATTTTTTGTATTTCAGGGTATTCATCTTTTCTTAGCTTGAATGGTAACTCGGGAACAACATCTTTGCTTGACATCCAACTGAAGATACGCTCGTTGTGTTTGAATTTGAATCTTCTTTGATCAAATTCATCTTCTCTCCTATCCCTTGATGATGAGGCCATTGAGATTCACTTGCAAGGTTGAGTCTCCCACACCAAACTTAGATGAATGCTTGTCCTCAAGCACAAGGAAAATGGTTGTGAATGGGGGAGATATATGACAACAACGTGACTTAGGCAAGCTAGAAAATGATGGTGAGGGGGGGTGGAGTGTTTCGGTTATGTGAGGGGATGTAGGGTAGAAGAATGAGTGATGAAGAGTGAGGTTTGATGAATATGGTTGAAGTAGTTAAAGTGAACTTTGGTGGGGATGCATGATTCTAGTGAGTTTCGTGGTGCTATGCATGGCTCTAAGGGTTCGGTCATAGCATGGGGAGCATGCTTCCTTGTGCCCAATGCATGTTGAGTTATTTTTCCCATGCACAAAGTTCAAGACTCATGTGACTTTCTCTTCCTTGTGTATCCGTGACCTCTCTCTCCAAGATTCCCCATCACTTCTTTCTTTCTTTCCTGCAACAAAATTCCAAAAGCTTGAGATTCTTAAAGTGACATATCTAGCTAACAACTTATGATGATATTCCTATGCAAAATTGACTAAACAAAAATTAAAATTTATGAATTGATTCCCTAATCTATTTTTTTTAGCATTATTAATGTAAGTAAAGACACCAAACTTAGTTTGTGACTAAGTGTTCTATGGAATTAATTCCAAAGATAGCCATACCAAACTTAGTATTTTACCTACATTATATGCTATTTCAACGTTTTTATTTTATTTTATTTTATATATAACTAAAATAGATGACTATACTTTCATAGTCTAGCATTTTCGTGTATGTATGAACACCAAACTTAGTTTGTGGCTAAGTGTTGTAGAACACACTTTTGCCATTACTTTAAGATTGGCCACACCAAACTTAGTGCCTTGCATACACCATATACTAGTCTACTTAATCTTTATTGGTTACTAAAGTATGAAAATAAAAGACTCCCTGTGCATGGGTTGCCTCCCATGAAGCGCTTGTTTATTGTCTTTAGCTTGACACTGCAGCTTCTTGCTCATGTTAAGAGTTGCACACTCTCTTTCTTGCTCCAAGGGCCACCAAAATAGTGCTTCACCCTATGTCCATTAGCTGTGAAGGTTTGTTTTGAGGCTTCATCAAGTAATTCAACATAGCCATGAGGTGATACTTTGGTGATGGTGTATGGACCAGTCCATCTAGACCTCAGCTTCCCAGGAAAGATCTTCAATCTTGAATTGAATAACAACACCTTTTGGCCCGGTTCGAATGTTCTTTGAGAGATCCTCTTATCATGCCATCTCTTTGCTCTCTCTTTGTATGTTTTGGCATTGTCATATGCCTCCAATCTGAACTCCTCAAGTTCATTGAGTTGTAGCAGCCTCTTCTCTCCTGCTGCTTGAGCATCTAAATTCAGAAGTTTGGTTGCCCAAAAGGCCTTATGTTCAAGCTCCACAGGGAGGTGGCATGCTTTTCCATACACCAGCTGAAATGGAGATTTTCCTATGGGTGTCTTGAAGGCTGTCCTATATGCCCAAAGTGCATCATCCAGCTTCCTAACCCAATCCTTTCTTGTTGTTCCCACAGTTTTCTCCAAAATCCTTTTTAGCTCTCTGTTGGCAAGTTCAGCTTGCCCATTGGTTTGTGGGTGATATGGTGTGGCCACTTTGTGAGTGACACCATATTTGTGGAGTAAAGAATTTAGTTGCTTGTTGCAGAAGTGGCTTCCCCCATCACTTATAAGTCCTTTGGGCACTCCAAATCTAGTGAAGATGTTCTTCTTGAGGAATTGCAAGACCACGTTGGTATCACATGTGGTGGTGGCTATTGCTTCTACCCATTTGGAGACATACTCTACTGCTACCAAGATGTATTTGAATGTGTAAGATGGAGGAAAAGGTCCCATGAAATCTATTCCCCACAGATCAAAGAGTTCCACTTCCAAAATGAACTTCTGAGGCATTTCATTTTTCTTTGACAAACCCCCTGTTCTTTGACATTCATTGCAATGGCTCACGAACTCTCTAGCATCCTTGAAGATTGAGGGCCAGTAGAAACCACTTTGAAGGACCTTTGCAGCCGTTCTTTCGGCTCCAAAATGACCACCATAACTAGAGTTGTGACAATGCCATAGTATGTTCTTCATCTCATCCTCTGACACACATCTTCTTATCATTCCATCTGGGCATCTTTTGAACAAGAATGGTTCATCCCAGAAGAAGAACCTAGCCTCATGCAACAGCTTCTTAACTTGTTGTTTTGTGTACTCTTGTGGAATGATTCTTCCCGCCTTGTAGTTGGCCATGTCTGCAAACCAAGGGACATGTTGAATTTGCAAGAGGTGCTCATCTGGAAATTCTTCATTTATTGATGGAAGATTGTCTTGGCATGTATCTTGTGGTAGCCTTGATAAGTGGTCAGCAACTTGATTTTCATTGCCCTTTCTATCTCTTATCTCAATGTCAAACTCTTGTAGGAGTAGCACCCATCTGATTAGCCTTGGTTTGGCATCCTGTTTTGACATAAGATACTTAAGAGCAGCATGGTCAGTATACACTAAGACTTTAGATCCAATCAAATATTGTCTAAACTTATCAAAAGCATATACCACAGCTAGTAGCTCTTTCTCTGTTGTGGTGTAGTTCTTTTGAGCTTCATTCAATACCTTACTTGCATAGTAGATAACATGAAGCTTCTTTTCCTTCCTCTGCCCCAACACAGCACCGATTGCAAGGTTACTTGCATCACACATAAGTTCAAAAGGTAGTCCCCAACTTGGGGTGTGATGATTGGTGCTGTGGTGAGCTTAGCCTTTAGAGTTTCAAAAGCATGTTTGCATTCATCATCAAAGAAGAAAGGATTGTCTACCACCAGCAAATTGCTTAGTGGCTTTGCTATTTTGGAAAAATCTTTGATGAATCTCCTATAGAATCCAGCATGCCCTAAGAAACTCCTAACAGCTTTCACACTAGTTGGCAAAGGAAGTTTTTCTATAATTTCTACTTTTGCCTTGTCAACTTCTATACCCTTTCTTGAAATTTTGTGACCAAGAACAATGCCTTCGGGTACCATGAAATGGCACTTCTCCCAATTCAAAACTAAATTGGTTTCTTGGCACCTTTTCAAGACTAGGGTAAGATGATGTAAGCAAGTATTGAAAGAATCACCAAAAACAGAGAAATCATCCATAAATACTTCAATAAATTTTTCTACCATGTCTGAGAAGATTGAGAGCATGCATCTTTGAAAGGTAGCTGGGGCATTACACAGTCCAAATGGCATTCTCCTGTATGCAAAGACTCCAAAGGGACAAGTAAAGGACGTCTTCTCTTGATCCATGGGGTCAACCACTATCTGATTATACCCAGAATATCCATCAAGAAAACAGTAATAGGCATGTCCAGCCAACCTTTCAAGCATCTGGTCAATGAAAGGTAGAGGGAAGTGATCTTTTCGTGTGGCATCATTCAGCCTCCTATAGTCTATGCACATCCTCCACCCTGTCACTGTTCGTGTTGGAATAAGCTCATTCTTCTCATTAACAATGACAGTCATCCCCCCTTTCTTAGGCACTACTTGCACTGGACTGACCCATGGGCTGTCAGATATAGGGTAGATGATCCCAGCCTTACACAACTTCAGGACTTCCTTTTGGACAACCTCCTTCATTGTGGGATTTAATCTTCTTTGGGGTTGTACCACTGGTTTGGAATTCTCCTCTAAAAGTATCTTGTGTATGCATACTGCAGGGCTTATGCCTTTCAAGTCATCAATGGTCCATCCCAACACCTCTTTGTGAGCTTTCAAAACCACAAGGAGCTTTTCTTCTTCCTCTGCATTCAATGTGGAATTGATGATCACTGGGAAGCTGTCCTTCTCACCAAGGAATGCATATTTAAGATGAGGGGGTAGTGGTTTCAACTCTTGTTGTGGTGCCTTTTCTTTCGTAGCTTCACTTGGTTCCTCTGATGCTTCCAATTTGTTCTCTTCTAGTCCCTTGATGTTATGGACTTCCTCTTGTTTCACTTGATGGTTTGTGTCAAGCACTTCTTCAACCAAAGAATCTACTACATCAATCCTCATGCAATTTTCTTTCTCAACAGGGTGTTGCATTGCTTTGAAGACATTTATGGTCATTTGCTCATCATGCACTCTGAAAATCATCTCTCCCTTTTCCACATCAATGATTGTTCTAGCTGTAGCCAAAAAGGGTCTACCAAGAATGACTGAATTGTTTTCCTCTTCATCCATGTCTAGGACCACAAAATCAGCTGGGAATATGAAGTTTCCCACCTTCACCAAGAGGTTCTCAACTACTCCATTTGGTATTTTGATGGATCTGTCAGCAAGTTGGAGTGACATCCTTGTGGGTTTAAGCTCTTCAATCATCATTTTCCTCATCATGGTAAGGGGCATTAGGTTAATGCTTGCTCCCAGGTCACAAAGTGATTTGTCAACGGCCATGCTCCCAATCGTGCAGGGTATGAGGAAGCTGCCAGGGTCTTTGAGTTTTGGAGGTAGCCCTTTTTGAATGATGGCACTACACTCTTGATTGAGAATCACCGTTTCTTTTTCTTGCCAACTTCTCTTCTTGGTGATCAATTCCTTAAGAAACTTTGCATATAATGGCATCTGTTCCAGAGCTTCTGCCAATGGGATGTTGATTTCAAGTTTCTTGAAGATTTCTAAGAACCTTGGGAATTGTTGGTCCTTTGCTCCTTTGTGTATCCTAGTTGGGTACGGAAGCTTGGGTACATAAGCTTTTACTCCTTCATTTTTGTTTTCTTGTTGTGGATTCACACTCTCATTGCTATCATGGTTGCTTCTTTGTCTGGGTATTGTGTCACTTGGGAGAATATTGTGTCACTTGGGAGAATATTGGTTGGTTGCTCGGCTTGTTTGGCTAATTGTCCCACTTGTCTCTCAATATTCTTCATGGTGACCTCATGTTCCTTGTGTCCCTTGGCTAAGGCTTGAGTGGTTTGAGCAAGTGCTTGCAAGGTTGCTTCAAGACTTGAGAGTCTGGTCTCATGATGGTCAATTGGGGGTATGATGGGGGTTGATTGTTGTTGGAAGTTGTTGGGTGGATTAGTGTGGTAATTTTGTGAGTTGGATGATGGTGCAGAGAAGTTATTTTGGTGAGTTTGTGAATTATGATGGGGTGGTTGATATGTGTTTTGTGTTTTTCTATATTGGTTAGTGTTGTTGGTATGGTGATTTTGGTTATTGTTGTTACGGGTGTGATTGTGGTTGCTATTCTTTTGCCAATGGTTTTCACCCCACTTTAGATTGGGATGATTTTTCCAAGATGGGTTGTATGTATCGCCATGAAATTCATCCTGAGAATTTGAAGTATTCTGCATGTACTGGACTTGTTCTTGTGGTTGTTCAACAGTGGTCCCTTCACCTTGGTTCCATTCAAGTAATGATTGATTTGTTGTGTTCACTGCTGCAAGTTGCAAACCATCCATTCTTTTTGTTATCACCTCCATTTGTTGTTGGATTTGTTGGTGCATTAACTTATTTTGTGCCAAGATAGCATCAACACCTTCAAGCTCCATCACACCTTTCTTTGGGGTCGGATTGTGCTGCCTCTCTGATGAGTAATAGTATTGATTGTTTGCCACAATCTCAATGAGGTCTTGAGCCTCCTCGGCAGTTTTCATCATGTTGAGTGACCCTCCTGATGAGTAGTCTAGTCCCTTCCTTGCTTCTAAGCTTAAGCCTTCATAGAAGTTTTGGAGCTTAACCCAGTCACTAAACATGTCAGGGGGGCATCTTTTCATTAGTGCCTTATATCTTTCCCAGGCTTCATACAATGACTCCCCTTCCATTTGCCTGAAAGTTTGAACCTCTGTCTTCAACTTGATGATTCTTTGAGGTGGGTAAAACTTTGCTAGAAATCTGCCCATCACATCATTCCAATTGTTGAGGCTTTCCTTGGGGAATGACTCTAGCCATTGAGTGGCCTTGTCCCTCAAAGAGAATGGAAATAGTAACAACTTGTAGACATCTGGATGCACTCCATTTGTCTTCACTGTATTGCATATCCTCAGAAAAACAGATAGATGTTGATTTGGGTCTTCAAGAGGTCCCCCTCCATAAGAGCAATTGTTCTGTACCAAAGTAATGAGCTGAGGTTTCAACTCAAAGTTATGGGCATGAACATTTGGTGTAGCAATACTGCTCCCACAATGTCTTGGATCAGGGATAGTATATGAAGATAACACCCTTCTAGGTGGTCCATCATTGTTGTTGACCCCTCCAGGAGGATTTTGCATCTCATCCTCCATGGCTTGATCTTCCCCCTCTGACTCCTCTTCACCAACTATTCCCTTTCCTCTTTCTGCTCTCCTTATCCTTCGGAGGATCCTCTCGTCTTCAGGATTAAGTCTACTAGCTCCTGACATACACAAACAAAACCAAAATCACAAATGAAACACTCTGGAACTAGAGTGGAATTGGAGTTAGTGAAACAAAGTATCAAACAGTTAGTGGGCTTAACAAAAACAATAAAAAAATGCCTAATCTAAACTACCATTCACTTAATCATTGTCAATCTTTTCCAATCCCCGGCAACGGCGCCAAAAACCTGATACGTAAAAATTTGATTTCACGTACAACCGGCAAGTATACCGGGTCGCATCAAGTAATAAAACTCACTAAGAGTGAGGTCGATCCCACGGAGATTGGTAGATTAAGCAACTTTAGTTAATGGTAAATTTAGTCAAGCAAACATAGTTTTAATTTCATGAGCATTTTGATTTTTGAACATAATTGCAAGAATTTAAATGGCAAAGAATGTAAAGAACTAGAAGAGAGAAATAAAATGAAAGTAAATAACGGAAACTTAAAGTGCAAGAACCTTAAATGGCATCAAAGATAAATTGCAAGGAATTAAAGATTGCAGAAATTTAAAGAACAATAAGAGTAAATAGCAAGAACTAAAGGAACAGAAGAGTAAATTGACAGAATGTTGAAGGGAATTTGGGTTATGGGTAGTCAAATAACTAGAAGTAAAAGAAATAAGAATTAATGGTGGAGAGGATCATTAGGGATCAGAGATGCAAGTTTTCATGAATTGATGTTAGGCAAGTCCTTCTCAATCATGGGTATAGATCCATGGCAAGTGGGTAATTGAATCCTAATCTCTTAGTGATCCAATTTCTCTCAACATAACCAATTGCCACTCTCATGATCTAATTGTTCATGAGAAGAGATGAAGCTCAAATCTAATCCAGCCACACAACTCCCATAATCTCAACCAAGGAAAGTTACATCTCACATACTAACCAAGGTGTATTGATTAAAGAAATCATGGAAGGATGAACTCTAAACTGAATTATATGGCTCATCCCTCAAATTCACCATATAATTCATATAGATTAACCCCTCTCTCGATGGTGGTTGAATCTTTGAAGAACAAGAGTTCCCTCTTTAGATCAACCACTAGAATTGAGGAGGAAAAGATGAGTTCATCAATGCATTCAAACAAGCAGAGCTCTTCCCCCTAATGAAAGTGGGGTTTAGTGAGTCATAGCTCCAATTTCAACAACAATTGCCATAAACCAAAATTAAACTAAAATGCCAAGAAAGATGAAGAAGAGTAAGGAAATGCTTAAAGCTTCAAAGTGAAGAAGAGAAGTTCCAAGAAGAACCAAAAATAGCTCCCCGGGTATCCTCCCGGAGGTGCTAGAGAGTTCTCAAAATAAAAGTGCTAAGAGTCTAAAAAAATCTAAGTGTCAAAAAAAGTCCTCCCAAAGTACAAACTCAATCTCTATTTATACTAGTCCCAAAACTCTTTCAAAGATCTTGAATTGGGTTGGCAATATGGGCTTCCTCTTTGTTGAATTCTTGGCTCAATTGGAAGAAGTGTTGCTAGACTTGGAAAGGAAGAGCTCATTCATCATGCTTCTGGCCCAATGGCTTGGCGTTTTTGTCAATAACGCTGGCCTTACTGCACGTTGGAAACGTGCATCACAATTTCCTGGAAGTGAAGTTTGAGACTTGGGCGTTGCTAGCCCAAGTTGTTGCTAACAACTTGCTTTTCCTCTTCTTGGCTCTACTTTCATGCTAAATGTAGCCCAGAATTTGAGTGTCAACCTTCTGCTTCAATATGGACTATTATACATCATTGGAAAGCTCTTGATGTCTATTTTCCAATGCCACTGGAATCACCTCAATTGGACTTTCCTAGCTCAAGTTATGCTTCCTCAAAGAAGGTAAGGTTAAGTTGCCAAGTTGTTGCCAAAAACGCACCTTCACACCCAAGTTGGCAACGTGCTCGTGCCTAACCTCCCAAGGCAGGGACTTGGGGCTGGCGTTGTTGCAAAACACGCCCCCTTGCTAGCACGTTGGCAACGTGCTCGTGCCCCCCTCCAGGGCTCATCTCTAGCCTTCTTGAATTTCAACTTCATGTTCTTGTTTTTAGGGCCTAAAGATGACTCTGGTTTGGCTTCAATTTTGTGCTCCACCATAGTCTATTATATATGGTTGGAAAGCTCTGAATGTTAGCTTTCCAACGCAACTGGAAGCACTCAATTTGGATCTCTGTAGCTCAAGATATCTTCCATTGAAAGGGACATGGTCAGGCTGCCTTGTTGGAGTTATTGTGGATAACGCCCCTATATTCCAAGTTAGCAACGTGCAGCCTCTATTCTTCATCATCCAAAGCTTCCTGGCGTTGTTGCCAAACACGCCAATGCTTTCTTGAGTTGGCAACGTGCTGATGCTCTTTCCTAGCTCCAGACATTGCTTCCCACGTTGCCATTGAACACGCCCATAGAGGCTGGCGTTGGCAACGTGCTCGAGCCTTCTTCAAGGCTCTAAACATTGCTTCCCACGTTGGCAACGTGGCTGGCAAGGCTTCCTGGCGTTGGCAACGTGGTTGGCAAGGCTTCCTGGCGTTGGCAACGTGGTTGGCAAGGCTTCCTGGCGTTGGCAACGTGGTTGGCACCAAGACTTGGCGTTGGCAACTTGATTGGCACCAAGACTTGGCTGGCAGCATGTCCTGGCGTTGGCAACTTGGCTGGCAGCACATTCTGGCGTTGGCAACGTGGTTGGCACCCAAGACTTGGTGCTTAGCCAAGCACCCATTGCTTGGCGTTGCCTTGAATAACGCCAGTGAAGTAGCACGTTGGCAACGTGCTCGAGCTTCCTGGCTGGGTAAAGTTCCTTGTTTGTGTGGCGTTGCCTAGGGACACGTCTATGGTTCCTGGCGTTGGCAACGCCCTCGAAGTTCCTTCATGGCCCAAGTTCCTTGCTTGTGTGCGTTGTCCATAATAACTCACTCCTTTCTTCAAGTTGGCAACGCCAACTTCTCTTCCAAGGCTGCCTGGCGTTACCTTCAACAACGCCGCCTATTCTTCAAGTTGGCAACGCCAACTTTGCTTCTCCAGGGCTGCCTGGCGTTGCCTTCAACAACGCCGCCTATTCTTCAAGTTGGCAACGCCAACTTGTGCCTCTCCAGGGCTGCCTGGCGTTGCCTTCAACAACGCCCCCTTTTCCCAAGTTGGCAACGCCAACTTCTTGCCCAGCTTGCATCATTCTTGCTTCCATGCTTCCTTGTTTCATCACCTATCATCAACAAAGGAAATAGCTTCAAAGTCTTACCAATTCATGCAATAAATTTCATGAGATTCATTCATACTCATTCATGTATGTATTCTTTAAATCATTTGCATGAATTTAGCTAGAATCAACATGTTCCTTGGTGTTCTCATGCATGAAGATAATACTCATAAAAGGACTTGTTTATTTAGAGAAAATGAGTGAGATTAAGCTAAAACCAACTAAACTAACTAGCTAATATAACAAATATGCAATTGCATCAAACTAAAAAAAGAATATTTTTGCCAAAAAGTGTAAAAATCAAGATTTTAAAAAATATCCAATATACAAAAATTTAAAAAATTTAAATTTTTAAAAATTAATTTATTCTGTATTTAAGAAAAAATAGCATTATCCGGTGATTAAAAAAGTGTTCTTGAAAAAAATTTAGGATTTGAAAAGACAAAACTTTTCATTTATATGAATTTTTAAAATTTAAAAAATAAATTTTTTATTGAAAATTAAAAAATAAAATAAAGTCCAGCAATATTAGGAAGACAAAAAAAAGATGAAAACTTTTTATTTTTAAATTTTGAAACTAAAAAAAAATCTTTTTACCAAAAAGTTGAAAAATAAAGATTTTAAAAAATATCCAATAAACAAAAATTTAAAAAGTTTAAATTTTTAAAATTAATTTATTCTGTATTTATGAAAAAATAGCATTATCCGGTGATTAAAAAAAAATGTTCTTGAAAAAAATTTAGGATTTGAAAAGACAAAATTTTCATTTTTATGAATTTTTAAATTTAAAAATTAAATTTTTTATTGAAATTAAAAATAAAATAAAGTCCAGCAATATTAGGAAGACAAAAAAAAGATGAAAACTTTTTATTTTTAAATTTTGAAACTAAAAAAAAATCTTTTTACCAAAAAGTGAAAAATAAAGATTTTAAAAAATATCCAATAAACAAAAATTTAAAAAGTTTAAATTTTTAAAATTAATTTATTCTGTATTTATGAAAAAATAGCATTATCCGGTGATTAAAAAAAATGTTCTTGAAAAAAATTTAGGATTTGAAAAGACAAAATTTTCATTTTTATGAATTTTTAAATTTAAAAATTAAATTTTTTATTGAAAATTAAAAAATAAAATAAAGTCCAGCAATATTAGGAAGACAAAAAAAAGATGAAAACTTTTTATTTTTAAATTTTGAAACTAAAAAAAAATCTTTTTACCAAAAAGTTGAAAAATAAAGATTTTAAAAAATATCCAATAAACAAAAATTTAAAAAGTTTAAATTTTTAAAATTAATTTATTCTGTATTTATGAAAAAATAGCATTATCCGGTGATTAAAAAAAAAAATGTTCTTGAAAAAAATTTAGGATTTGAAAAGACAAAATTTTCATTTTTATGAATTTTTAAATTTAAAAATTAAATTTTTTATTGAAAATTAAAAAATAAAATAAAGTCCAGCAATATTGGAAGACAAAAAAAAGATGAAAACTTTTTATTTTTAAATTTTGAAACTAAAAAAATAATCTTTTTACCAAAAAGTGAAAAATAAAGATTTTAAAAAATATCCAATAAACAAAAATTTAAAAAGTTTAAATTTTTAAAATTAATTTATTCTGTATTTATGAAAAAATAGCATTATCCGGTGATTAAAAAAAAATGTTCTTGAAAAAAATTTAGGATTTGAAAAGACAAAATTTTCATTTTTATGAATTTTTAAATTTAAAAATTAAATTTTTTATTGAAAATTAAAAAATAAAATAAAGTCCAGCAATATTAGGAAGACAAAAAAAAGATGAAAACTTTTTATTTTTAAATTTGAAACTAAAAAAATAATCTTTTTACCAAAAAGTTGAAAAATAAAGATTTTAAAAAATATCCAATAAACAAAAATTTAAAAAGTTTAAATTTTTAAAATTAATTTATTCTGTATTTATGAAAAAATAGCATTATCCGGTGATTAAAAAAAAAATGTTCTTGAAAAAAAATTTAGGATTTGAAAAGACAAAATTTTCATTTTTATGAATTTTTAAATTTAAAAATTAAATTTTTTATTGAAAATTAAAAATAAAATAAAGTCCAGCAATATTAGGAAGACAAAAAAAAGATGAAAACTTTTTATTTTTAAATTTTGAAACTAAAAAAAAATCTTTTTACCAAAAAGTGAAAAATAAAGATTTTAAAAAATATCCAATAAACAAAAATTTAAAAAGTTTAAATTTTTAAAATTAATTTATTCTGTATTTATGAAAAAATAGCATTATCCGGTGATTAAAAAAAAAAAATGTTCTTGAAAAAAATTTAGGATTTGAAAAGACAAAACTTTTCATTTTTATGAATTTTTAAATTTAAAAATTAAATTTTTTATTGAAAATTAAAAATAAAATAAAGTCCAGCAATATTGGAAGACAAAAAAAAGATGAAAACTTTTTATTTTTAAATTTTGAAACTAAAAAAATAATCTTTTTACCAAAAAGTGTAAAAATAAAGATTTTAAAAAATATCCAATAAACAAAAATTTAAAAAGTTTAAATTTTTAAAATTAATTTATTCTGTATTTATGAAAAAATAGCATTATCCGGTGATTAAAAAAAAAATGTTCTTGAAAAAAATTTAGGATTTGAAAAGACAAAATTTTCATTTTTATGAATTTTTAAATTTAAAAATTAAATTTTTTATTGAAAATTAAAAAATAAAATAAAGTCCAGCAATATTAGGAAGACAAAAAAAAGATGAAAACTTTTTATTTTTAAATTTTGAAACTAAAAAAATAATCTTTTTACCAAAAAGTGAAAAATAAAGATTTTAAAAAATATCCAATAAACAAAAATTTAAAAAGTTTAAATTTTTAAAATTAATTTATTCTGTATTTATGAAAAAATAGCATTATCCGGTGATTAAAAAAAAAATGTTCTTGAAAAAAATTTAGGATTTGAAAAGACAAAATTTTCATTTTTATGAATTTTTAAATTTAAAAATTAAATTTTTTATTGAAAATTAAAAAATAAAATAAAGTCCAGCAATATTAGGAAGACAAAAAAAAGATGAAAACTTTTTATTTTTAAATTTTGAAACTAAAAAAAAATCTTTTTACCAAAAAGTGAAAAATAAAGATTTTAAAAAATATCCAATAAACAAAAATTTAAAAAGTTTAAATTTTTAAAATTAATTTATTCTGTATTTATGAAAAAATAGCATTATCCGGTGATTAAAAAAAAATGTTCTTGAAAAAAAATTTAGGATTTGAAAAGACAAAATTTTCATTTTTATGAATTTTTAAATTTAAAAATTAAATTTTTTATTGAAAATTAAAAAATAAAATAAAGTCCAGCAATATTAGGAAGACAAAAAAAAGATGAAAACTTTTTATTTTTAAATTTTGAAACTAAAAAAAAATCTTTTTACCAAAAAGTTGAAAAATAAAGATTTTAAAAAATATCCAATAAACAAAAATTTAAAAAGTTTAAATTTTTAAAATTAATTTATTCTGTATTTATGAAAAAATAGCATTATCCGGTGATTAAAAAAAAAAATGTTCTTGAAAAAAATTTAGGATTTGAAAAGACAAAATTTTCATTTTTATGAATTTTTAAATTTAAAAATTAAATTTTTTATTGAAAATTAAAAATAAAATAAATCCAGCAATATTAGGAAGACAAAAAAAAGATGAAAACTTTTTATTTTTAAATTTTGAAACTAAAAAAAAATCTTTTTACCAAAAAGTTGAAAAATAAAGATTTTAAAAAATATCCAATAAACAAAAATTTAAAAAGTTTAAATTTTTAAAATTAATTTATTCTGTATTTATGAAAAAATAGCATTATCCGGTGATTAAAAAAAAAATGTTCTTGAAAAAAAATTTAGGATTTGAAAAGACAAAACTTTTCATTTTTATGAATTTTAAATTTAAAAATTAAATTTTTTATTGAAAATTAAAAATAAAATAAAGTCCTGCAATATTAGGAAGACAAAAAAAAGATGAAAACTTTTTATTTTTAAATTTTGAAACTAAAAAAATAATCTTTTTACCAAAAAGTTGAAAAATAAAGATTTTAAAAAATATCCAATAAACAAAAATTTAAAAAGTTTAAATTTTTAAAATTAATTTATTCTGTATTTATGAAAAAATAGCATTATCCGGTGATTAAAAATAAAAATGTTCTTGAAAAAAAATTTAGGATTTGAAAAGACAAAATTTTTCATTTTTATGAATTTTTAAATTTAAAAATTAAATTTTTTATTGAAAATTAAAAAATAAAATAAAGTCCAGCAATATTAGGAAGACAAAAAAAAGATGAAAACTTTTTATTTTTAAATTTTGAAACTAAAAAAATAATCTTTTTACCAAAAAGTTGAAAAATAAAGATTTTAAAAAATATCCAATAAACAAAAATTTAAAAAGTTTAAATTTTTAAAATTAATTTATTCTGTATTTATGAAAAAATAGCATTATCCGGTGATTAAAAAAAAAAATGTTCTTGAAAAAAATTTAGGATTTGAAAAGACAAAACTTTTCATTTTTATGAATTTTTAAATTTAAAAATTAAATTTTTTATTGAAAATTAAAAAATAAAATAAAGTCCAGCAATATTAGGAAGACAAAAAAAAGATGAAAACTTTTTATTTTTAAATTTTGAAACTAAAAAAATAATCTTTTTACCAAAAAGTTGAAAAATAAAGATTTTAAAAAATATCCAATAAACAAAAATTTAAAAAGTTTAAATTTTTAAAATTAATTTATTCTGTATTTATGAAAAAATAGCATTATCCGGTGATTAAAAAAAAAAAATGTTCTTGAAAAAAATTTAGGATTTGAAAAGACAAAATTTTCATTTTTATGAATTTTTAAATTTAAAAATTAAATTTTTTATTGAAAATTAAAAAATAAAATAAAGTCCAGCAATATTAGGAAGACAAAAAAAAGATGAAAACTTTTTATTTTTAAATTTTGAAACTAAAAAAAATCTTTTTACCAAAAAGTTGAAAAATAAAGATTTTAAAAAATATCCAATAAACAAAAATTTAAAAAGTTTAAATTTTTAAAATTAATTTATTCTGTATTTATGAAAAAATAGCATTATCCGGTGATTAAAAAATAAAAATGTTCTTGAAAAAAATTTAGGATTTGAAAAGACAAAACTTTTCATTTTTATGAATTTTTAAATTTAAAAATTAAATTTTTTATTGAAAATTAAAAATAAAATAAAGTCCAGCAATATTAGGAAGACAAAAAAAAGATGAAAACTTTTTATTTTTAAATTTTGAAACTAAAAAAATAATCTTTTTACCAAAAAGTTGAAAAATAAAGATTTTAAAAAATATCCAATAAACAAAAATTTAAAAAGTTTAAATTTTTAAAATTAATTTATTCTGTATTTATGAAAAAATAGCATTATCCGGTGATTAAAAAATAAAAAATGTTCTTGAAAAAAAATTTAGGATTTGAAAAGACAAAATTTTTCATTTTTATGAATTTTTAAATTTAAAAATTAAATTTTTTATTGAAAATTAAAAAATAAAATAAAGTCCAGCAATATTAGGAAGACAAAAAAAAGATGAAAACTTTTTATTTTTAAATTTTGAAACTAAAAAAATAATCTTTTTACCAAAAAGTGAAAAATAAAGATTTTAAAAAATATCCAATAAACAAAAATTTAAAAAGTTTAAATTTTTAAAATTAATTTATTCTGTATTTATGAAAAAATAGCATTATCCGGTGATTAAAAAAAAAAATGTTCTTGAAAAAAATTTAGGATTTGAAAAGACAAAATTTTCATTTTTATGAATTTTTAAATTTAAAAATTAAATTTTTTATTGAAAATTAAAAAATAAAATAAAGTCCAGCAATATTAGGAAGACAAAAAAAAGATGAAAACTTTTTATTTTTAAATTTTGAAACTAAAAAAATAATCTTTTTACCAAAAAGTTGAAAAATAAAGATTTTAAAAAATATCCAATAAACAAAAATTTAAAAAGTTTAAATTTTTAAAATTAATTTATTCTGTATTTATGAAAAAATAGCATTATCCGGTGATTAAAAAAAAAATGTTCTTGAAAAAAATTTAGGATTTGAAAAGACAAAATTTTCATTTTTATGAATTTTTAAATTTAAAAATTAAATTTTTTATTGAAAATTAAAAAATAAAATAAAGTCCAGCAATATTAGGAAGACAAAAAAAAGATGAAAACTTTTTATTTTTAAATTTTGAAACTAAAAAAATAATCTTTTTACCAAAAAGTTGAAAAATAAAGATTTTAAAAAATATCCAATAAACAAAAATTTAAAAAGTTTAAATTTTTAAAATTAATTTATTCTGTATTTATGAAAAAATAGCATTATCCGGTGATTAAAAATAAAAATGTTCTTGAAAAAAATTTAGGATTTGAAAAGACAAAATTTTCATTTTTATGAATTTTTAAATTTAAAAATTAAATTTTTTATTGAAAATTAAAAAATAAAATAAAGTCCAGCAATATTAGGAAGACAAAAAAAAGATGAAAACTTTTTATTTTTAAATTTTGAAACTAAAAAAATAATCTTTTTACCAAAAAGTTGAAAAATAAAGATTTTAAAAAATATCCAATAAACAAAAATTTAAAAAGTTTAAATTTTTAAAATTAATTTATTCTGTATTTATGAAAAAATAGCATTATCCGGTGATTAAAAAAAAAAATGTTCTTGAAAAAAAATTTAGGATTTGAAAAGACAAAATTTTCTTTTTATGAATTTTTAAATTTAAAAATTAAATTTTTTATTGAAAATTAAAAAATAAAATAAAGTCCAGCAATATTAGGAAGACAAAAAAAAGATGAAAACTTTTTATTTTTAAATTTTGAAACTAAAAAAATAATCTTTTTACCAAAAAGTTGAAAAATAAAGATTTTAAAAAATATCCAATAAACAAAAATTTAAAAAGTTTAAATTTTTAAAATTAATTTATTCTGTATTTATGAAAAAATAGCATTATCCGGTGATTAAAAAATAAAAAATGTTCTTGAAAAAAATTTAGGATTTGAAAAGACAAAATTTTTCATTTTTATGAATTTTTAAATTTAAAAATTAAATTTTTTATTGAAAATTAAAAAATAAAATAAAGTCCAGCAATATTAGGAAGACAAAAAAAAGATGAAAACTTTTTATTTTTAAATTTTGAAACTAAAAAAATAATCTTTTTACCAAAAAGTTGAAAAATAAAGATTTTAAAAAATATCCAATAAACAAAAATTTAAAAAGTTTAAATTTTTAAAATTAATTTATTCTGTATTTATGAAAAAATAGCATTATCCGGTGATTAAAAAATAAAAAATGTTCTTGAAAAAAATTTAGGATTTGAAAAGACAAAATTTTCTTTTTATGAATTTTTAAATTTAAAAATTAAATTTTTTATTGAAAATTAAAAATAAAATAAAGTCCTGCAATATTAGGAAGACAAAAAAAAGATGAAAACTTTTTATTTTTAAATTTTGAAACTAAAAAAATAATCTTTTTACCAAAAAGTTGAAAAATAAAGATTTTAAAAAATATCCAATAAACAAAAATTTAAAAAGTTTAAATTTTTAAAATTAATTTATTCTGCATTTATGAAAAAATAGCATTATCCGGTGATTAAAAAAAAAAATGTTCTTGAAAAAAATTTAGGATTTGAAAAGACAAAATTTTCATTTTTATGAATTTTTAAATTTAAAAATTAAATTTTTTATTGAAAATTAAAAAATAAAATAAAGTCCAGCAATATTAGGAAGACAAAAAAAAGATGAAAACTTTTTATTTTTAAATTTTGAAACTAAAAAAATAATCTTTTTACCAAAAAGTTGAAAAATAAAGATTTTAAAAAATATCCAATAAACAAAAATTTAAAAAGTTTAAATTTTTAAAATTAATTTATTCTGTATTTATGAAAAAATAGCATTATCCGGTGATTAAAAAAAAAAATGTTCTTGAAAAAAATTTAGGATTTGAAAAGACAAAATTTTTCATTTTTATGAATTTTTAAATTTAAAAATTAAATTTTTTATTGAAAATTAAAAAATAAAATAAAGTCCAGCAATATTAGGAAGACAAAAAAAAGATGAAAACTTTTTATTTTTAAATTTTGAAACTAAAAAAATAATCTTTTTACCAAAAAGTTGAAAAATAAAGATTTTAAAAAATATCCAATAAACAAAAATTTAAAAAGTTTAAATTTTTAAAATTAATTTATTCTGTATTTATGAAAAAATAGCATTATCCGGTGATTAAAAAATAAAAAATGTTCTTGAAAAAAATTTAGGATTTGAAAAGACAAAATTTTCATTTTTATGAATTTTTAAATTTAAAAATTAAATTTTTTATTGAAAATTAAAAAATAAAATAAAGTCCAGCAATATTAGGAAGACAAAAAAAAGATGAAAACTTTTTATTTTTAAATTTTGAAACTAAAAAAATAATCTTTTTACCAAAAAGTTGAAAAATAAAGATTTTAAAAAATATCCAATAAACAAAAATTTAAAAAGTTTAAATTTTTAAAATTAATTTATTCTGTATTTATGAAAAAATAGCATTATCCGGTGATTAAAAAATAAAAATGTTCTTGAAAAAAATTTAGGATTTGAAAAGACAAAACTTTTCTTTTTATGAATTTTTAAATTTAAAAATTAAATTTTTTATTAAAATTAAAAATAAAATAAAGTCCTGCAATATTAGGAAGACAAAAAAAGATGAAAACTTTTTATTTTTAAATTTTGAAACTAAAAAAATAATCTTTTTACCAAAAAGTTGAAAAATAAAGATTTTAAAAAATATCCAATAAACAAAAATTTAAAAAGTTTAAATTTTTAAAATTAATTTATTCTGCATTTATGAAAAAATAGCATTATCCGGTGATTAAAAAATAAAAATGTTCTTGAAAAAAAATTTAGGATTTGAAAAGACAAAATTTTCTTTTTATGAATTTTTAAATTTAAAAATTAAATTTTTTATTAAAATTAAAAAATAAAATAAAGTCCTGCAATATTAGGAAGACAAAAAAAAGATGAAAACTTTTTATTTTTAAATTTTGAAACTAAAAAAATAATCTTTTTACCAAAAAGTTGAAAAATAAAGATTTTAAAAAATATCCAATAAACAAAAATTTAAAAAGTTTAAATTTTTAAAATTAATTTATTCTGTATTTATGAAAAAATAGCATTATCCGGTGATTAAAAATAAAAAATGTTCTTGAAAAAAATTTAGGATTTGAAAAGACAAAATTTTCATTTTTATGAATTTTTAAATTTAAAAATTAAATTTTTTATTGAAAATTAAAAAATAAAATAAAGTCCAGCAATATTAGGAAGACAAAAAAAAGATGAAAACTTTTTATTTTTAAATTTTGAAACTAAAAAAATAATCTTTTTACCAAAAAGTTGAAAAATAAAGATTTTAAAAAATATCCAATAAACAAAAATTTAAAAAGTTTAAATTTTTAAAATTAATTTATTCTGTATTTATGAAAAAATAGCATTATCCGGTGATTAAAAAAAAAAATGTTCTTGAAAAAAATTTAGGATTTGAAAAGACAAAATTTTCTTTTTATGAATTTTAAATTTAAAAATTAAATTTTTTATTAAAATTAAAAAATAAAATAAAGTCTGCAATATTAGGAAGACAAAAAAAAGATGAAAACTTTTTATTTTTAAATTTTGAAACTAAAAAAATAATCTTTTTACCAAAAAGTTGAAAAATAAAGATTTTAAAAAATATCCAATAAACAAAAATTTAAAAAGTTTAAATTTTTAAAATTAATTTATTCTGTATTTATGAAAAAATAGCATTATCCGGTGATTAAAAAAATAAAAAATGTTCTTGAAAAAAAATTTAGGATTTGAAAAGACAAAACTTTTCTTTTTATGAATTTTTAAATTTAAAAATTAAATTTTTTATTAAAATTAAAAAATAAAATAAAGTCGCAATATTAGGAAGACAAAAAAAAGATGAAAACTTTTTATTTTTAAATTTTGAAACTAAAAAAATAATCTTTTTACCAAAAAGTTGAAAAATAAAGATTTTAAAAAATATCCAATAAACAAAAATTTAAAAAGTTTAAATTTTTAAAATTAATTTATTCTGCATTTATGAAAAAATAGCATTATCCGGTGATTAAAAAAAAAAAATGTTCTTGAAAAAAATTTAGGATTTGAAAAGACAAAACTTTTCTTTTTATGAATTTCTAAATTTAAAAATTAAATTTTTCTATTAAAAATTAAAAAATAAAATAAAGTCTTGCAATATTAGGAAGACAAAAAAAAGATGAAAACTTTTTATTTTAAATTTTGAAACTAAAAAATAATCTTTTTACCAAAAATTGAAAAATAAAGATTTTAAAAAATATCCAATAAACAAAAATTTAAAAAGTTTAAATTTTTAAAATTAATTTATTCTGCATTTATGAAAAATAGCATTATCCGGTGATTAAAAAATAAAAATGTTCTTGAAAAAAAATTTAGGATTTGAAAAGACAAAACTTTTCTTTTTATGAATTTTAAATTTAAAAATTAAATTTTTTATTAAAATTAAAAAATAAAATAAAGTCTTGCAATATTAGGAAGACAAAAAAAAGATGAAAACTTTTTATTTTTAAATTTTGAAACTAAAAAAATAATCTTTTTACCAAAAATTTGAAAAATAAATATTTTAAAAAATATCCAATAAACAAAAATTTAAAAAGTTTAAATTTTAAAATTAATTTATTCTGCATTTATGAAAAAATAGCATTATCCGGTGATTAAAAAAAAATTTCTTGAAAAAAAATTTAGGATTTGAAAAGACAAAACTTTTCCTTTTTATGAATGTTTAAATTTAAAAATTAAATTTTTTATTAAAATTAAAAAATAAAATAAAGTCTTGCAATATTAGGAAGACAAAAAAAAGATGAAAACTTTTTATTTTTAAATTTTGAAACTAAAAAAATAATCTTTTTACCAAAAATTGAAAAATAAAGATTTTAAAAAATATCCAATAAACAAAAATTTAAAAAGTTTAAATTTTAAAATTAATTTATTCTGCATTTATGAAAAAATAGCATTATCCGGTGATTAAAAAATAAAAATGTTCTTGAAAAAAATTTAGGATTTGAAAAGACAAAACTTTTTCTTTTTATGATTGTCTAAATTTAAAAATTAAATTTTTCTATTAAAAATTAAAAAATAAAATAAAGTCTTGCAATATTAGGAAGACAAAAAAAAGATGAAAACTTTTTATTTTAAAATTTTGAAACTAAAAAAATAATCTTTTTACCAAAAACTTGAAAAATAAAGATTTTAAAAAATATCCAATAAACAAAAATTTAAAAAGTTTAAATTTTTAAAATTAATTTATTCTGCATTTATGAATAAATAGCATTATCGAGTGATTAAAAAATAAAAAATGTTCTTGAAAAAAAATTTAGGATTTGAAAAGACAAAACTTTTTCTTTTTATGATTGTCTAAATTTAAAAATTAAATTTTTCTATTAAAATTAAAAAATAAAATAAAGTCTGCAATATTAGGAAGACAAAAAAAAGATGAAAACTTTTTATTTTAAATTTTGAAACTAAAAAAATAATCTTTTTACCAAAAATTGAAAAATAAAATTTTAAAAAATATCCAATAAACAAAAATTTAAAAAGTTTAAATTTTTAAAATTAATTTATTCTGCATTTATGAAAAATAGCATTATCCGGTGATTAAAAAAAAAATTTCTGAAAAAAATTTAGGATTTGAAAAGACAAAACTTTTCCTTTTTATGAATGTTTAAATTTAAAAATTAAATTTTTTATTAAAATTAAAAAATAAAATAAAGTCTTGCAATATTAGGAAGACAAAAAAAAGATGAAAACTTTTTATTTTTAAATTTTGAAACTAAAAAATAATCTTTTTACCAAAAAGTTGAAAAATAAAGATTTTAAAAAATATCCAATAAACAAAAATTTAAAAAGTTTAAATTTTTAAAATTAATTTATTCTGTATTTATGAAAAAATAGCATTATCCGGTGATTAAAAAATAAAAAATGTTCTTGAAAAAAAATTTAGGATTTGAAAAGACAAAATTTTTCATTTTTATGAATTTTTAAATTTAAAAATTAAATTTTTTATTGAAAATTAAAAAATAAAATAAACCAGCAATATTAGAAAGACAAAAAAAAGATGAAAACTTTTTATTTTTAAATTTTGAAACTAAAAAAATAATCTTTTTACCAAAAAGTGAAAAATAAAGATTTTAAAAAATATCCAATAAACAAAAATTTAAAATGTTTAAATTTTTAAAATTGATTTATTTGTATTTATGAAAAAATAGCATTATCCGGTGATTAAAAAAAAAAAATGTTCTTGAAAAAAATTTAGGATTTGAAAAGACAAAACTTTTCTTTTTATGAATTCTAAATTTAAAAATTAAATTTTTTTTAAAATTAAAAAATAAAATAAAGTCTTGCAATATTAGGATGACAAAAAAAAGATGAAAACTTTTTATTTTAAATTTTGAAACTAAAAAAATAATCTTTTTACCAAAAATTGAAAAATAAAGATTTTAAAAAATATCCAATAAACAAAAATTTAAAAAGTTTAAATTTTTAAAATTAATTTATTCTGTATTTATGAAAAAATAGCATTATCCGGTGATTAAAAAATAAAAAATGTTCTTGAAAAAAAATTTAGGATTTGAAAAGACAAAACTTTTCCTTTTTATGAATTTCTAAATTTAAAAATTAAATTTTTTATTAAAAATTAAAAAATAAAATAAGTCTTGCAATATTAGAAGACAAAAAAAAGATGAAAACTTTTTATTTTTAAATTTTGAAACTAAAACAATAATCTTTTTACCAAAAAGTTAAAAATAAAGATTTTAAAAAATATCCAATAAACAAAAATTTAAAAAGTTTAAATTTTTAAAATTAATTTATTCTGCATTTATGAAAAAATAGCATTATCCGGTGATAAAAAAATAAAAATGTTCTTGAAAAAAATTTAGGATTTGAAAAGACAAAACTTTTCCTTTTTATGAATGTCTAAATTTAAAAATTAAATTTTCTATTAAAAATTAAAAATTAAAATAAAGTCTTGCAATATTAGGAAGATAAAAAAAAGATGAAACTTTTTATTTTAAATTTTGAAACTAAAAAAATAATCTTTTTACCAAAAATTGAAAAATAAATATTTTAAAAAATATCCAATAAACAAAAATTTAAAAAGTTTAAATTTTTAAAATTAATTTATTCTGCATTTATGAAAAAATAGCATTATCCGGTGATTAAAAAATAAAAATGTTCTTGAAAAAAAATTTAGGATTTGAAAGACAAAACTTTTCCTTTTTATGAATGTTAAATTTAAAAATTAAATTTTTTTTAAAATTAAAAAATAAAATAAAGTCTTGCAATATTAGGATGACAAAAAAAAGATGAAAACTTTTTATTTTAAATTTTGAAACTAAAAAAATAATCTTTTTACCAAAAAGTTGAAAAATAAAGATTTTAAAAAATATCCAATAAACAAAAATTTAAAAAGTTTAAATTTTTAAATTGATTTATTCTGTATTTATGAAAAAATAGCATTATCCGGTGATTAAAAAATAAAAAATGTTCTTGAAAAAAAATTTAGGATTTGAAAAGACAAAATTTTTCATTTTTATGAATTTTTAAATTTAAAAATTAAATTTTTTATTGAAAATTAAAAAATAAAATAAACACCAGCAATATTAGAAGACAAAAAAAAGATGAAAACTTTTTATTTTTAAATTTTGAAACTAAAAAAATAATCTTTTTACCAAAAAGTTGAAAAATAAAGATTTTAAAAAATATCCAATAAACAAAAATTTAAAATGTTTAAATTTTTAAAATTAATTTATTCTGTATTTATGAAAAAATAGCATTATCCGGAGATTAAAAAATAAAAAATGTTCTTGAAAAAAAATTTAGGATTTGAAAAGACAAAACTTTTCCTTTTTATGAATGTCTAAATTTAAAAATTAAATTTTTCTATTAAAATTAAAAAATAAAATAAAGTCTTGCAATATTAGGAAGATAAAAAAAAGATGAAAATTTTTTATTTTAAAATTTTGAAACTAAAAAAATAATCTTTTTACCAAAAATTTGAAAAATAAATATTTTAAAAAATATCCAATAAACAAAAATTTAAAAAGTTTAAATTTTTAAAATTAATTTATTCTGCATTTATGAAAAAATAGCATTATCCGGTGATTAAAAAAATAAAAAATGTTCTTGAAAAAAAATTTAGGATTTGAAAAGACAAAACTTTTCCTTTTTATGAATGTTTAAATTTAAAAATTAAATTTTTTTATTAAAAATTAAAAAATAAAATAAAGTCTTGCAATAAACAAAAATTTAAAAAGTTTAAATTTTTAAAATTAATTTATTCTGTATTTATGAAAAAATAGCATTATCCGGTGATTAAAAAATAAAAAATGTTCTTGAAAAAAAATTTAGGATTTGAAAAGACAAAACTTTTCCTTTTTATGAATGTTTAAATTTAAAAATTAAATTTTTTATTAAAATCAAAAAATAAAATAAAGTCTTGCAATATTAGGAAGACAAAAAAAAGATAAAAACTTTTTATTTTTCAATTTTGAAACTAAAAAAATAATCTTTTTACCAAAAAGTTGAAAAATAAAGATTTTAAAAAATATCCAATAAACAAAAATTTAAAAAGTTTAAATTTTTAAAATTAATTTATTCTGCATTTATGAAAAAATAGCACTATCCGGTGATTAAAAAAATAAAAAAAATGTTCTTGAAAAAAAATTTAGGATTTGAAAAGACAACATTTTTCATTTTTATGAATTTTTAAATTTAAAAATTAAATTTTTTTTTTGAAAAGACAAAACTTTTCCTTTTTATGAATGTCTAAATTTAAAAATTAAATTTATCTATTAAAAATTAAAAAATAAAATAAAGTCTTGCAATATTAGGAAGATAAAAAAAGATGAAAACTTTTTATTTTAAAATTTTGAAACTAAAAAAATAATCTTTTTACCAAAAATTTGAAAAATAAATATTTTAAAAAATATCCAATAAACAAAAATTTAAAAAGTTTAAATTTTTAAAATTAATTTATTCAGCATTTATGAAAAAATAGCATTATCCGGTGATTAAAAAATATAAAATGTTCTTGAAAAAAAATTTAGGATTTGAAAGACAAAACTTTTCCTTTTTATGAATGTTTAAATTTAAAAATTAAATTTTTTTATTAAAAATTAAAAAATAAAATAAAGTCTTGCAATAAACAAAAATTTAAAAAGTTTAAATTTTTAAAATTAATTTATTCTGTATTTATGAAAAAATAGCATTATCCGGTGATTAAAAAAATAAAAATGTTCTTGAAAAAAAATTTAGGATTTGAAAAGACAAAACTTTTCCTTTTTATGAATGTTTAAATTTAAAAATTAAATTTTTTTATTAAAAATTAAAAAATAAAATTAAGTCTTGCAATATTAGGAAGACAAAAAAGAGATAAAAACTTTTTATTTTTAAATTTTGAAACTAAAAAAATAATCTTTTTACCAAAAAGTTAAAAATAAAGATTTTAAAAAATATCCAATAAACAAAAATTTAAAAAGTTTGAATTTTTAAAATTAATTTATTCTGCATTTATGAAAAAATAGCACTATCCGGTGATTAAAAAAATTAAAAAATGTTCTTGAAAAAGAATTTAGGATTTGAAAAGACAAAATTTTTCATTTTTATTAATTTTTAAATTTAAAAATTAAATTTTTTAATTAAAATTAAAAAATAAAATAAACACCAGCAATATTAGGAAGACAAAAAAAAGATGAAAACTTTTTATTTTTAAATTTTGAAACTAAAAAAATAATCTTTTTACCAAAAAGTTGAAAAATAAAGATTTTAAAAAATATCCAATAAACAAAAATTTAAAAAGTTTAAATTTTTAAAATTAATTTATTCTGTATTTATGAAAAAAATAGCATTATCCGGTAAATAAAAAATAAAAAATGTTCTTGAAAAAAAATTTAGGATTTGAAAAGACAAAACTTTTCTTTTTATGAATGTTTAAATTTAAAAATTAAATTTTTTATTAAAAATTAAAAAATAAAATAAAGTCTTGCAATATTAGGAAGACAAAAAAAAGATAAAACTTTTTATTTTTAAATTTTGAAACTAAAAAAATAATCTTTTTACCAAAAATTTGAAAAATAAATATTTTAAAAAATATCCAATAAACAAAAATTTAAAAAGTTTAAATTTTTAAAATTAATTTATTCTGCATTTATGAAAAAATAGCATTATCCGGTGATTAAAAAATAAAAAAATGTTCTTGAAAAAAAATTTAGGATTTGAAAAGACAAAACTTTTCCTTTTTATGAATGTTTAAATTTAAAAATTAAATTTTTTATTAAAAATTAAAAAATAAAATAAAGTCTTGCAATATTAGGAAGACAAAAAAAAGATAAAAACTTTTTATTTTTAAATTTTGAAACTAAAAAAATAATCTTTTTACCAAAAAGTTGAAAAATAAAGATTTTAAAAAATATCCAATAAACAAAAATTTAATAAGTTTAAATTTTTAAAATTAATTTATTCTATATTTATTAAAAATAGCATTATCCGGGGATAAAAAAATAAAAAAAATGTTTTTGGAAAAAAATTTTGGATTTGAAAAGACAAAATTTTTTATTTTTATGAATTTTTAAATTTAAAAATTAAATTTTTTATTGAAAATTAAAAAAAAATAAAATCCAGTAATATTAGAAAGACAAAAAAAGATGAAAACTTTTTATTTTTAAATTTTGAAACTAAAAAAATAATCTTTTTACCAAAAATTGAAAAATAAAGATTTTAAAAAATATCCAATAAACAAAAATTTAAAAATTTTAAATTTTTAAAATTAATTTATTCTGCATTTATGAAAAAGTAGCATTATCCGGTGATTAAAAAAATAAAAAAATGTTCTTGAAAAAAAATATAGGATTTGAAAAGACAAAATTTTTCATTACCGTGCGAGCCATACCTACATGGGGGACCATCCAGTCAGTCTAGGAGATCGGTTGCTCAGGCCGAATACAGACACTACCCCCCACTACTCCCCAACTAAGGCTAAACAGAATTAAAACGCAAAAAGAACAAAGAAAAACCTACCCTGGAATGGTGCTTTCCCCCCTAACACGTCTAACCACAATTGAAAGGCTACACAGCAACAACAAAAACTAGGCAACAAGCATGCAAGAAGAAGGCAGAAAAGGAAAAGAGTTCAAAAATTACCTGAATTAGCGGAAGGAGGATGAAGCAGCGGTTAAGAAAAGATGTGAGGGGAGAGACACGCGAGGGCACCACAAAGAAAGGTTCTGAGTTTTGGGAGCAAGAAGAAGGCAGAAAAGGGAGATATGAAGGAAAGAAGGAGTACCAAAACTGGCTGTTTAAAAACTGCCTCCCAGGAAGCGCGAAAAATCTGGGAGCAGAATAGTCTTTGCAAACAGAGTTTTCCACCCCATTATGAGCATTCAATGCTCGGCACTAGGAACGATGCGATGAAACGGTTGCTTGTGCAACCAAAGGACACGCGCGTTGGGGGCATATCCTTCCCACGAGCGGCCGACCAGACGAGCACAAGTGAGATGCGAGACGACACGCCATTGATAGCTCCCACGACTACCATTGGCGCGTGGGGGCACTGTTACGGCCTGGCCCATGATTCCCACGGGTCAACCCGGCCCAAGCTCCACCCGGCCCGGTTACGCGCCCTCCAACCGACCCGGACACGCGTCTTGTACGGCTCACACGCGGCTGCAGGACAACGTCCTTGAGAATATGGGCATGTCCCCATGAGGGGCCCACTACTGACATGTATATAAAGGGAAGATTGGCTCTTCCCCCGAGGTACGTCACCTTTCCCCCTATCATTTTCCCCCCGCCTGCACACTAGCTGACTAGAGCGTCGGAGTGTCTTTGCAGGTGGCACCCCCCCACTTTTCCTTCACAACGGGAGCTCGGCTACGTGGCAAATCCGGGCTTAGCACAACCGCGAGCGAGGCGTCCTCACCCCATCCCATAACCACCCGACCTGTCCGGCAACCGGTACCGAACATAAGACATACATGAGATCACTAGATCAAGAACTTAGGCTACGTTTGTTTCTGAGAACAGGACAGGACAAGACATTGAAAACAAGACATGACAAGACACTGATGGACAGAGACACAAAATTTTGTGTTCTTGTATTCTATTTAGTGATAAACTAGAATAAATTATGAAAATATAATTTATTCTCATTTTTTTTCATTCAAAAAATTTGAGATGAAAAATATAATAATAAAAAAATATAATTATAAAAAATTAATGAAAATAATGAAAAAAAGAATGAAAAATAAGTTGTGTTCCTTGTTAGTGTCCCTGTATCCTTCCTGTCAGGATGGACACAAAATACACTAATTTAGTGTCTCTGGACATATTGTCTCTGTCTATGTTTCCTCTGTCAAACATGATTTTGTGTCTCTATGTCCATATTTTAGTGTCCTATCTCTGTAAATAAACGCAGCCTTATGTGCAAAATAGACCGAACATACTGAACAGATTTGTTAAATCCGAAAAAGAAAAAAAATAGATCGAGCAGAAATTTTTAGTATATCAAACTAAAAGAATTCATCAAGCCCGCACTTCCGATTACTATGGTAGAAAAATAAAATATATGGCCCATAACTATGGGAGAAAAATGAAATATATAGTTTTGGTATAATATTTTTGGGTTTGGAATAATGAATTTAAATAGAATTAACAACTCCATTATAGTCCAATACAGGAATAAGAAGAACATGGATCCAATCATTCATGAAACTGTCAACCTCTTTTATCCATTGAGATTCCAATAGTTGGACCCACAAGCTCACTATCTTTTGTTTACAAAACAGGAAAAAAAATGAATTCCGCTAGATAATTAAGAATAGTTCTTTCAACTCCTACCAATTTTTATTGGGCTAGATTTTATAATCTATTTCAAAAAAAAAAATGTACAATCATTTATGATAAACCAATTTATTCTCAATTATTACTAATAAACATAATTAACTCTATCTTTTACCATTCAAGTTTAGTCCCATCTTCTAATCTCGATGGCTGTCCCTTTCCGACCTTCCTCTATTTCCATTCTTGGATGCATTTTTATCGCCGGCGTCAACAGTGGTCAGTGCCGCCCGTGCTTTCATAGGCGAGCAATCACTGGTCTTTAAAAGTATATCTGAGTGTCATCATTGTTGTACAAAACACTTCCTGTACAAGACACATTTGCAAAAGACACCTCTCTTTAAAAGACACCTCCACAAAAGACACTTACATTAGAAGAACATTCATAAACCAAATCAATGGATGATACATTCGTTCCTTCTTCTCCAAATATATGTTCCATCGATGAAGCCATCGGAAGAGCAGGATTTTTGTTCGCGGCTTCGGGACGACGTCGAGGGATACGCGTTCAATGACAATCGGGTGATGGAACACGCACGAATTTTTGCAATAACAGATTTTTCCATCACGAAACGGTGGCGCACCAATGAACCGGCGACGCAGTGGTTATTAAGGCTGGAACGGTAGCGCACCGCAGTGGCAGCGAATCGACACATGGCGAGGAAGATGACCGCAACCCGCACGATAAAAGCTTCTGTCGAAGCAAAACAGCCGCGCACTAAGAAGTCGGTGACATAGTGGTTGTGCAGCTGTGACGAGAGCGCGCTGCAACGACAGCAAAGCGGCGCTGTTGACGAGAAAGAAGATGTCGTGATAATAGAAAGAAGACGGACACTGGTCACAGTAACCTTGTGGGTGATTACTCAACATAATCTTTATTCAAATTTCTCATTAATGTCATTTTTTAAATTTTAATTTATTAAAATAATTTAAAATTAGTATTTATTAATTGAATTGTCAAAATAAAGTCCGAGATTCACTCTTGATATCCCATACTTTTTCATAGAAAAATGACTAGTCAAAATTTTTTTCCGTATTTATTTGCGAAAGTCATTTAGCATGGCTAAGAATAATTGAATATGGTCCAATAGTACTGAGTATGCTTAGAGGCATATCATGAGAATTTAAGTACGGATATGGGAAAATATAATACAGAAATTTTCTAACTCCATTTTTGTCAAATCACTATAGAATTCATTTTCACATGAAAGCATATGATTCTAAAGGTCCATTTTGTTTGCATTTTAATTTTTTATTTTTATTTTAAATATTTTTTAACTTACATATATGAAATAAAGAACTCAAGATAGAAAACTAACATAAAAAATATTATTCTTTTCATTTTTATTCTTCTTTTTACAAAAAATATTGAAAATAAAAAAAAAAATTGAAACTTAAAACGCAAACCAATCATCCCATAAATTTTGGTTTTAGAATTTGCACTCAATTTGCATAGCTCCTGCCTCCTAGATGATAAGCCATCAAACCAAATCGTCAAATTTGAATCCAGGTCAAAACTAGCATCCTAGGTTCTTTTTACCGATTAAATCTATCTTAGGACCTTACCTAATTGTAACATGAATTTTGTGTATTTATAATAATGGTGATGGACCCCATTTTATTTACTAATGAATTCTTAATTATTAGTTATTATGAAAGGTGTGTGGAGCGGCATACCAACGTCTGTCTCATTTGTTAGATTAGAATGCAGCAAAAGCATGGCGTTAATTCTTAGACTATGATTGTGAATTTGCATATTTGAATCAAAATGATAGTGCTTATATTCCTTGATCCTGAAGCCTAATTATATTGGATCTTAGTGGAATCATGATGCTCTACTATTTTTTGAGTATGTTATTTCCAAGTTGAAGTAACGAGTTATATTATTATGTCCACATTTCATATTTGAAATGTTGGCGTGAGTATACGTATATAATCTATGCTGGTTGAAGTATGAAAATACGAATATTAAAACTGTTAGATATTTTATAAAAAAATCAGTAATTTACGTCGGCCAATCTTTGATTTAATTTAAAACTTTCAATTCTTAAATCACCAAATCAGATAGAATTAAAATGTGTTTATTTTTTTTGTTATGTAATTAAAATTGGGGACTTAAACTTTATAAAATTTATAAACAGTCGTATTCTTTTTATTAAAAAATAGACCAACGACTAATATAATTAATTAATAATTATAATATCATCCAAACTAATTTTTATATTAACAAATTAGACTACAATTAAAATTAAAATTCGAAAAAAAAAACTTCATTATCAGAGGACTATAAATTGAGGACTGAGATGGACTTGATCTATAGCTACCATTTGCTAGCTTCTTGTAAACTTAATTAAGAGTTTTTCCATAGGTGTTCTAAGGAAATTTGCTAACATCTTTTCTTTTTTTTTTTAATAAACTTTTATAGAGCAAATAAAGTTTTGAATATTTCAAAATATTCAATGTGTTAAAAATTTATTGTTTTCAACAATTTAACAAAATGCTTTAGAACACTTTATAATAGGGTTGCAAGTAAACCAAGTTGACTTGTAAACTAGCTTGTATTTTGTGAGTAGAACTCGATCTTGAGTTTATATATGGTTAATTTATTGATTTTTGAGTTAGTTTAACTATTATTTTTTTATTTCATAATTTAAGTCACATAGATATTATAGATAGTGATTGTTATAATATCTAAAAGATGATAAAAACTAATATTTAATTATAAAAAATATAAAAATAAATAAATTTTAAATATTTAAAATTTATATAAAAATAAATTAAATCAAAAAAGAGAATTGGTGGTAACTTGTTGGCCTTAAGCGAATAAGTGCTGTAGAATATAAAATGGCATGCCCCCCAAAGTAGAGGTTGAGAGATTTATTCTCATAAGTAAGGATCTAGCAATCAATTGGAGTCATTTAATAAGTAACTCTACTAGTCCATTTTGTGTATGAACATGAGTTACAAGATGTTCAACACTTATACCATTGGCCATACAATAAGCATTGAAAGTTTGAGAGATGAATTCACCAGCATTATCAAGACGAATTATTTTTATTGGATTTTCTGAAAATTGTAATTTTAATCAAATAATTTGAGCAAGTAATCTCACAAATGCCAGGTTGCGAGAAGACAATAAGCACACATGTGACCATCTTGAAGATGCGTCTAATAGGACCATAAAATATCTAAAAGATCCACATGGTGAATGAATAGGTCCACATATATCACCTTGAATCCTTTCTAGAAATTTAAGAGACTCAAATCCAATATTTACTTGTGATGGCCTTAAAATTAGCTTTCCCTGAGAACATACAGCACAACAAAATTCACTAAATTTAAGAATCTTTTAGTTCTTTAGTGAATGTCAATGGAAATTTTCAATAATTCCCCGCATCATGGTTGTTCCAAGATGACCCAATCGATCATGCCAAATTATGAATTTATTTGGGTTAGTAAACTTCTGGTTTACAATGGCATGTGATTCAATTACACTGATTTTAATATAATATAATTCAGATGAAAGTGATGGTAATTTTTCTAATATAATCTTTTTATTTGAATCATGAGTTGTGATATATAAATACTCATGATTTTTCTCATTCATGGTTTCAATATGATATCCATTTCGGCTAATATCTTTAAAACTCAACAAGTTCCTTAAAGACTTGGTAGATAATAGTGCATTATTTATTATGAATTTTGTTCCTCCAGAAAACAAAATTATAGCTTTTTCAGATTCTTTTATCACATTATCTGAGCCAATAATGGTATTAACACATTCTTCTTTTGGTATAAGATGAGTAAAATATATATTACTTTTGAGAATTGTATGCGAACTTGCACTATCCGCAAGACAAATATCTTCACTAGATGTCCTTACCATTTACTTCAAAAATAAATAATAATAATAATAATAATAATAATAATAATAATAATAATAATAATAATAATAATAATAATAATAATAATAAAATTAGTAAAAGTACATGCCAAATAAAACTGTATTTTTAATTAGAATTATTTTTCTAAGAAGCACTGTACATAGTATCATATACTAAAAATATTATTATTATTATAGAACTGGACACATTTAGTGATTTTAAAATTTTTAAACATAAACATTAATATTTTATTAAATATCATTTATATATATCATACTTGAAATTCAAATGCATGAAAAATAAAGCTTAACAAGAAGTTTTTACATTATTTATTTACATAAGCACTTAACGAACTTAAATATTAAACTTTTTCCATCGTCAATGACCAATATTTTTTTCAGGATCCTCAAAGAAATCAAATACTTCATAATGAGTGGTGTAATTTTCAACAACATCATTTGAAATAACATGTCTCATTTTCTTTGTCATATTTTTTAAAGGATGCTTGATAAAAATCAACTAAGTGCCTTGGGATATGATAGATACGTGACCACTGACCATTTCCACTACAACAAAAATATTTATCTTTTATTGATTTATTTTACCAATTTTTTCTTTCTTTATCCCACTCTTGGTAAGATCTTTTTTTGTAAACATAATTTTTCTTCCTTCCATAATTTTTTTTTCTTACTAAAGTCTTGTCATTTACCTTTTCTAGGGTTATAATTTGCCGCATTTGTTTCAAGAAATGAGGCGGTGCCAGTTGAGCGCACTTCATGATTTCTTAGAAGCAATTCATTGTTTTGGTCAGCAACATGAAGGAAAGAAATTAGTTCAAAATTTTTTTAATTCTTTTTCTCGATACTGCTACTGTAGGAGCACATTCGATGCATGGAAGGTCGAGAAAATTTTCTCTAACATGTCATTATCAGTTATCTTTTTCTCATATAATTTCATTCGTGAGATAATTTGAAACATTGCTAAATTATATTTATTTATCGATTTAAAATCCTGTAGATACAAGTGTGTCAACTCATATTGGACTTGAGAAAATATCACTATTTTTGGATGATTATACCTTTTTTCAAGGTTCTTCCACAGATCTGTAGGATCTTTTAGTGTAAGATATTCATTTTTCAATCCTTCGTCAAGATGATGATGAAGGAAGATCATGACTTTGGCTTTATCCTTTTGGGATGCTTTATTTTCAGCCTTAATGGTATCTCCAATATCCATTGAATCAAGATAAATTTCATCATCTAATATCCATGATAAGTAGTTGTTTTCAGATATATCAAGAAAAATAAATTCAATATGAGAGAGTTTTGACATACTAAAAATTTATTATATGAGTCTTCCTAATTTTTTATTAGAGCCTTGTGCTGATAACGTGTTATAAAATAAATAAATAAAAAAGAGAAAATAAATATAAAATAAAAAAATATAAATAAAGGACTCTAGTATTAATATCCACCAATATTATTATCTTAATATAATAGAAATGATTCATATATATATTTATTAATATATGTAGTAGCGTATATGTAGAGAGAGAAAAAGAAAGAAAAAGAGAGAAGTGTTTTATGTTATTATTGTGTATCCTTTGCTCAGACTATACTCTTATTTATAGACATCCAAAATTTACTTTTTTAAATTTTATTAAATTTATTTCACCTTAAAAATTTGAACTTTTCATTATAGAAAAATTGAGTAGTCCATATAAGAAAGAAAATTACAAATCACTAAATGATAGATATTCATTCTCATCACCATGTTTATGGTTTTTTACACGTGAATCATTGTTTGTTTTTATGATACAAACATGCTACTAATTCCAAAGCTAGAGCAAGAAAAAAAAAGTAGGGGGAGGGTTGTAAAGACAAAATTAGACCTACTCAATGTCCCTAAGATGATCAAAATGTAATTAATATTAAGAGTGATATTACATTATAAGTCTTTTTTGTAAGTAAATTCAATTAAGTTGGTATAAAGTCTAATAAAAAAATGCATGTATATGTCACTATTTTTTTGGTATTTTTTACGGCACATAAATTTTTGTTGGAGAACACAAAAATTTTTAAAGTATAACAACATATTGATATATCATACAAATTTTTACTTATAGTACGCATTTTTTTGTAAATAACACACAAATCTTTACACATAACACAAATTTTGCTGGAAATGTATTATTAGTTGGATGAATCAATATTTTAGGTATGTACTCCTCTCAAAATTTTTATTTTGCACATAAAAAATTTCTATACTATGCATCAAAATTTTTGTGTTGCTCATAAAAATTTATGTATTGTACATATTTTATTAGTTGGGTGTTAATGTTTTTGATATGTGGTCTTTAATTTTCTAAACATTCATAAGAGAAAAAGAAAATAAAGACAATGATCATGATAATAAGAGAGGAATTTGGAAGAAAAAAAGAAAAAGAAATTAAACAACAACATCAAGAAGGAGAAGGAGAAGAAGAAGAAGGAAGAAGAAGAAAGAAGGAAAAAAGAAGTGATGATAACAATAACTACGACGGTGGCGGCAGTGACGATGACAATGACTTTGAAGAAGGAAGAAGGATCTTAAGAAGAAGAAGAAGAAGCGACTATCGTTAAAGGAGAGAGAAGTGAGGCACCAATAAATTTTTCTTTTTATACAACTTGATTAAATTTAATTACTCAAAAGACTTGGAGATTTAAAGGTCCGTTTGAAAAACATTAGAAGTAACTTTTTTTAACTTTTGACTTATGAAAAATAGTAGTATTAATGTCTGGTACAATTTTCAAAACCAAATTGCGACTTTCTAAAAAGTTATTTAGGAGCTTATAGAAAAGTTGAAAAAATGACTTCTTTCATAATACTTCTACTTTTCATCACATTTCTATAAAATAAGTACTTTTAGAGTTAAAAATCTAAACACAAAATAACTTATTTATAAGTTACTTTTAACAGAGTCATTTATTATTTAAGTTATTTTATCAAAAGGAACTTAATTAAATTGGTTATCTAAACTGGACCTTACTATATTTTGTAATATAGTATGCTACAGGGCATGGAGCTACTCATATGTACTAGCCAACATTTGCGAAAAAACCTAGTCTTTAGGGGGAATACCATTTATTAGATGTTGACTAGGAAACTGTTGAGGCCACCACCAATCCCAATAATTGTTATTATTTATAATTTCATGTCACTCAAGTTTACTATTCTTAACAGTATGAACTATGAAGCTAGAGCACTAAAGAGAGCTACAATTTTGGTTTAGTAACATCATTGAAATGTTGTTGTATAGTGACTTCATCACTGTGTTACAGTGATCAAAATTGTCAATGTGGTTATTAATGTTTATGTTTTTCTTCCTAGGAAATGCATACTTTATGGTTATAGTATAGTGGTACTATGTAGTGTTCTGATTCATCATGTGACATATCATCGACCAAGAACTGTGTGGTGATTGATCCTTCTAATTGAAGTTGTTACAACTTCCAATAACATTGTAGATTGGAAATGACAAGGCTCCTTAAAAGGGTCAAAATCAGTTTGTAAATTTGCAAAACCCTTTTGACTTTGTTTCTTTAATTGATGCAACTTCGCGCTTCTCATTCATTGTTGTGGGATCACAAATCAACTTGATTTTTGGTTCTGTTAACATTCATACCAATCAAAGAAAAAGATACTTCTCCACTTTACATAGGGTATCTTTTCTTTGCTTTTGTATTTTAGGTATATTTAAAGAATAATATAACTTAAGATGGGAAAGTATAAAAGTAGGAGAGTAATTTAACGTTACCAGGATTTTTTATTTTGTGGAACAAGACTCCAGTTTATAGTTCAAAGATAATAAATCTTAATCAAAGATAGTGACAAAATTAATCTGACGTCAACTTGAATGAATCCAAGATTTACTAGAGTTATCAAATCAATCCAAACTATAATGTTTCTTCATTTTTATTTTTTCACAGTAACTTCTAGTATCTATAATGCAGAACTATGGGGCAATTAGAGTAGTGTTTCTAACAAGAAGATTATTGAGAAGACCTTTTTTTCTTTATTTTTCTATGTCAATATTATATAGAATTTGGTATTCCCCATTGCAACTAAGAATCTATTAAATGAACATGGATAGCATCAGCTATTTTCGGATGACAATGTCTCTACTAACCAATGAAGACATAGCTAATCTTCAAAGAAGGACATATAGTTGACATTTGACAAAGTTAAAGAGCAAATTAAATGGCTGGGAATTCATCAAGTACTATTTGTTATATGGTTATAAGGTCATCCAGAAAAAGATCGAGTTATAAACTAGATTCTATCATCAAGATTTATAGCAAAATTCTGAAGAAGAGAGACTATACTTTGTATGAGAATTATCCCAAGTTGAAATGCTGATGGTTCAGAACATAAGTTTTAGAGAGAATTATGGTAGTTACAAGATTATATAAACATACATCAGATAATAATTAATATATGAGAAATTTACATTCTAAGTTGAGCCAAATCAAACCATATCTGCTCAAATGCTTTAACAATGAGATCATGGAATTCACTTGAATTTAGGGAGAGGTAGCAGGCAAGCAAGTCCTCCAGATCCTTTGACGCACGGATATTGTTCTCGACAATCATCTCTAACATTGACTCCCTAAAGTCACTTTGCGGATCAAATGAGGACTTAACCACAGCATATCCATCCGGAAACCCTGCATTCCTTGAACTCTTACTTCCATTGGAAGAAACATTCTTTCTTGCGTAGGCTTGAATCTTTCTGCTAGCTAGTTTTGGAGAATTGACTCTTAGCTTTATTCCGGACGGAGAGTTGGTAGGCAGCCGGCGAGATACATGACCACTCTTTCGCCGCCTAAATTCTCTGCCATTGCTTTCCTCTATGCTGGATTTGACATTGAGAGACTCATCATCCAATTCAGTTGAACTTCTCCTAGACTCGGCGGCTTCGGACTCAATGACCTTGTCATCAAACCTCTCTGACTTTGTCAATATAGGAGCAAGGCCTGATTGCGAAATCGTCTCAAGCCCATCTTTCTTGCTCATATCCCCCTTGAAATGTTCACTGTTCATGTCAATTATGATGTCATTTGTTGAAGAACTAACCCTGCAGCTGCAATTGGAGTCTATACCATTAAGCAAATCCGGAACTGAAAAGCTTTCACATTCAGACTCAGAGTAGACATATTCATAGAAATCATCATCAGATTCAGAAGAGCTTTCAACGGAAGAAGCATCATAATTTGGTGACTGAATGTTGTTGTGTGCCGAATCAAAATTAGAATTGACCATGAAAGTTGAAGAAGAAACAACAGTTGGAGAAGGCTTGTAAATGGTTTTCCTCCTAGACCTTCTCTTTGATGATGACATTCTTGGTGAAGAATCAATCAATGGACATGGAATGGTTCCACCAAAAAACTCTTTATTATTGTGAATTGGGATGTTGTATAACTTACCAGCTCTTATAAAAGCTTCATTGGGGAAATAATTCGAACACCTTGGATGTGACCTTTGTGATGTTGTTGGTGAAGTAACCTTGCTACTGGTGTTGTTCTTCAAAACATGATGAGATCCATTCCTCTTCCTTGATTTGCTCATATCTTTGAGCTTATAGAACCAAGCATTTGGAATCATATCTGAGAATCTGAACTTGTTATTACCCATTAGAGGCACTCTTCAGTGTTGTGTATTTATGATGGCTTAGATTTGTGCCAAATTCAAATATGAAGATGTTTATAACCAAAAAGCTTGGTTTATAACAGGTGGAAGAAAAACAAAGAATAAAGATTTGTGGTCCAATTGTACAAAAAGTTTTCTAGCATGAAACTAAGGGGACCAAGTTTGTCTACCAATTACTTTTTCTCATCATTGCTACCAGCAAATATGCACAAAGCTTCTTACTCTTTATATAACATGATTCACATAGCTGATAAGTCTCCAATTTTACAACAATTTATATTCCATATTTTAATAATAATGTAAGAATTGGTATTCCATGTATTGATGCTAATATAAGAATATTTTCGTGAGTATTTTAAAAATAATTTTGTAAGCACTAAAATAAGTTAACAGCACGTTTTAATTTTAATAGGATGATCGATGTTAAATTTATCTAAAATTTTAAAAACAAAGTGTTGTATAGTTGTGCTAGAAACTTTCCTTAGCACACACTATTCATCATGTTCAAAAAGCAGATGCCCCAAAATTTTCTCTGGAAGCTTAATATCTTAGTAAAGATTATAAAAAGAATTATTTGATGGCTGTGCAAGAAACCAATCAGGGTTTATCAACCACCATTTTTTTGGGAGGGAGGATTCAGAATCCACAAGCATTTTTGTTTTGAAAATCATCTGACATGAGAGGAAATTGTGATCCAATAGTGCATTGCATTGGTTCAATAATAGTGCCACATCATTGTTATTATTATCATTGTTTTTTTTTTTTTGTCGTTGTTTCCGTGCTGGTCTAGTTCTACAATGATCTATCTTATGAAAGTCAAAATCTGAAAGTATAAATCTAAATTTTTTGAATTTCACAAAAATACTTATAAATAAATATTATCAAAATGATCATAACATCAACCATGAGAATCAAACTCGAGTTACTATGACATATATAACCATTCTTTTGTCAATGATACCATAGTTTTTGAGCAAACAGCAAATTACTGAAATAAAATAATTCAATTTTAAATTTATTAAATTACAATTTTTTGAAACAGTAAATATATTTAACTTCAAATTTTTTACTAGATTATACTTTTTTTTATTTTTTAAAACAAACAGTTTTTTTTTTGTGGCTTAAAACAAACAGTTGAATATTTATTTTTATTATTGTTTAGAATAAAAGAGTACTGTATTTTTTATTTTCTAAATAAATAAAAGTGATTGTTATTGACTTATTGCATTTAAAAAATTAGTGTTTAATTTATTAAAAAATTAAAAATTAATATTTAATTTAAAAAGTATAAAAGTAAATAAATTTTTAAAGTTTGCTAAAAAAAATAAGTTATATAAAAATTAGACACCAATTCATACGCACAATATAATTATCCATAAATAAAAAATCAAAAGAAGATAAAATAATGCACTACCATATAACACCACCTTCAATTCTTAGTTTAATAATATTTTTTTTATTTGATAAATAATCATATTATTATTTCAGCTGTCAAAGGCTAATTATATTATATCTATCTTTAAATAACAGATTAATTTAAGACCCTTCTAATCACTTCATTCCGAAAGAGTTGGATAACAATAATATATAAATACTATTACAGTTTACAGAGTGTCAAGATTAAACTATCTAATATTTTTTCATAAATCGCTATACATAACAGTAATTTATACATGGTTATTCTTTCAGAAACTATTATACCCTGTAACGATTTATATAAAATAAAAAAATATTGCAAAAATATCTACTATTTTAAAAAGTTGCAATACGATAAGTTTAAAGTTCAATTATTTTATTTCAATAACTGCCTTTTTTTTTCATACAAGATACATGATATCTTGGCATAATAATCATATTAAATCAAAAGGTTTGCATGGTAAAAGCATGGATAGTGATAGAAACAAGAGACTTGAGAGAATGATGTGAAAAGTGTATTACTGAGTTATGTAAAAAGGTACAATATACAAGAGGTATTTATAGGTGCTAAATGAATCAGAGTAATAAAGGCATAGAATCCTATAATTAATATACAGATATACTACATAAATATAGACAATACTAATTGATCTTAATTGATGCTAATGATTCTCTAACATCCCCCCTCAAACTCAAGTGGGAGCTAAGGATACCAACTTGAGTTTGGATAACAAAGTGCGGAAACGAGTCGGGTGATGAGCTTTCGTGAAGATATCAGCAGTCTGATCTAGTGTTCCAATGGCAATGAGACGAATAGCATCAATAAGGATACGTTGCCGAACAAAGTGACAATCAAGCTCAATGTGTTTGGTGCGTTCATGAAAGACATCATTATGGGCGATCTGAATAGCACTGCGGTTATCACAAAAAATATCAGTAGGGGACGATTGAGGAGCTCCCAAATCTTCGAGAAGCCAACGAACCGAGACAACTTCAGCAGTGGTGTCAGCGAGGGCACGGTACTCAGCTTCCGTGCTTGAGCGAGCAGTGAACGTTTGCTTTTTAGCACGCCAAGAAATGAGAGCGTCGCCAAGAAACAAACAGTAACCAGTAGTAGAACGACGATCAGTGGGATCACCAGCCCAATCAGCATCGGAGTAAGCCTGAAGAGACAAAGAGGAATGGGCAGAAAAATAAAGACCATGAAAGAGAGTGCCTTTGATGTAGCGAAGAATGCGTAGAACTGCCGCATAGTGAGTAGTACGAGGAGCTGACAAGAACTGGCTGAGTACATGAACCGGATAGGCGATGTCGGGTCGGGTGACAGTCAAGTAGACCAGACCGCCAACTAACTGTCGATAGAGAGTCGGATTATCCAAAACAGTGCCATCCATAGGGGTAAATCGAACATTAGGCTCAAGAGGAGTAGACTCAGTGCGACTATCTGTAATCCCAGCACGAGCAAGAAGATCTGAAGCATACTTAGCCTGAGAGAGATAGATGCCATCATCGGTGGAGATGACCTCGAGACCAAGAAAATAGCTGAGAGAACCAAGATCTTTCATCTCAAAGGTACGGTGAAGTGAGGCCTTGAGAGCAGAGATACCATCAACATCATCCCCAGTGATTATCATGTCATCAACATACAAAAGTAGAAGAACAACTCCACGTTCGCTTTTACGAATGAAGAGTGCATTCTCATGAGGGCTAGAAGTAAAACCAAGACTGCATATGGTAGTGCTGAACTTGTCAAACCATTCACGAGGAGCTTGCTTAAGTCCATAAAGTGCCTTGCGAAGGAGACAAACCTTATCAGAAGGACAAGGATATCCCGGAGGTGGTTTCATATAGACTGTCTTTTTCAAATCCCCATTAAGAAATGCATTCTTCACATCCATCTGACTGAGAGACCATTTTTTTAACCGCGGCAATGGCAAGAAGAGCTCGAACAGACGTAAGGCGAGCGACAGGGGCAAAAGTCTCTTCATAATCAATACCATACTCTTGCGTACAACCTTGAGCAACCAAGCGGGCCTTATAACGGTCAATAGAGCCATCAGAGCGAGTCTTGATCTTGTATACCCATCTACTACCCACAACTTCCTGATCAGAAGGAGGATCAACCAGATCCCAAGTGTGTGCTTTTTCAAGTGCCTGTAATTCTTCTTGCATTGCTTGTTGCCAATTTGGGTTTGAGGAGGCTTCTCTGAATGTCTTAGGTTCATGTTGATGAAGAATAGTAGAAAAGCAATGGTAATCAAGAAGATGAGGAGGTGGATTCCGTACCCTAGAAGAACGAGCGGGAGGCGGAGGCATGACGGTAGGAGCAGGATCATCGTCCGGTCTGGAATCATCGGGAGATGGAGAAGGCGGAGGAACAGAAGGCTGTGGAGGGTCACTCGAGATAGAACCTGTAGAATCATCACTAGGAAAAAGCTCAACATTGGGGTTAGTAAACAAAGGTGACTGAGTAGTAGGAATCGACTCAAAGGATGAGAACCGAGAAAACATGTGATGCTCCCAAAAGACAACATGACGAGATATACGAATACGTTTAGAAAGAGGATCCCAACAACGATAACCCTTGTGTTCAGTGCCATAACCAAGAAAACAACACATACGAGCCCGAGGTTCAAGTTTACTATGTTCATGAGGCTGAAGAAGAACAAAACATACACAACCAAAAACTCGAAGAGAACTGTAATCTGGGGGGTATGATAAAGACGCTCAAAGGGAGTAACATTACCAAGAACAGAAGAAGGGAGTCTATTGATAACATGAACAGTAGTAAGAACAGCTTCACCCCAAGTACGCTCAGGACACGAAGAGGAAAGGAGCATTGCACGGACGGAGTCAAGAATGTGACGGTGTTTACGTTCAGCTCTACCATTTTGTTGAGACGTACCAGGACAAGAAAACTCAGACAGAGTACCCTGTTCTGCAAGAAAGGCTAAGAGCTTGGAATCACGGTATTCCATAGCATTATCACGTCGGAAAACCTTAATGGCCTTGGAAAACTGAGTTTGAATCATAGTAGCAAAGTTGATATAGATCTGAGGTAACTCATGGCGATTAGTCATCAAATAAACCCAAGTAAAACGGGAATAATCATCAATGAAAACGACAAAGTATCGAGCTCCGCCCATAGAGGCAGTGGGAGCGGGGCCCCAAACATCAGAGTGAATGAGATCAAAAGGAGAGCAAGCAAGAGATGAATTATTGTGAAAAGATAAAGCAGGTTGTTTGGCAGTTTGGCAAGAAATGCAGTTAAAAGATTCATTCGGAACCTGACCTAAAACACCCTGAGATATAAGAGGACGCAGTTTTCCTAAGGAGGTGTGGGCAAGACGTTGATGCCATAAGTGAAGGGTAGAGGAAGAAGAAGCAGCACAGAGATTTGGTACAGGAGGAATATGAAGACTTTCGAGTTCAAACAACCTTCCGACCTTACGTCCAGTCCCGATGATCTGTCCCGTCCGAGGATCTTGTACACGACAACCAGAAACAGAAAAGGTGACGTCAAAACCCAGATCAACAAGTTGACCAACAGAAATAAGATTGAAGTTTAATTTGGGAATGTAGTAAGTATCAGGAAGATTAACCTGGCTCTGATACCATGATAGAAACAAGAGACTTGAGAGAATGATGTGAAAAGTGTATTACTGAGTTATGTAAAAAGGTACAATATACAAGAGGTATTTATAGGTGCTAAATGAATCAGAGTAATAAAGACATAGAATCCTATAATTAATATACAGATATACTACATAAATATAGACGATACTAATTGATCTTAATTGATGCTAATGATTCTCTAACAGATAGGAGGTTGAAATCTTCACACACAAATAAATTATTCTATGCAACAAAATTAGGCCTCTTGACTCCTCATGCAATTTTTGCTGGCAATTGAAGGATTGAAACTCATGATCCGGTTCTCCACGCTCTATCTGATATATATATTTAAGAGCTTGAACCAACAAGGTAATGATGAATTTAGAAAACAGTGTGTTTATGGGTGCTGATTCATTTATTCCCTAAAGAGCCCTTTAAATGATGGCATTTCTTTTCCTTTTTGTCTACAATCCCCCACCTCCCCATTTCTATAACCATCTCCCAAAGTTTATCAGATTCGTTTTTTCTTTTTTCTTTTTTCTTTTTCCTTTTTGATTTTATTATGAAGTGTCCACCATTGTGTCCAAGTCCAACTACTGTTGTCCAAGTTTTTTTTTTCTATTTTTTTGGGAATTTTATTATTATTGTATAATTTTTATGGAAATTATACTTATAGGGGCTACCATTATAAACTTTAACCTACTTAAAAAATATAATTAAAATTAATATACATTTTTTTATTTGATAATAATTTTTAATTTAATCATACTTCTTATCTTATATCTTTTTATATAAAAAATATATTAAATAATAAAAAGTGTGACCTTTGATAAATTAACCACTATACTAACTTAATTTGGTTATTTTGAGTAGTTGAGTTTATTTAGGTATAATTTTGGATAGTTAAGTTTAATGCAACTTTGTTCTTCATATCTTGCCATAAACAAATTCATAAAAAGTCTATTTTGATAAGTAAAAAATATACGTTAAGCCCAATAGCATATGAATGTACTCACAAGGAAGGGATAACAATCATCCTTCCTAGGGCATTGGCCCTGGCCCAAATGCTTTTAAAAAAATAACTACCCTCTCTTAAACCCTACTCCATCTCGACAAAAAAAACCTACTCTAGAATCCTCACTTGAAGTGTATAAAGTATAAACCTCTTATTTCTCTCTTATCCTCTCTTATTTCCTCTCTTAAACCCTCATTTTAAAAATTTTAATTATTTTATTTTATTTTTAATTAAATCGGTTCAACCACAATTTGACTTTGGTTAGACTATTGAACTATTGAACCAATCACTCGACTGATTCATTGACCGGTTTAGGTCTCACAGCTTTGGTTTTAGTTTAGGACTTGGTTTTTGTGTTTTCTTCATTAACCTATGATAACCTTTCTTTCTTTTTTGGTCCACTAACCTTTTCTTGGTCATAACCTATAATAATCTACAAGGACAAACATGACTAATTTATAATTTTTAAAAGACAAATTTGATTAAAAAAATCTCTCAAAAACTAATTTAGAAGACTAATTTAGAAAACGAGTGATCTTTCAGGGACTAATTTGACCATTTATTCAACCCTAGATTAGTTTGCTTTACCCATTATCCTCTTGCCCCTGGGCCCAGGCCCAGGCCCAAGCGTTGATCTGTTTTGTCTTTCTCTGAATGAGGCTTCTCGGCTCTTGCTAGCTGACCTCGCTTCCCTTCTTCTCCGCGGCGGCCTACTCTCTTTTCTGCTTAACAGCTGCCTCCTCTTCTCCCCTCTGCGGCCTCCTCTCCACCGGTCTGCTCCGCCTCTCTGCCTCTACCTCTGTTTTTTTGTTTTTGCTGCTACACTGTTTTAATTTTTATTGTTAATCAAGTGCTAATGTTGCTGCTGCTATCGTTGTATTGTTATTGGTCCTGCTATTGCTAAATTGCTGACTAAATTATTGATAAAATTTCTGATCACATTATTGATCAAATTAGGTTGTTATGTTCAATCCTTTTTTTTTCCTGGTCATATTATGGTATATACAATCTTTGTTGAGGGTGGCTAAATGCTTATGCCACAGCATTTGCAAAAATAGTAGATACAAAAGCTTTAGATTGGGATTTTGATAATAAAATTTAATATTAGCTTTGTTATTTATGATGGTTGATAATAAAATTTAGTATTAACTTTGTTTATTTTTTATTTGGTACTTGAGATTAGTTACATGAGATTTTGGTGGATAATTTTGGATTTTTTTATGAATTGTAATAATTGAATATAAATTATTTTGTTGAGTGACAGTTGAAGTTGAAGCTGAAGCATGGAAGGTCTGCGGCAAATATGGTGTCAACAGCACCGGTCTCTTTCTCAGCTTCTTTTCCTCTGATCAATTTCTTCCAAGATTTTTGTCAAAGGTACATAGCTACACACACCCTTTTCGTTTTCCTGGGACTCTCCCTCTCTTGTGTAATATCATTATTACTATTTGCAAACTTGAGTACCAAAAATTTAGTTTGATTTTTTCAATAGTCTGCTAATTTGAGCTGTTTTCTTGATTATCTTAAAGTTCTGTTCAAGCAATTGCTTTTACTATGGACATTTGAATAACTGCAGAGCACGGCTGGTTATTCCTGCTATTGGTTTTAGCATTGGATTCAAATGGATTGATTCAACATTGGGGGTTTATACTTAATGAAATCTGTTTTGCACATCATTGCTGTAAACGATGATTTCAGAAATAGAAGTAAAGCAAATGGTCCCAGAGCAATTAGAAAAAGGAAATAATAGCATATTACAATGCAACTAAGTAGTTGCAGCCGCCAGCCGCCTTTGAGTAGGAATCAAGCAATAACTTGCATTACTTTAGATTGTGGTATATGGAAAAAGGTTTAGTTTGAGTACAATTTAGCCATCTTAATGCCAATCCTGTTTAGCGTATATGATTTAATGATTTCTTTATTTATTACTGTTATAGAAGTGTTTGATTTGCCTTTGCCCCGAAATTTAAGTTCTCTCGTTTTGCTGTTGCTGTGACATGAACTGAATGAAAATCTTGGTGCAGGTTTAGCATTTTCTACCACAAAAGAGAAATTAGCTGAAGCCTTTTCAGAATATGGCAATGTCCTAAATGGTATGTTCTTCTTCTATTGTCACTACAAGCATTGAACATGAATGTCCCATATTAAAATCTTAATGTACCTGTAAATGTCATTTCCCTTTTCCAGCTGATATAGTACTGAACAAAGCCAAGAACAGATCTAAGGGTTTTGGATATGTGACCTTTGCTAAGGAGGAAGAAGCCCGCAAGGCACAGATGGCTATGAATGGAAAGGCAAGAATCTAGTACCTTTATTTTTCTCTTCTGTGAAATGCCAAAATTCATAAATGAATCAACCCTTTACTTTTTCTTTTGTTGCAGATATTGCATGGACGTGTTCTGTACGTGGATATGGAACCAAATAAGAAACCAGAAAAATCATCTTTTGACAAGGCAACTACTGATGGTTGATTTGATCCTCAGTGATGCTTTGCATAACCACTAATTATTCTGACTCACAAGGGGGAACTTGATACATTCCAAGCCTAAGATTAAATTGTGAATTTAGTAGAATTCTCTTTAGAGTTAGCAACTGGCTTGAACATAATGTATCAGAATGGGACCTTAAACATGAGAAGAAGGAGCTGCATCTCCTCTCAGTGTTTTGCATATAACAATGTTGTTTTGTTCACATTGTATAAGTTCTCTCTATTTTGATCCACCAATGATGTTAAGCGTGGTAGTGGTCACATTCACACCTAGTAACGGGTCCCTGGTTGCTAATCATGCTTGTTGAGAAGCAAATTTTTATGTAAACACCTTTGCAAAGCATGGCATGCTCGTAAAGGATGAGATCTCAATAAATCTCTGTTTATTTTCCTAGTAGTCATGCCTGTCACTTTAAAATTGACTTTATTTCACTATTATGCATACTAAAAAGTCGCTTGAGCAATTAAAATATATGTTTAATTTGAGAGACTGTATCGGTTATTATATGATGAGGTTAAAATACAATTTATTGTATTCGGATTGGGCGTTATATAATATGCTGAAACTTAAGAGAATTTTGTAAACTTATTTCCATACAATTTTGCGTGAGTAAAATTGTTACACTCGTTTTTCCGAGAAGTTTTACAAAACCAAAAAAGATAATGCATATCCAATTAAAACACCACATATTTACTTATCTATTATACAAAAAGAAGTGAAGATTCAATCCGACCTTCTTTTTTTTTTTTATCTTCACCCGTAGAAAACGGATAGGGGCCGATTTGTTCCATCTTCACCCTCTTTATCTTCACCCGTAGCCCTTATTCACACAATCCTAGAAACTCTTATTTACGTAAAATACATGTCCAAAATTTAACTAATTATTCCCAGATAAAATTAAAAACGGCGTGTATATATATATATATATATATATATATATATATATATATATATATATATATATATATATATATATATATATACTGATTATTTGTTATTACCTGTTTTTGTAAGTTGTGATTGTGGTGAAGAAGATTATCATATTGCTGTTGAAGGGTATCCAAGCTTTGTTTCAATGCAGCAAAGTCTTTTTTCAACCTGCTTGGTCTTGAACCTTGCCCTTCAATTTTGAAATCTGATGGCAACTTAACCTGGGTGCAAACCAATCTCTTTTACGAGTTGGAACTTTGATAGAGAGGTGCCTACTACTAACAGGTTTGGACTGTGTTACAAAAGGAGAGGTAAGTAGGGGTCAAGTAGAAGTGTTTTAGGAGTTGTTAGGATATCCAGCTGGCTGAGAGGTTGTTATAAATAGCTAGGATATAGTTGTTTAGGGAGGATAGTTTTTCTGTTGTGAATTCTGTTAGAAATTAGAGAGGATCTCTCTCTCTCTCTGAGCTGGTAGTTCCAACTGTGTAGAACCTTTTAGGGAGAGCTAATTGGCCATCCCGGTATATCAATAAAGCTTGATCCTTCTGCTACTACTGGTCCTATCAACTGGTATCAAGAGCTTGAGGATCCCGACGCTGAATGGTGCAATCGAGATCGAGAAAAATGGAGTCACGATTTGACACGATTGAATCGCGCATGGAGGAGATGTTCCGATCGATGCAGGAGACGCTACAGCGCTTCGATTCTCGAATAGATGCGTTCGAAAATCGCGTGCCTAATCGGAATGAGCGTGGTTCACCGGGATCGCACCTGGCCGCAGGCTCATCGGCCGGAAGCCGCGGCGCGCCGGAGCAATGGCGAAAGCTGGAACTTCCGATCTTCCGCAGAGACGACGCGGTGGTTTGGGTTGAACGCATGGAGCAATTCTTCTTGCTGCGCGCAGTGCCAGAGGAGGAATGGCTCACGGTCGCCACCTTTGCAATGGAAGGAAGGGCATTTACGTGGTTCAGGTGGTGGGAGGCGACGGCGCCGGTGTTGTAGTGGCGGTTTTTCAGTGCGGCGCTGCTGCGGCATTTCCAACCGGAACGGCTACAGAGCCCTTATCAAGTGCTGCTGAAGCTGAAACAGACGAACTCAGTGCGGGACTATGTTGACCAGTTCGTGCTTCAAGCACGGCCCCTCCGTGGAATTGCGCCAGAGTTGCTGATGGATCTCTTCTTGAATGGACTAAAACCAGAAGTAGGGGAAGAATGTAAACTGTTCCCATACCAGTTAGTGGACGAGTTAATGGAACTGGCACAGAAGGTCGAAAACCGTAACGCTGCCTTGCGAGGGGCATCGGGACGCGGTAAATCACTGGCTCCCAACTTCGCCACTGCCAATTCAACCGCTACCAAAGTGGTGCATCCCGCTACAGCGTCCACCTCTGCAGCAAGCGACAGCGTGGAATCGACGACGGACCCCTTGTGACGGCGCGGATTGAGACATCTCAGCAACGAGGAAAATAGAGCTAAGCGGGCCAAGGGGGAATGCTTCCTCTGTGACGAACCATACACTGCAGATCACAATTGCAAGAATAGAGAGTTCAAGCTTTTAATCATGGAGCCAGACTTTGAAGCGGATTGGTTACAGCATGAGGCAGTTCCGGAAACAGGGGAACATGGACAATTGGAGCTTAAATTCATGAGCTTGAGTGGACATCACAAGTCAATCAAAGCCTGGGCAAAGGTAAATGGCCGCCGTGTACGCGTTCTCATAGATTGTGGAGCTTCGGATAACTTCGCGACACCAGAGATTATCACCGAGTTGGGCCTGAGAATTGACAACACCCCTAAGTTCCAGGTCAGGGTAGCGGACAGTACCAATACAGAGGGACAGGGAAGGTGTTTGGGTGTCACACTCCAATTCAAGGAAGTGGCAATCAAGGAAGACTTCTTCATCTTTCCAACTGACGAAGCGGAATTTGTCCTGGGACTGGCGTGGCTAGATAAGTTGGGAGACGTTCTTGCAAACTTCAAAAAATCACGCCTTCGATTTCGGAATGGGGATAGCATGGTCACATTGCAGGGGGACCCGGAGCTGTGCTATGGAGGTATGCACCTTTAATCTGCAGTTTTGTCCATTCAAGAAGGGGGAAAAGGATTTATGGTCCAGCTGTGGCTACGGTATTGCAGGTACCGCAGGTAATCGAATCAGTGTTAGCATCTCATGCTAAGGTGTTTCAGGCATTACCGGGGCTGCCACCACATCGTTACCATGATCATGCCATTCCACTAATAGAAGGAGCTTCAGTTCTGAATATAAGAGTTCAAGCTTGTTCTCCACCTCAAAGTTCTTCTCCAGAAACTCAACTTGCTCGCTTATCAACCTCCTCTTTTTGCAACTACTACCTTGTTGCACCAAGCAACAATCACAATCTTTATTATTAACGCCGACAATGTTCTCTTCCTTCTCTATTGTGGCTTCCAACAAGGGCCTATTTTTTTATTCTGTTGCTACTAATATTCTGAAAGTTCACCACTGAATTTGATCCTTGGAAAGAAGGTTGAAAAGGATGAAGATAGAGAGGGTGAAGGGATAAATGGGTCCCTACTCCCTATCCATTTTCCAGTTATCAACGTGGCACTTAACGTACCAAAAAAAAAAAGGGAAAGAAAGGGAACAAAGAGAATCAATGTCTATTTTTTTTTCCTTAAAATACCCTTCTTTTATTCTTCTCTTTAAAAATCATAATTTATTTTTTTTGGGTATGGTCAAAAAATGTTCTTTCTATTCCTAAGACTTGAACTCAACATCATTGGTTAGGAAACCAAATACTTACTATAACCTCACATTTGTTATTATTACATACAATAAATGAATCCATTAGTTCTTATAAACAATACAACATTTTCTAGAAATATAGACATAGCTAAACTCATCCATCCAAGAACCTTCAGGTCACCAAACACCCATCTCCATCAAAGGACCTGTGATAATGAATGAAGGATTCTTAAATTCCAACTATGTTATACAATTTTCAATGATACAAAATCAAAGAATGATAAAAAGTGCAGTCTCCAAATCAAACTGTACATAGAAAACACATTCTAAGAAAAGAACGACTTTTTCATCCTTTTCTTCTTTCTTGTAATTACAAGTTTTTCTCAAAGATAGAGCAGGACAGGCAATCAACAATTGATCAAGGTGAGTTTGACGAGTTGAACCTAGCACCATGACCATACAATGATGGTAGAAGCCATCGGAGGAAGCCAACAGTAGTTTCGCCTTTTGATCTCTTTGTCGAGTACTCAATCAGCATGTTCCACAGGTCCCCAACCGTCCATCTCTGTGACAAAATCCAACTAGCCACCTGCACAATATCGAACCCAAAGTTCCTACTAAGAATCTTAACATCAAAACAAGTCCATCTCAAGCTGAAAATGTTGCCGGCACTCAGCTGGATGGAGATACTCAACGGATGGACAGCATCCACCAATTGCAGAGAAACAAGTGATGAAGGAAGCAACGGATAATGATGATATTCATTGAAAACAAACCACAAAGATAGCTGCCAACACACCATTAAGAAGGAAAATTCAAATTACCTCGTCTAGGTTCTGCAACGCCTCCAAGCCAAATGTGTAGTATGCTATGAAAGGTCTTAGGGCCTGCATGGAACGAACCAACACGAATTCAACATTTTGAATTGTCACCAAAGAATGAAAATAATCAAAATATGTGTTACCTGTGAAGCAGCAAGCCACTGAATTATAGCCTTTAGTTCAGGATCTCCTCCAAATGCACCACATCCCCAGTTTCCGGTTGCAACCCCAATATTATTGCCCTGCTCCATCCGTTGGTAGTTATTTTGAAATTTTTCGAATTCATGATTTGAAATTTCTTCTTCACTTGTTTCCATATGTGTTAGCGTTGAAGCATCAAACTGCAAAGCAAAAGAGAAAATGTCCGGAAATATCTTTTATGAGAATTTCATACTTAAACATGGCTGTTCAACCAAAAATCCAATTTCTTTGTTTATTGACAGACATGATGAAAACCAACCTGTTCAGATGACCATCCATTCTCTTGTAATATTTTCTGATACTTCTGATATTTAAATTGGTATAGAAAACCACAGAATGCCTTATTGATCTCTCTACAGGAATTAGCAATTTGAACTTTTTTAACCATTGCAAATAATAATATTTTCCCAAATAATTGTTTTTGTAATACGCATTAGTTTAAAGGAATTGAACTGGAAAAGACCATAATAAATGAAAGAAAAATATAATTACAAAAATGAAGTATGGCTACTATTTATAATTATCTCTTGACGTAAATCATACACATTCCTCAAAATGATTGAGAAAATAAAGCTAAAACAAAGTTTGAAAAGAGTTTCAACTTTGCAGCGGATACATACAAAACACCCATTTATAGAGATTCAGGAACATAAACCAAGATTTACTAACCGTAATACAAACTTTTCCCTATATTGTCTCATCCCTGGGCTACATAATGCATCAATTGCAACAATCCTGGTTTTACGTCTTCCAAGATTGTCTACGTCCCTTTCATCCACATAATCACCGGAAAATCGAAATGATGATGCATACCTAAAGAATTCAGGATATACTTTTATCATTAGGTTACGAAGGACAATAAATACCATATTGGAAAACATGCAGCAACACAAAGAACAATAAAATGTTTGACCCTTTTTTTTCTCGGTGCATAAACAGAAAACAGTGAGAAGAAAAACAGATGTCGAATTTATCCAGTTAAAAAAAAACATACAAATAATAGACAAACATTAACAGAGGCAAAAACAGAGGAAATACACTATGCTAAGCATAATGATGAAGAAACATGATTTTCTTCCACCTTACTCGAGCAATAGGCATTAAAAATATTCTTCTCCAAATAGAAGTGAAAACCATTTTGTAGTGCTCACCCTGTATAACTCGAGAACCTTTCAACGCCAACAATATCTATAGCCTCGTTTTCCTCCATGGCTGTCAAGAAAAGCATGCCAGCAATCAATTCTGGACTGACCATGAAGCGAATTTCTTCCTATATCAGACAATTACAAAAGATATAATAAAAATAAAAATAAAAATAAAACGAAGAAAAATTACACATCAGCAGGCAAAAATTTTCACCCGGCAAAACAATACCTCAATCTACAGTGTCTACAAAATGATAAAAGTTGCTAATACAAAATGTACCCCACACCATATACATATCCATGTAAAACATATCAGGAACTATGATCTAAACAGCTATCCTATTTGCCAAGAATTTAGGTCTCATGGTAATACTACACTGTACCTGTACACAGCCCCTTCCAAGAGCACCACCACCAAGATATTTATTTGCAAAATCCACTTCAACAGCTTCACCTGATTGATCTTCTATGTGTCCTGAAGTGTGAACCTATGAAAATGCCATAGTATTACCTTGTAAAGTAAATATTTCATTATCAACCAAAAAGAAACTGGCCTCCCAGTAGTAGAAAATGAATTTCCTTCAATTACCTCGAATTTGCAAAGAGGTATAGCCGAAGTGCTCCAAAAGTTAGACTTTGGGTAAGAAATTAGATCAGCATCACCTTCAAAGGGTAGTACTTTTCGCTCAAAAGAGACAACACCCTTAGGCATATCAGAACTTATCCTTTGAAAATAGTGAATGATGCATCGAATCTTACTTTCCTGCTTTTGACTGTAATCTTCATATAGACTCCTGAAAATGAAGAAAGCATAATTGATCTGTTCTATCCAAAATTTACATCAATTTTACTAATACATTCAGAAATTTTTGCAACCAGACATAATTTTATAATAGATAAATATTAGAACAAAATGAAACTAGAGCAATATCAATACCCTCTCTTCCTATTTTTCACACCCATTCAGTCACCATTTCACACAGAAAACAGCATGACATTGGCTGCATCATCTTGATATCAATAGGGCAGCCCGGTGCACAAGCATCCCGCCATAACGCAGGGTCTAGGGAAGGGCCACAAACAAAGGGTATGATGTACGCAGCCTAACCTAAAATTACATCCGTGGCTGTTTTCACGGCTTGAACCCTTGACCTTGAGGTCACACGGAGACTGAGACGAAGAGAACTCGGCTGTTGCTCCAACAGTGCAAGAAAAACAAAAGACTAAAAACATCAAATTAACAAAGAGAAAGAAAAGCTATAGATTCCATACGCAAACAATTGATCGAAATTGATTATTTGAAGCTGTTTCATGTATCTGTCATGGTCCGGGAATAGGCAAAAAAGCGAACACCCAAGAAGAGCAGCAATCAACTCCTAAAAAGCAAAGAAATGATAAGGTTGACTATAATAACCATAGTCATCAGTAGTGGCAGCCATTAAGCAAGTTATATTATTGAGTAAGAACATACAATACAGCAAGTAACTGTAATTCTAATGCCGTTGGAGTAAAATCACATAAACTCATAGCAAAAGAAGCAAACCCGGGAAAGGAACACAATTCCTGCTTCCTGTGAATCCAACATGCGAAGACCGGTTCCAATCATAGCTCCCACATTTAAAACCTTATCAGCATTTTCATAGTGTGCTTCCAACAAAGATGGCAACCTCAAAAGCAAGCTCCCCAATGCTGGAACAACCTCCTCAAACCACTTCCTTGATTCCTCCCTAGTCATCAGCTGAAACAAAACAACACCGCATAACCCCAAAATCCCAACTTTAGAATAACCCACAATTCAAAATTGAAAATTGAGTGGGAAGTGCGTAATTACCTCGTCGAAGAAGAGGGAGTATCCAAGAGAAGTGGAAGGAGCCAAGGAGTTGGAAGAGAGAGAAAGAGAGTTTCTGATGTCTTCAATGGCGGTGAAGAGGATGTGGCCTGAGTCAACGTGACTGTGAAGAGGTCCTCTGGCGAGTTCTTTGAGCGCTTCAACCACATGCGACGGCCAAAACAGTGTGGAAGAACGCATCACCACTGGTAGGTACGGCAGAAACGATCTCAGGTCTTCCCTCTTCTCCATTTTTCTCTTTTTCTTGTTACGCCGTTTCACTAACAAGGAACGAATACTCTTCAAAGGAAGGTTATGAGAACCCAATCAGTCATGGAACCACTCTAACTACTGATTTATTAGTTTATTGATTTAATTGATCTAATTGTATTTTAATCGAAAAAATTATTTTAAAATAAAATAAAATAATAAATAAATTATAAATAAACATCATAAAATATAACTTTAATTCACTTTATCTCTATAACAACAGTGTCATTCAGACAACATAATTATTGAATACAATGCAAAACTACTTATTTATTGAGATCTTACATTATACAAACAACTTTTATGACTTAACTTTGCACATTTTCAATAAACAATTGTAACCAGTATTATTTTTTTTATTTTTTTTATTTTTTACAATGATATATACAAATCACGTATAGTACAAAATTACAAACTAACTGAAAATAGATATGAACTTAGATGCATGATCATATAGTGCAGTGAGGTGAAATTTTTGTCTTTGTTATTAATATAAGATTATACAATCCTCCCCTGTGAATTTGCTCTAGGAACCAGAGAGCATACATTCATGAAATTTGCATACATTATAATATTCATGAATTCACAAAATATTTACTCTAGGAACCAGAGAGCATACATACTGGACTAGGCAAGTAATGCTTAACTACATTGAATAAATTTGCATGACCTTGATATGACTTTGACTAATAACACATATAAATATGCATTGAAAAAGTACAAAATTTCAATAAACATTACTAAACAGCGGCAAGAAAGAACAATCATCATTCAACAACAAACATTACAAACAGCAACAAATAATCACACTATTACCAAATTAAAAAATAATGAAAACTATATAACCCCAATCATAAACACCATTACCAAATTAAATAAAAATCAACCGAAAATCACCTTGCAAATAAAAAACTCAATAATTACATCAGTTATCCAACTAAATAATTGCATCACAGTTATCATAAACTGATTTCAAAGCCTAGGAGCAGAGTGAAATTAAAAACATGAAGCATATAATAAATCAAAAGATCACCAATTACAAATTTTTTAATAAGAACAGAAGTTAAGAACAATAAAAAATGAAAAAAGCTTCAACAGTTTTCAACCCAATTTTAATAAAGCTCATCACAATGATTAACAACAACAAAAAGTACTGAAGGAACAGTGAATCAATAACAGGCAGTGCAAATTTAAAATTTAAAAGTTATCAATTTAAAATTTATCATCAAATACAATCAGTGAGCAAAGCCAATCAACCAAGCACTGACTGACTGAGTATTCTATTCTGATTTTGTGACTGGGAAGCAAAAAATTCAGCAACAAATTCAAGTTACAGCAACAAATTTAACAAATCCAAGTAAAGTCCCAATTTACAGCAACATTTAGATTAGCAACAAGGCAAATTTGATTAGCAATTCAGCAATATACAAAAATACAGGGAGAAGGAAAATCTAAAAAAAGAGAGAACAGGGAAGCGATGGTGCAGGGACTCACCAACAGTCGACGGTGAGTCGGCGACCACCACACAGAAGGCGACGAAGCAAGAAACAACCTCACGAGTTGCTTCTGCCGCTGGAGACGAGACAGACGAACCACGAGATGCCAGTGACTGAGATGAGACTCGAGTGAGACTGGGAGCAGGCAGAATCGAGCAGAGACAACCACGGACGATGAGCAACAACCAACACGCACAGCTCGAGCACTCACTGGCAGAGGGAGGTGCGAGCAGCCGAGCACAGAGGAGAATGGCGAGATGCGAGCAGCCGACGTGGAGGATCCGGCGAGAGACCCGAGAGCACGAAGATGGAAGTTCTTGAGTGCGACAGACGGCGACAGCAGTCTCTCACTCCGACAGACGGCAACAACTATTGGTGGAGGCTAGGGTTTGCTTTCTTTGGGGGAGGCTAGCACAGTTTGCTCTTTGCTGAAGGAAGGAGTTGAAGAAGTGGGGAATGGAGGAGGGGATTTAAATATGATTTTCGGACTCAGTAGGTCCTTTCGAGTTAGAAAATGTGTTTTCTGCGAAAAACCGTGAAAAATCGCAAATTGACAGTCGAACCGGTTCAAGTCTGTTCGGTGCTGCGCGAGAAGCAGTGAAAATAGCCGAAAACCTTAGAAACATATTAGAGATGGAAAGTCGGGCGTTAGTGTTAAAAGTTTGGCCCGAAGTTGGGCCAAACGATCTAAAAACGCTAACGGGTTGAACCGGGCCCAAGTTGAGCCCAAGTCCATCATATATAGGGGTGGCAGTGGGGAGGGTAGGGGCGGGTTTTCGCCCTACCCGACCCCGCCCCGCCGTCCTGACATGCATATACAACCCGCCCCCATCACTACCCGCGGGTAGTAAATAGCAGAATCCGAACCCGCCCCTGCGGGTACCCGCCCCACCCCGACCCGCCCCTGTAAAAATTAAATATTTTAATTTTTACCTATTCATATATAAATTAAGACAAAAATTTAAAATTCATAGATAAATTAAAATACAAACATAAAATTCATACAATGTCATTAGCTAAAATAACTTAAAATTAAAAAAATATTGTTAGATCACTACAAATTTAACACCATAATAAAGAAATTACAATATTAGATATAAAATGATCTTCAACCCTTATTTTTTATCACTTTCAACATCTTCATCATCATTAAAAGTTTGCAAATCAATATTTAAACCTGAAAATTAAAAGAGATAACAATTAACAAATTAATTGGTACTATGAAAAAAATTAACATAAATGAAGATTAATCAATATATCACCTTTACTTCCCAAAGGTGCCCACAACCAACTTTGGCCACACATCAAAGCTTCAATTATGTCTTGTTTGAGCTTTGCACGATGAAGAGAAATCACACGACCACTTGTACTAAAAGCAGATTCAGAGACAACAGTAGACACCGGAATAGCATATATATCCTTAGCTATTTTTGCAAGAACTTTAAATTTCATCTGATTGTTCTTCCACCATTTCAAAACATTAAAGTTAGGATCATTTGGAGGATGAATTTTGTAACACCCTAACTACCAAAGCTCGCGCTTCCGGCTGCGCAACTCTGATAGCTCGGACATTACGACGACACTTATACTATTTAACACTAAAATATGAGCCTGTTTAAAAACTTTAAACCGCAATACCGCTCCCAAAAATCCTTTTGCTATACAACGTACATCCATACATACCATACAACTTACAAAAACTCATAAAGAGTACATCCGGATATATATACATACATATATATAAATAATATTACAAACATTATCCAGTACAATTCCTATCCCTCTCACAGAATATATCAGAATAAAGGCGAGGGTACAAAATAATAATCTAAAGCAATACAGAGCATCTCAATAACAAATAATTAACTCTTCATAACTTCTGCGCCCAAATCCTGAAAGGGGAAAAATGTAGGGGGGTGAGAACATCATCCTCGAAAGGGTTCTCAGTAGAGGGTTTTTGGGAATTACTGTAATAGGATACATGAAGATAAATCGTACCAGTGATTAATAACCATCTTATGCCTCTTTTCAAAAACAACAGTTTACAATAAAAGTAAAGTCGGAAATCTTTTCTGAAAGAGGAACCATTCAATTCTTAAAACATCAAAGCCTTTCAAAATGGTTTATCTATACTGAACCAAAATAGCCTTTCACATTTTATTCCAAACCAGAAACACAAAACCGAAATCAACCATCGGTTCATCTCATTCCAACCACGACCCTAGGCCCAATCAATCCAACCACGGCCCTAGGCCCATACAATCCAACCATCAACCAAATCACCACAATCCAACAGAGTTCCAGAAGCAAACACAAGTAGGAAGATGCAAACACAAACAAACAGTTATTGCAAGTAGAACAATTAGCAGCTAATCACATAGGCAAACCAAGTACAATATGCATACCCAAACAATGTCACATAGATGCATATGATGCATGCCTGTCCCTAGTGGCTGATGATATCATCTGTCGGTTATAGAGCCAACCCGACAAGTCCTGGTAGCTAACCATTGGACTGTCCCTCTGTCATGCATCCCCAACTCGAGTTATACTCGTCATAACTTGATCATAATCATGATCTATATCCATCACCCTCACTGGTGAATATATTCGGGGGCGAGCTCATCCGGGTCTTTCACAGTGCCCGGCCACACTTATGACATAGGGTCAGAAGAGTATCAAGTCTCAACCTGGAGCACGTGGTGGCTAGCCACTGCTACTACCCAGGGAAACTCGTAACTCCGATAGTGGAAGTGCAAAAATCACAACTTATCAATATCTCAGCATAAATGCTTTCATTCTCAATCATGGATCAACATCCATCTCAGCCATCCGGCTCACGGTTCAATCCAGAACCAGCCAATATTCATATCATACACAGCCATTCCGGCTCACGGTTCAATCCAGAACCAATCAATATGTATAAACATACACAGCCCATCCGGCTCTCAACAAAACAGCACTTCCACATTCAAAATCATCAAATTCATGAAATTGGCATTTAAGCCATAAATCATTTTCTCTATTCATTTCACTTTGAAATCAAGTTTCAACTCTTTTCAGCCTTGGCTTTAGAAATCTCGTTTCTTAAATCATCTCAGGCTCATGAGCCAAATTTACTCAAAGTGAGTTTCCTTTTTAAAACAGAGCCACTCTCGGCATTCTCTTTCCAAAACTTCCAAAACCATGGCAAGTTAAGGATTTATTTCAAAGCATTCAAAATCACCCATCCAACAATGGGATTTTATAACAAAAGTTTCTCGGCTGAGTCCCAAGTCTTTAGGGAAGGTCAACTTATATAAATTCCTTAGAATTCATTGAAACTCTTAAAATCATAAATCCTCGGTTCAAGTAAATAAAACTGAATTTATTATAAGACCGATCATACAAAATCACAAGTTCCAACCCGGTCCAAAAATCAACTCATTTGAAACGGAACCGGTTCATTTGAATCAAACCATTTCCAGGTTTCTTTTTGGAACCCATTTTTTTCCAACTCTTCCAAAATGCCTCAAACTTGATTACTCAATCAAAAGTCTAGGTTCCTTTAAAAATCACTAAAACTCCTTTTTATATTGAAATCAATATTAAAACATCCTTCTTTCCTTCAGTGATTCAAATGGTAAAAATAGTTCATTTCTAAATAAGCCGAATTCAAAGTATAAGGTTCATTTAATAAATTAAGCTTGAAAACATAAATATTCTCTTAATAAGTCAAATAATACAATTTCTCAAATCCGACCCTTTTTGAATAACTTTTCAAACAAGGTTAGGATTTTGTAGAAATTTCGACAGCACCTCCCCTAAAACTTGGACTTTTGCCACCCGGTTCGGGTCCCTGCTAAACCGTTTCTCATTCCTTTTCAACAGCTCAAAACTAGAAATCAATTCAAAAGCAAGCTAAATCCAACAATCGCCTCAATGGCGTATCTCAAGGAAATCATTTCAAAATCAACTCAATATCAATCGATATAACTCATTTCCAAAGCTTTAAAGAAACGGCTCAATAACAAATCATTTGTCCAAAACCAAATCAATTAAAATAAACCGTGCTGAATTCAAAGGTGCATTCAACTTTTCACATCATTAAAATAATTGGCTCAAATCAAATCAATCCTCAACGGATTAAACTCAGATTCAAATCTTTAAAGAATCAACTTCAAACATTACATTTCACAAGCCGCACAACAAATTCAGCCAAACCAATATCCATAATCGTTCGAGTCAATCAAATAATACATAAGGTAGATACAATCACTAAATACACAATATCTCACATCAGTATCCATATGTAATAATTCCAATACATAAAACATAGTTTTTGGAAAGCGCCCCTACCTCAAAACGCCAACCATAACCCAAACGCGCCACCGGAAACCTCTATCAACCCAAGGTTACCGGCAGCTTGCATTCACATCTTTGTTCACTTTCGCAGCAGCAAATATAAGCCCTTACGCGCAACATGTGGCTCCGATAACTTAATCCTAGAAAACATTATTATTGCGAAAGCCTTAAAACACATATCGGGATATAAACGGGGAAGGTTTCAATACAGAGATACATATTGTAACTAAAGAATACCGTTTGAACCAAAGGACAGAAGCCTCAACGGTGGTTCCGACAGCCACAGAACCGCCCTTGGCAGCCAGAGTCACCGTGACTCAGCCTGCTTCGTTAGTAGTTCCAGCAACCGATGAAACAGCTCCAAAACAAACGCAAGTTGCAACAGAAATCTCCAAATGCAGCCAGCAACTACCTCCGATAAGGGCAGTGGCAATGCAACTCACTATAACCATTTTATTTAATACAACTAGTGTCAACAACAATGCTTCTAGGTAGAAACGAATTGATGGAACAAGAGAGAATCGAGAATAGGGTAAGGCTTACCCAACAGCAGCGATTCCAAATGGAGTCAGGACAAGACCAGAGCAACACTAACTCCACAGCGGCAGTGGTGCCTGGTCAGAATCCAAAACCCAGGAGCAGAGGCAGAAAGACATCTCCTTTCTCTGATTCACGCGGCGCTGTTCTTTGTGGTGCTCAATCGGCGATGGCATGAGCTCCGGCGGCAGTGGACTATGGAGAGGTCAACAGCGGCGAGGCAAGGCGCGGTGGTGACGCAGCTGGCGGTGGCTCTAACAGCGGCGACAGCAGCAATGCCCTCCACCCCCGCGCGGGCGCCCTCTGGTCGTGGATCTCCGAGAACAACAATGATGGCGCGGCCACACGGAACGGCGACAGGGGCTTCTCCTCCTCGCGACGGCGACGGGTCGGGACGGGCGGATCTGCGGGGACGAGTCAGACCCGCGCCTCCTCTTCCCGCGACTAAGCTCCCTCACTCCCGTTCTTCCTTCGGTGTGCCATGGCGGCGGCAGCTGGCAACTCGGCTGCGACGGCGATGCCCACTGTTGCTAGCCATGCCTCTCTTCCTCCCCTGCCTCCCTCTGTTTCCCCCCGTTTCTTCCTAGCCCTTTCTTTCTTGTGTTTTCGTTCGTTTCTTTCTTTCAGGGATAACAAAGGAAACTGTGTGTGTTGAACTTGTGAAGGAGAAGGAGAACTCAGCGGCTGAAGGGGTTAAGTTAGGGAAGGGTTTCATTTTGAAAATTAGGGTTAAGGGCATTATGGTAATTTCACATAAATTGGAAATAATATAGTAATTGAAAACCAAAATTAAATCCAACACTATTTGTACATAGAAAATACTATTTGCTCATCAATTTCACAAATTATTTTCAATAAAATGCCCAAATCCAAAAATTAGAAATAATATACTTAATTTATCCATTTTTCCAAAATAGCAGTAATAATATTTAAAATATTACTTATCTAATCCAAATCTTATAAAATCCTTATTATTTCATAACTACCAACTTTATAAATTTGAATATCGAAAATAATCCAACAATTGTGAAATTGGATAAAAATCATAACTTATCTCAAATCCAATAAATCAAAACTTGCCTTAATTATCTTTAATAAAATAATTTCTGAAATTAAGGCTATAAACAACTATATGATTTGAGACTTGATCATAATAAGACTTTTCAAAGATTCTGGGTCTTACAAATTTCCTCCTCAAGATAATGATCAAACTCAACATTAACATATGAACTCCTTGTCATTTTTCTTCTTTTAAGATACACCATGTAATCATCACCCCCAAATAAACTTGCATTTTAACTTTCATTAAGTTCTTTTGTACCAACACCAACACCAACACCGACATGTGACACATCAGAACTCATTTTTTGACTGTATTCATTAACAAACTCATTACACAACTGATGAATTCTATCTAGGGGTGGCAAGCGGGGAAGCCCGCCTCGCCCCGCCCCGCCTAGTGAGGTGGTCCCAGAATCCCAGCCCACCCTGCCTAACGGCGGGCTGGCGGGCCGGCGGGCCAAGCCCGCCAAATATCCTCTTTTTTTACTTTTAACTATTAAATAATATATATATAAAGGCAAAAAAAAAATCTCTTTTATTTTTTACTTTTAACTATTATAATTTCTAAAAGTATAAACAAATTATAATTTTTATATTCACAAACATTAAAGTCTTTGTAATTATAAATATCTAATAAACATAATTATAAACCAAATTTTTATCCAAAACATAATTATAAATATTTTTCTCAGTAAAATAAACATAATCCAAAACATAATTATAGATATTGTCTCTAAAACAAAATAAATATAATCCAAAACACTCAATTTTCATCTTCATTTTTTTGTAAGTTGGGTTGGAAAAAGTTGGGTTTTGGTAAAAAAATTGTAAGAATACCCCCTTGCTAAAAAATACTAAGCCCGGCGGGGAAGCCCGCCCCACCCCGCCAAAACCCGCCAAAACTCGCGGTTTAAGCGGTGCGAGTTAAGCAGGCTTTTGTTATTTGGCGGTCCTAATTTTCCAGCCCAGCCCGCCTTTTTTGGCAGGTTACGCGGGCCGGCCCGACGGGTTTATGCCCGTTTGCCACCCCTAATTCTATCAACTTGCTTGGAGCATTCTGTTGGATCTGGATACATTTTTTCAAATTGAAACTCAACCCCAACCATCTTGTACCTAGGGTCTAAAATAGCAGCAACACCCATAATGCCATGAATTTCATCCCAATACTTTTCAAATTTCTTCTTCATGTTAGATGCCATATTAGCAATTAACAGATTAGCAGAAATTTTCCATTCATCCAATGACACTTTTATTTTACAAACCAAAGTAAAATAAAGATTAGCAGTCGGAAATTTAGACCTAGAAAACAGTTGAGTAACATCATAAAACAATTTCAATCTGTCATATATTTCCTTCGCAAGTTTCCACTCCTCATTACTTGGCACAATTTTATATTGGGGTTCCTTCTGTCTTAACCTAGGAAAGATAGCTTTATACAACAAAGCAGTTTCTAACATCAAATAAGTTGAGTTTCATCTAGTTGGGTAATCAAGAACTAATTTCCTAGTAAATGAGATCGCTGTTTTAGCACACCAACTCACAAAAATTTCGGTCCTTTTCGGTGTTGCAGTCCAATACAATACACTACTACGAATCTTTTCTATACTTTCTTTAACAATACTTAAGCCATCCTTCACAATCAAATTCAATATATGAGCACAGTAATGCATATGTAACAATTTACCCCCCCAACATCAAGAATGAAGAATCTAAACGCCCCAACAGTCCATCTATCATAGCATCATTAGTAGAACAGCTATCCAATGTAACAGTGGACAATTTTCTATCAATGTTCTATTCTAACAATATTTTCATCAACGTTTCAGTGAGAACTTCACTTGTATGGGGACAAGGAACATAACAAAAGTTAAAAAGATTAACAAACATACATGCATTTTTAGTTTAACCTAGCTCAACATATGAAAACAGCACAATGTATAAAAGTTTATAAAATGTTTAAAGTACCTCAATAGGCGCATATGCAACTTTCACGAACTATCAATATAGTGAGCTGTGACAACCATGTATCCTTTTTCTTGGTTGAAAGTGCACATATCACTAGTTATTGCAACTCTACTATCATTTTCATCTAGTTGAAGGGTTAACTTCCGCTTCTCGTCCCCATACATCTTCAAGATGTCTTTTCTGATAGTGTTTCGACTAGGCATTTTAAAATTTGATTGCTTTGAAGCAAAAGCTCGCCTTAATCCATGGTGGTCCACACAACTCATAGGATACTCATGCAAAATAATCATTTCAGCGACACATTTTCTTGTAAATGAAGGATCAAACACAAAATCATCTTCATTCACTTTTTGCTTTTGTGATTGTTTTGACAATGATTCAACAATTGATGATTGCCTAGAGTTTGCCACCTTTATTCTCTTGCAATATCGATCCACATGGTTTCGCAATGACTTGGTACCATTCCTCGGATTTGCACTAAGCACAGTCTTGCAAAACTTACATTTCGCCTTCCATTCACCTTCAACTTTCAAACGATCAAAATACTCCCAATAAACACTCTTAACATGAGTCTTATTGTCACCTTCATTAGGAGTTAATCCTTCTGGAGTTGAGACATTATCCGTTGCTTGTGGAGTTTCTGAAGTTGGATTAGCATTACTTTAAACTTCAACTTCATTATCATTTGGAGCAACACTGTTGCTTTGTGTGTCTTCTCTAGCATTACTAGTCATGAAGTAATTTGAAAACACCTATATTAATAAAATTAAAATACATGAGGGTATAAAATTAACATAAATCATATCATAAATGCATAATTACAAAATTAGAATAAACCAAATCAGAATACACAATTAAAGTAGTTTCCAAGTGACAAAACTGGTTTTTTATTTTTTTAATCACCGGATAATGCTATTTTTTCATAAATACAGAATAAATTAATTTTAAAAATTTAAACTTTTTAAATTTTTGTTTATTGGATATTTTTTAAAATCTTTATTTTTCAACTTTTTGGTAAAAAGATTATTTTTTTAGTTTCAAAATTTAAAAATAAAAAGTTTTCATCTTTTTTTTGTCTTCCTAATATTGCAAGACTTTATTTTATTTTTTAATTTTTAATAAAAAAATTTAATTTTTAAATTTAAACATTCATAAAAAGGAAAAGTTTTGTCTTTTCAAATCCTAAATTTTTTTCAAGAACATTTTTTATTTTTTTAATCACCGGATAATGCTATTTTTTCATAAATACAGAATAAATTAATTTTAAAAATTTAAACTTTTTAAATTTTTGTTTATTGGATATTTTTTAAAATCTTTATTTTTCAACTTTTTGGTAAAAAGATTATTTTTTTAGTTTCAAAATTTAAAAATAAAAAGTTTTCATCTTTTTTTTGTCTTCCTAATATTGCAGGACTTTATTTTATTTTTTAATTTTTAATAAAAAATTTAATTTTTAAATTTAAACATTCATAAAAAGGAAAAGTTTTGTCTTTTCAAATCCTAAATTTTTTTTCAAGAACATTTTTTATTTTTTTAATCACCGGATAATGCTATTTTTTCATAAATACAGAATAAATTAATTTTAAAAATTTAAACTTTTTAAATTTTTGTTTATTGGATATTTTTTAAAATCTTTATTTTTCAACTTTTTGGTAAAAAGATTATTTTTTTAGTTTCAAAATTTAAAAATAAAAAGTTTTCATCTTTTTTTGTCTTCCTAATATTGCAGGACTTTATTTTATTTTTTAATTTTTAATAAAAAAATTTAATTTTTAAATTTAAACATTCATAAAAAGGAAAAGTTTTGTCTTTTCAAATCCTAAATTTTTTTCAAGAACATTTTTTATTTTTTTAATCACCGGATAATGCTATTTTTTCATAAATACAGAATAAATTAATTTTAAAAATTTAAACTTTTTAAATTTTTGTTTATTGGATATTTTTTAAAATCTTTATTTTTCAACTTTTTGGTAAAAAGATTATTTTTTTAGTTTCAAAATTTAAAAATAAAAAGTTTTCATCTTTTTTTTGTCTTCCTAATATTGCAGGACTTTATTTTATTTTTTAATTTTTAATAAAAAATTTAATTTTTAAATTTAAACATTCATAAAAAGGAAAAGTTTTGTCTTTTCAAATCCTAAATTTTTTTTCAAGAACATTTTTTATTTTTTTAATCACCGGATAATGCTATTTTTTCATAAATACAGAATAAATTAATTTTAAAAATTTAAACTTTTTAAATTTTTGTTTATTGGATATTTTTTAAAATCTTTATTTTTCAACTTTTTGGTAAAAAGATTATTTTTTTAGTTTCAAAATTTAAAAATAAAAAGTTTTCATCTTTTTTTTGTCTTCCTAATATTGCAGGACTTTATTTTATTTTTTAATTTTTAATAAAAAAATTTAATTTTTAAATTTAAACATTCATAAAAAGGAAAAGTTTTGTCTTTTCAAATCCTAAATTTTTTTTCAAGAACATTTTTTATTTTTTTAATCACCGGATAATGCTATTTTTTCATAAATACAGAATAAATTAATTTTAAAAATTTAAACTTTTTAAATTTTTGTTTATTGGATATTTTTTAAAATCTTTATTTTTCAACTTTTTGGTAAAAAGATTATTTTTTTAGTTTCAAAATTTAAAAATAAAAAGTTTTCATCTTTTTTTGTCTTCCTAATATTGCAGGACTTTATTTTATTTTTTAATTTTTAATAAAAAAATTTAATTTTTAAATTTAAACATTCATAAAAAGGAAAAGTTTTGTCTTTTCAAATCCTAAATTTTTTTCAAGAACATTTTTTATTTTTTTAATCACCGGATAATGCTATTTTTTCATAAATACAGAATAAATTAATTTTAAAAATTTAAACTTTTTAAATTTTTGTTTATTGGATATTTTTTAAAATCTTTATTTTTCAACTTTTTGGTAAAAAGATTATTTTTTTAGTTTCAAAATTTAAAAATAAAAAGTTTTCATCTTTTTTTTGTCTTCCTAATATTGCAGGACTTTATTTTATTTTTTAATTTTTAATAAAAAAATTTAATTTTTAAATTTAAACATTCATAAAAAGGAAAAGTTTTGTCTTTTCAAATCCTAAATTTTTTTCAAGAACATTTTTTATTTTTTTAATCACCGGATAATGCTATTTTTTCATAAATACAGAATAAATTAATTTTAAAAATTTAAACTTTTTAAATTTTTGTTTATTGGATATTTTTTAAAATCTTTATTTTTCAACTTTTTGGTAAAAAGATTATTTTTTTAGTTTCAAAATTTAAAAATAAAAAGTTTTCATCTTTTTTTTGTCTTCCTAATATTGCAGGACTTTATTTTATTTTTTAATTTTTAATAAAAAATTTAATTTTTAAATTTAAACATTCATAAAAAGGAAAAGTTTTGTCTTTTCAAATCCTAAATTTTTTTTCAAGAACATTTTTTATTTTTTTAATCACCGGATAATGCTATTTTTTCATAAATACAGAATAAATTAATTTTAAAAATTTAAACTTTTTAAATTTTTGTTTATTGGATATTTTTTAAAATCTTTATTTTTCAACTTTTTGGTAAAAAGATTATTTTTTAGTTTCAAAATTTAAAAATAAAAAGTTTTCATCTTTTTTTTGTCTTCCTAATATTGCAGGACTTTATTTTATTTTTTAATTTTTAATAAAAAAATTTAATTTTTAAATTTAAACATTCATAAAAAGGAAAAGTTTTGTCTTTTCAAATCCTAAATTTTTTTTCAAGAACATTTTTTATTTTTTTAATCACCGGATAATGCTATTTTTTCATAAATACAGAATAAATTAATTTTAAAAATTTAAACTTTTTAAATTTTTGTTTATTGGATATTTTTTAAAATCTTTATTTTTCAACTTTTTGGTAAAAAGATTATTTTTTTAGTTTCAAAATTTAAAAATAAAAAGTTTTCATCTTTTTTTTGTCTTCCTAATATTGCAGGACTTTATTTTATTTTTTAATTTTAATAAAAAAATTTAATTTTTAAATTTAAACATTCATAAAAAGGAAAAGTTTTGTCTTTTCAAATCCTAAATTTTTTTCAAGAACATTTTTTATTTTTTTAATCACCGGATAATGCTATTTTTTCATAAATACAGAATAAATTAATTTTAAAAATTTAAACTTTTTAAATTTTTGTTTATTGGATATTTTTTAAAATCTTTATTTTTCAACTTTTTGGTAAAAAGATTATTTTTTTAGTTTCAAAATTTAAAAATAAAAAGTTTTCATCTTTTTTTTGTCTTCCTAATATTGCAGGACTTTATTTTATTTTTTAATTTTTAATAAAAAATTTAATTTTTAAATTTAAACATTCATAAAAAGGAAAAGTTTTGTCTTTTCAAATCCTAAATTTTTTTCAAGAACATTTTTTATTTTTTTAATCACCGGATAATGCTATTTTTTCATAAATACAGAATAAATTAATTTTAAAAATTTAAACTTTTTAAATTTTTGTTTATTGGATATTTTTTAAAATCTTTATTTTTCAACTTTTTGGTAAAAAGATTATTTTTTTAGTTTCAAAATTTAAAAATAAAAAGTTTTCATCTTTTTTTTGTCTTCCTAATATTGCAGGACTTTATTTTATTTTTTAATTTTTAATAAAAAAATTTAATTTTTAAATTTAAACATTCATAAAAAGGAAAAGTTTTGTCTTTTCAAATCCTAAATTTTTTTTCAAGAACATTTTTTATTTTTTTAATCACCGGATAATGCTATTTTTTCATAAATACAGAATAAATTAATTTTAAAAATTTAAACTTTTTAAATTTTTGTTTATTGGATATTTTTTAAAATCTTTATTTTTCAACTTTTTGGTAAAAAGATTATTTTTTTAGTTTCAAAATTTAAAAATAAAAAGTTTTCATCTTTTTTTTGTCTTCCTAATATTGCAGGACTTTATTTTATTTTTTAATTTTTAATAAAAAAATTTAATTTTTAAATTTAAACATTCATAAAAAGGAAAAGTTTTGTCTTTTCAAATCCTAAATTTTTTTTCAAGAACATTTTTTATTTTTTTAATCACCGGATAATGCTATTTTTTCATAAATACAGAATAAATTAATTTTAAAAATTTAAACTTTTTAAATTTTTGTTTATTGGATATTTTTTAAAATCTTTATTTTTCAACTTTTTGGTAAAAAGATTATTTTTTTAGTTTCAAAATTTAAAAATAAAAAGTTTTCATCTTTTTTTTGTCTTCCTAATATTGCAGGACTTTATTTTATTTTTTAATTTTTAATAAAAAAATTTAATTTTTAAATTTAAACATTCATAAAAAGGAAAAGTTTTGTCTTTTCAAATCCTAAATTTTTTTTCAAGAACATTTTTTATTTTTTTAATCACCGGATAATGCTATTTTTTCATAAATACAGAATAAATTAATTTTAAAAATTTAAACTTTTTAAATTTTTGTTTATTGGATATTTTTTAAAATCTTTATTTTTCAACTTTTTGGTAAAAAGATTATTTTTTTAGTTTCAAAATTTAAAAATAAAAAGTTTTCATCTTTTTTTTGTCTTCCTAATATTGCAGGACTTTATTTTATTTTTTAATTTTTAATAAAAAATTTAATTTTTAAATTTAAACATTCATAAAAAGGAAAAGTTTTGTCTTTTCAAATCCTAAATTTTTTTCAAGAACATTTTTTATTTTTTTAATCACCGGATAATGCTATTTTTTCATAAATACAGAATAAATTAATTTTAAAAATTTAAACTTTTTAAATTTTTGTTTATTGGATATTTTTTAAAATCTTTATTTTTCAACTTTTTGGTAAAAAGATTATTTTTTTAGTTTCAAAATTTAAAAATAAAAAGTTTTCATCTTTTTTTTGTCTTCCTAATATTGCAGGACTTTATTTTATTTTTTAATTTTTAATAAAAAAATTTAATTTTTAAATTTAAACATTCATAAAAAGGAAAAGTTTTGTCTTTTCAAATCCTAAATTTTTTTTCAAGAACATTTTTTATTTTTTTAATCACCGGATAATGCTATTTTTTCATAAATACAGAATAAATTAATTTTAAAAATTTAAACTTTTTAAATTTTTGTTTATTGGATATTTTTTAAAATCTTTATTTTTCAACTTTTTGGTAAAAAGATTATTTTTTTAGTTTCAAAATTTAAAAATAAAAAGTTTTCATCTTTTTTTTGTCTTCCTAATATTGCAGGACTTTATTTTATTTTTTAATTTTTAATAAAAAAATTTAATTTTTAAATTTAAACATTCATAAAAAGGAAAAGTTTTGTCTTTTCAAATCCTAAATTTTTTTTCAAGAACATTTTTTATTTTTTTAATCACCGGATAATGCTATTTTTTCATAAATACAGAATAAATTAATTTTAAAAATTTAAACTTTTTAAATTTTTGTTTATTGGATATTTTTTAAAATCTTTATTTTTCAACTTTTTGGTAAAAAGATTATTTTTTTAGTTTCAAAATTTAAAAATAAAAAGTTTTCATCTTTTTTTTGTCTTCCTAATATTGCAGGACTTTATTTTATTTTTTAATTTTTAATAAAAAAATTTAATTTTTAAATTTAAACATTCATAAAAAGGAAAAGTTTTGTCTTTTCAAATCCTAAATTTTTTTCAAGAACATTTTTTATTTTTTTAATCACCGGATAATGCTATTTTTTCATAAATACAGAATAAATTAATTTTAAAAATTTAAACTTTTTAAATTTTTGTTTATTGGATATTTTTTAAAATCTTTATTTTTCAACTTTTTGGTAAAAAGATTATTTTTTTAGTTTCAAAATTTAAAAATAAAAAGTTTTCATCTTTTTTTTGTCTTCCTAATATTGCAGGACTTTATTTTATTTTTTAATTTTTAATAAAAAATTTAATTTTTAAATTTAAACATTCATAAAAAGGAAAAGTTTTGTCTTTTCAAATCCTAAATTTTTTTTCAAGAACATTTTTTATTTTTTTAATCACCGGATAATGCTATTTTTTCATAAATACAGAATAAATTAATTTTAAAAATTTAAACTTTTTAAATTTTTGTTTATTGGATATTTTTTAAAATCTTTATTTTTCAACTTTTTGGTAAAAAGATTATTTTTTTAGTTTCAAAATTTAAAAATAAAAAGTTTTCATCTTTTTTTTGTCTTCCTAATATTGCAGGACTTTATTTTATTTTTTAATTTTTAATAAAAAAATTTAATTTTTAAATTTAAACATTCATAAAAAGGAAAAGTTTTGTCTTTTCAAATCCTAAATTTTTTTTCAAGAACATTTTTTATTTTTTTAATCACCGGATAATGCTATTTTTTCATAAATACAGAATAAATTAATTTTAAAAATTTAAACTTTTTAAATTTTTGTTTATTGGATATTTTTTAAAATCTTTATTTTTCAACTTTTTGGTAAAAAGATTATTTTTTTAGTTTCAAAATTTAAAAATAAAAAGTTTTCATCTTTTTTTTGTCTTCCTAATATTGCAGGACTTTATTTTATTTTTTAATTTTTAATAAAAAAATTTAATTTTTAAATTTAAACATTCATAAAAAGGAAAATTTTGTCTTTTCAAATCCTAAATTTTTTTTCAAGAACATTTTTTATTTTTTTAATCACCGGATAATGCTATTTTTTCATAAATACAGAATAAATTAATTTTAAAAATTTAAACTTTTTAAATTTTTGTTTATTGGATATTTTTTAAAATCTTTATTTTTCAACTTTTTGGTAAAAAGATTATTTTTTTAGTTTCAAAATTTAAAAATAAAAAGTTTTCATCTTTTTTTTGTCTTCCTAATATTGCAGGACTTTATTTTATTTTTTAATTTTCAATAAAAAATTTAATTTTTAAATTTAAAATTCATAAAAAGGAAAATTTTGTCTTTTCAAATCCTAAATTTTTTTCAAGAACATTTTTTATTTTTTTAATCACCGGATAATGCTATTTTTTCATAAATACAGAATAAATTAATTTTAAAAATTTAAACTTTTTAAATTTTTGTTTATTGGATATTTTTTAAAATCTTTATTTTTCAACTTTTTGGTAAAAAGATTATTTTTTTAGTTTCAAAATTTAAAAATAAAAAGTTTTCATCTTTTTTTTGTCTTCCTAATATTGCGGTTTATTTTATTTTTTAATTTTAATAAAAAAATTTAATTTTTAAATTTAAACATTCATAAAAAGGAAAAGTTTTGTCTTTTCAAATCCTAAATTTTTTTCAAGAACATTTTTTATTTTTTTAATCACCGGATAATGCTATTTTTTCATAAATACAGAATAAATTAATTTTAAAAATTTAAACTTTTTAAATTTTTGTTTATTGGATATTTTTTAAAATCTTTATTTTTCAACTTTTTGGTAAAAAGATTATTTTTTTAGTTTCAAAATTTAAAAATAAAAAGTTTTCATCTTTTTTTTGTCTTCCTAATATTGCTGGACTTTATTTTATTTTTTAATTTTTAATAAAAAAATTTAATTTTTAAATTTAAACATTCATAAAAAGGAAAATTTTGTCTTTTCAAATCCTAAATTTTTTTCAAGAACATTTTTTATTTTTTTAATCACCGGATAATGCTATTTTTTCATAAATACAGAATAAATTAATTTTAAAAATTTAAACTTTTTAAATTTTTGTTTATTGGATATTTTTTAAAATCTTTATTTTTCAACTTTTTGGTAAAAAGATTATTTTTTTAGTTTCAAAATTTAAAAATAAAAAGTTTTCATCTTTTTTTGTCTTCCTAATATTGCAGGACTTTATTTTATTTTTTAATTTTCAATAAAAAAATTTAATTTTTAAATTTAAACATTCATAAAAAGGAAAAGTTTTGTCTTTTCAAATCCTAAATTTTTTTTCAAGAACATTTTTTATTTTTTTAATCACCGGATAATGCTATTTTTTCATAAATACAGAATAAATTAATTTTAAAAATTTAAACTTTTTAAATTTTTGTTTATTGGATATTTTTTAAAATCTTTATTTTTCAACTTTTTGGTAAAAAGATTATTTTTTTAGTTTCAAAATTTAAAAATAAAAAGTTTTCATCTTTTTTTTGTCTTCCTAATATTGCAGGTTTATTTTATTTTTTAATTTTTAATAAAAAATTTAATTTTTAAATTTAAACATTCATAAAAAGGAAAAGTTTTGTCTTTTCAAATCCTAAATTTTTTTTCAAGAACATTTTTTATTTTTTTAATCACCGGATAATGCTATTTTTTCATAAATACAGAATAAATTAATTTTAAAAATTTAAACTTTTTAAATTTTTGTTTTTGGATATTTTTTAAAATCTTTATTTTTCAACTTTTTGGTAAAAAGATTATTTTTTTGTTTCAAAATTTAAAAATAAAAAGTTTTCATCTTTTTTTTGTCTTCCTAATATTGCAGGACTTTATTTTATTTTTTAATTTTTAATAAAAAATTTAATTTTTAAATTTAAACATTCATAAAAAGGAAAAGTTTTGTCTTTTCAAATCCTAAATTTTTTTTCAAGAACATTTTTTATTTTTTTAATCACCGGATAATGCTATTTTTTCATAAATACAGAATAAATTAATTTTAAAAATTTAAACTTTTTAAATTTTTGTTTATTGGATATTTTTTAAAATCTTTATTTTTCAACTTTTTGGTAAAAAGATTATTTTTTTGTTTCAAAATTTAAAAATAAAAAGTTTTCATCTTTTTTTGTCTTCCTAATATTGCAGGACTTTATTTTATTTTTTAATTTTTAATAAAAAAATTTAATTTTTAAATTTAAACATTCATAAAAAGGAAAATTTTGTCTTTTCAAATCCTAAATTTTTTTCAAGAACATTTTTTATTTTTTAATCACCGGATAATGCTATTTTTTCATAAATACAGAATAAATTAATTTAAAAATTTAAACTTTTTAAATTTTTGTTTATTGGATATTTTTTAAAATCTTTATTTTTCAACTTTTTGGTAAAAAGATTATTTTTTTAGTTTCAAAATTTAAAAATAAAAAGTTTTCATCTTTTTTTTGTCTTCCTAATATTGCAGGATTTATTTTATTTTTTAATTTTTAATAAAAAAATTTAATTTTTAAATTTAAACATTCATAAAAAGGAAAATTTTGTCTTTTCAAATCCTAAATTTTTTTCAAGAACATTTTTTATTTTTTTAATCACCGGATAATGCTATTTTTTCATAAATACAGAATAAATTAATTTTAAAAATTTAAACTTTTTAAATTTTTGTTTATTGGATATTTTTTAAAATCTTTATTTTTCAACTTTTTGGTAAAAAGATTATTTTTTTAGTTTCAAAATTTAAAAATAAAAAGTTTTCATCTTTTTTTTGTCTTCCTAATATTGCAGGATTTATTTTATTTTTTAATTTTTAATAAAAAAATTTAATTTTTAAATTTAAACATTCATAAAAAGGAAAAGTTTTGTCTTTTCAAATCCTAAATTTTTTTTCAAGAACATTTTTTATTTTTTTAATCACCGGATAATGCTATTTTTTCATAAATACAGAATAAATTAATTTTAAAAATTTAAACTTTTTAAATTTTTGTTTATTGGATATTTTTTAAAATCTTTATTTTTCAACTTTTTGGTAAAAAGATTATTTTTTTGTTTCAAAATTTAAAAATAAAAAGTTTTCATCTTTTTTTTGTCTTCCTAATATTGCAGGACTTTATTTTATTTTTTAATTTTTATAAAAAAATTTAATTTTTAAATTTAAACATTCATAAAAAGGAAAATTTTGTCTTTTCAAATCCTAATTTTTTTTCAAGAACATTTTTTATTTTTTTAATCACCGGATAATGCTATTTTTTCATAAATACAGAATAAATTAATTTTAAAAATTTAAACTTTTTAAATTTTTGTTTATTGGATATTTTTTAAAATCTTTATTTTTACTTTTTGGTAAAAAGATTATTTTTTTAGTTTCAAAATTTAAAAATAAAAAGTTTTCATCTTTTTTTTGTCTTCCTAATATTGCTGGTTTATTTTATTTTTTAATTTTAATAAAAAAATTTAATTTTTAAATTTAAAATTCATAAAAATGAAAATTTTGTCTTTTCAAATCCTAAATTTTTTTCAAGAACATTTTTTATTTTTTTAATCACCGGATAATGCTATTTTTTCATAAATGCAGAATAAATTAATTTTAACAATTTAAACTTTTTAAATTTTTGTTTATTGGATATTTTTTAAAATCTTTATTTTTCAACATTTTGGTAAAAAGATTATTTTTTTAGTTTCAAAATTTAAAAATAAAAAGTTTTCATCTTTTTTTTGTCTTCCTAATATTGCTGGTGTTTATTTTATTTTTTAATTCTTAATAAAAAAATTTAATTTTTAAATTTAAACATTCATAAAAAGGAAAAGTTTTGTCTTTTCAAATCCTAAATTTTTTTTCAAGAACATTTTTTATTTTTTTAATCACTGGATATTGCTATTTTTTCATAAATACAGAATAAATTAATTTTAAAAATTTAAACTTTTTAAATTTTTGTTTTTGGATTTCTTTAAAATCTTTATTTTTCAACTTTTTGGTAAAAAGATTATTTTTTTGTTTCAAAATTTAAAAATAAAAAGTTTTCATCTTTTTTTTGTCTTCCTAATATTGCAGGACTTTATTTTATTTTTTAATTTTTATAAAAAAATTTAATTTTTAAATTTAAACATTCATAAAAAGGAAAATTTTGTCTTTTCAAATCCTAATTTTTTTTCAAGAACATTTTTTATTTTTTTAATCACCGGATAATGCTATTTTTTCATAAATACAGAATAAATTAATTTTAAAAATTTAAACTTTTTAAATTTTTGTTTATTGGATATTTTTTAAAATCTTTATTTTTTATCTTTTTGGAAAAAGATTATTTTTTTAGTTTCAAAATTTAAAAATAAAAAGTTTTCATCTTTTTTTGTCTTCCTAATATTGCTGGTTTATTTTATTTTTTAATTTTCAATAAAAAAATTTAATTTTTAAATTTAAAAATTCATAAAAATGAAAATTTTGTCTTTTCAAATCCTAAATTTTTTTTCAAGAACATTTTTTTATTTTTTTAATCACCGGATAATGCTATTTTTTCATAAATGCAGAATAAATTAATTTTAACAATTTAAACTTTTTAAATTTTTGTTTATTGGATATTTTTTAAAATCTTTATTTTTCAACATTTTGGTAAAAAGATTATTTTTTTAGTTTCAAAATTTAAAAATAAAAAGTTTTCATCTTTTTTTTGTCTTCCTAATATTGCTGGTTTATTTTATTTTTTAATTCTTATTAAAAAAATTTAATTTTTAAATTTAAACATTCATAAAAAGGAAAAGTTTTGTCTTTTCAAATCCTAAATTTTTTTTCAAGAACATTTTTTATTTTTTTAATCACTGGATATTGCTATTTTTTCATAAATACAGAATAAATTAATTTTAAAAATTTAAACTTTTTAAATTTTTGTTTTTGGATTTCTTTAAAATCTTTATTTTTCAACTTTTTGGAAAAAGATTACTTTTTTGTTTCAAAATTTAAAAATAAAAATTTTCATGTTTTTTTTGTCTTCCTAATATTGCAGGACTTTATTTTATTTTTAAATTTTTTATAAAAAATTTAATTTTTAAATTTAAACATTCATAAAAAGCAAAAGTTTTGTCTTTTCAAATCCTAAATTTTTTTCAAGAACATTTTTTATTTTTTTAATCACCGGATAATGCTATTTTTTCATAAATACAGAATAAATTAATTTTAAAAATTTAAACTTTTTAAATTTTTGTTTATTGAATATTTTTTAAAATCTTTTTTTTAACTTTTTGGTAAAAAGATTATTTTTTAGTTTCAAAATTTAAAAATAAAAAGTTTTCATCTTTTTTTGTCTTCTTAATATTGCTGGTGTTTATTTTATTTTTTAATTTTCAATAAAAAAATTAATTTTTAAATTTAAAAATTCATAAAAATGAAAAATTTTGTCTTTTCAAATCCTAAAGTTTTTTTCAAGAACATTTTTTATTTTTTTAATCACCGGATAGTGCTATTTTTTCATAAATGCAGAATAAATTAATTTTAACAATTTAAACTTTTGAAATTTTTGTTTATTGGATATTTTTTAAAATCTTTATTTTTCAACTTTTTGGTAAAAAGATTATTTTTTTAGTTTCAAAATTTAAAAATAAAAAGTTTTCATCTTTTTTTTGTCGTCCTAATATTGCTGGTTTATTTTATTTTTTAATTTTCAATAAAAAATTTAATTTTTAAATTTAAAATTCATAAAAATGAAAATTTTGTCTTTTCAAATCCTAAATATTTTTTCAAGAACATTTTTTATTTTTTTACGATAATGCTATTTTTTATAAATGCAAAAAAAACCGTTCAGCACAACTAAAAAAACAAAAACTGAAAAAATACCGGTCAGCAAAAAAAAACGGTCAGCACAACCTAAAAAAAAAAAAAACTAGAAAAAACGTAAGCATAAAGAAAAACGGTCAGTACAACGTAAAAAAATGGAAAAAAACCGGTCAGCACAACTTAAAAAAAAGGTCAGCAAAAAAAAATCGATCAGCACAACCTAAAAAAACAAAAAAACTTGAAAAAATCTGTCAGCAAAAAAAAATGGTCAGCACAACGTACAAAAAAGGGAAAAAACCGGTCATCACAACGTAAAAAAAAGGGGGGACCGGTCAGCACAATTAAAAACGGTCAGCACAACGTAAAAAAAAGGAAAAAAACCAGTCAGCATAACGTAAAAAAAGGGGACCGGTTAGCAAAAACAAAATCAGTCAGCACAACCTAAAAAATAAAAAAAACTTGAAAAAACCGGTCAGAAAAAAACCGGTCACCACAACCTAAAAAAAAACTGGAAAAAAACCGGTTAGCAAAAAAATGGAAAAAAACCGGTCAGCAAAAAAAAGCTAGAAAAAAAACCGATCAAAATAGAAAAAACCGGTAAAATAAAAAAAACAAAAAACAAAAAACAAAACAAAAAAACAAAAATAACAAAAAACAAAAAAAACAAAAAAAAAACAAAAAAAATCGGTCAGCACAACGTAAAAAAAGGAAAAAACCGGTCAGCACACTGTAAAAAAAGGTCAACACAAACGTAAAAAAAACAGTCAGCACAACGTAAAAAAAGGAAGAAAACCAGTCAGCACAACGTAAAAAAAAGGGGAGGGGGACTGGTCAGCAAGAAAAAAACAAAAAACGGTTAGCACAACCAAAAAAACAAAAAAACTGGAAAAAAAATCGGTCAGCAAAAAAAACCGGTCAGCACAACCTAAAAAAACCAAAAAATTGGAAAAAGTACCAGTCAGCACAACCTAAAAAAAACAAAAAATGGAAAAAAATCGGTCAGAACAAAAAAAAACGGTCAGCACAACGTAAAAAAAGGGAAAAAACCGGTCAGCACAACGTAAAAAAAAAGGGGGGGACCGATCAGCAAAAAAAAAACCGATCAGCACAACCTAAAAAAACAAAAAAACCGGAAAAAAATTGGTCAGCAAAAAAAAAATGGTCTACACAACGTAAAAAAATGATCAGCAAAACGTAGAAAAAAGGGAAAAAACCGGTCAGCACAACGTAAAAAAACAAAAAACTGGAAAAAAATCGGTCAGCACAACATAAAAAAAGGAAAAAAACCGGTAAGCATAACGTAAAAAAATAGAAAAAAAACAAAAAAACTGAAAATAAACTGGTCAGCAAAAAAAAAAACTGGTCAGCACAACCGAAAAAAACAAAAAAACTGGAAAATATCGGTCATCACAAAAAAACCAGTCAGCAAAACCTAAAAAAACTGGAAAAAAACTGGTCAGCACAAAAAAAAGGTCAGCACAACGTAAAAAAAGGGAAAAAACTGGTCAGCACAACGTAAAAAAAGAGAGGACCGGTTAGCAAAAAAACCGGTCAGCACAACCTAAAAAAACACAAAAACTGAAAAAAACTGGTCAGAAAAAAGACTGGTCAGCACAACCTAAAAAACAAAAAAATTAGAAAAAAACTGGTCAGCAAAAAATAAAAAAAACCGGTCAGCAAAAAAAACTAGAAAAAACCGGTCAAAAAAAAAAAAAAACAGGTAAAAAAAACAAAAAAAAGACAAAAAAATACAAAAAAATACAAAAAAAGAAAAAAACAAAAAAAACAAAAAAACTGGTCAGCACAACATAATAAAGGGGAAAAAACCGGTCAACACACTGTAAAAAAAGGTCAACACAAATGCAAAAAACAGTTAGCACAACGTAAAAAAAAGGGAAGAAAACTGGTCTGCACAACGTAAAGAAAAGGGGGACCGGTTAGCAAAAAAAAACAAAAAAGACGGTCAGCACAACCTAAAAAAACAAAAAAACTGGAAAAAAACCGGTCTACAAAAAAACCGATCATCACAACGTAAAAAAAAGGTAAAAAAATCGGTCAGCACAACATGAAAAAAAGGGGGGACCGGTCAGCAAAAAAAAAACGGTCAGCACAACCTAAAAAAAAACTGGAAAAAAACCGGTCTACAAAAAAAACCGGTCAGCACAACCTAAAAAAACAAAAAAACTGGAAAAAAACCGGTCAGCACAACCTAAAAAACAAAAAAACTTGAAAAAACCGATCAGCACAAAAAAAACAGTCAGCACAACGTAAAAAAAAGGAAAAAATCGGTCAGCACAACATAAAAAAAGGGGGGACCGGTCAGCAAAAAAAAAACCGGTCAGCGCAACCTAAAAAAACAAAAAAACTGGAAAAAAATCAGTCGGCAAAAAAAAATGGTCTACACAACATAAAAAAAACGATCAACACAATGTAAAAAAAAAAGGGGTACCGGTCAGCAAAAAAAAAGGTCAGCACAACCTAAAAAAACAAAAAACTTGGAAAAAAACCGGTCAGCACAACGTAAAAAATAGAAAAAACTGGTCAGCACAACGTAAAAAAAAGAAAAAAACCGGTCAGCAAAAAAAATTTAAAAAAACCGGTCTGCAAAAAATATGGTAAGCACAACGTAAAAAAAAACTGGTCAGCATAACGTAAAAAAGTAAAAAAACCGGTCAGCACAACGTAAAAAAACAAAAAGCAAAAAAAAATGGTCAGCACAATGTAAAAAAAGGGAAAAATCGATCAGCACAACGTAAAAAAAACCGGTCAGCACAACCTAAAAAAACAAAAAAATTGGAAAAAATCGGTCAGCAAAAAAAAAATGGTCAGCACAACGTAAAAAAAAGGAAAAAAACCGGTCAGCACAACGTAAAAAAAAGGGAGGACCGGTCAGCAAAAAAAACTACCAGCACAACCTAAAAAAACAAAAAAACTGGAAAAAAACCGGTCAGCAAAAAAACTGGTTAGCACAACCTAAAAAAACCAAAAAAATTGGAAAAAAAACCGGTCAGCACAACGTAAAAAAACTGGAAAAAAACAGGTCAGAACAAAATAAAAAACGGTCAGCACAACGTAAAAAAGGGAAAAAATCGGTCAGCACAACATAAAAAAAGGGAGACCAGTTATAAAAAAAACCGGCCAGCATAACCTAAAAAACAAAAAAACTGGAAAAAACCGGTCAGAAATAAAAAAGGGTCAGCACAACCTAAAAAAAAAACTTGAAAAAAAACTAGTCAGCAAAAAAAATAGAAACTAATCGGTCAGCAAAAAAAACTAGAAAAAACCGGTAAAAAATAAAAAAAACCGGTAAAAAAACAAAAACAAAAAAAATTGGTCAGCACAACGTAAAAAAAGGTAAAAAACGGTCAGCACAACCAAAAAAACAAAAAAACGGAAAAAACCGATCAGCAAAAAAAACGGGTCAGCACAACCTAAAAAAACAAAAAAACTGGAAAAAAACTAGTCAGTATAAAAAAATCGGTCAGCACAACCTAAAAAAAACAAAAAAATTGGAAAAAAACCGGTCAGCACAACGTAAAAAAAAGGGGGGACCGGTCAGCAAAAAAAAACTGGTCAGCACAACCTAAAAAAATTGGAAAAAAATCGGTCAGCACAAAAAAAACCGGTCAACACAACGTAAAAAATTGGAAAAAAACAGGTCAGAACAAAATAAAAAACGGTCAGCACAACGCAAAAAAAGGGAAAAAATCGGTCAGCACAACATAAAAAAAGGGGGGACCAGTTAGCAAAAAAAATCGGTCAGCACAACCTAAGAAACAAAAAAACTTGAAAAAATCGGTCAGAAAAAAATCGGTCAGCACAACCTAAAAAAACAAAAAAACTTGAAAAAAAACCAGTCAGCAAAAAAAAAATAGAAACAAATCGGTCAGCAAAAAACAACTAGAAAAAAACCGGTAAAAAAATAGAAATAAACCGATAAAAAAACAAAAAAACAAAAAAACTGGTCAGCACAACATAAAAAAGGTAAAAAAAAAAAAACTACCAGCACAACCTAAAAAAACAAAAAAACTGGAAAAAGAACCGGTCAGCAAAAAAGAATGGTCAACACAACCTAAAAAAAAATTGGAAAAAAACCGGTCAGCACAAAAAAAACCGGTCAGCACAACGTAAAAAAATGAAAAAAAAATAGGTCAGAACAAAATAAAAAACGGTCAGCACAATGTAAAAAAAAGGGCAAAAATCGGTCAGCACAACATAAAAAAAAGGGGGGACCAGTTAGCAAAAAAAACCGGTCAGTACAACCTAAAAAACAAAAAAACTGGAAAAAACCGGTCAGAAAAAAACCGGTCAGCACAACCTAAAAAAACAAAAAACTTGAAAAAAACCAGTCAGCAAAAAAATAGAAACAAATCGGTCAACAAAAAAACTAGAAAAAATCCGGTAAAAAAACAAAAAACAAAAAAACTGGTCAGCACAACGTAAAAAAAGGTAAAAAAAAACGGTCAGCACAACCAAAAAAACAAAAAAACTGAAAAAAAACCGGTCTGCAAAAAAAATGGGTCAACACAACCTAAAAAAACAAAAAAACTGGAAAAAAAACCAGTCAGTACAAAAAAAACCGGTCAGCACAACCTAAAAAAACAAAAAAACTGGAAAAAACCGGTCAGCACAACGTAAAAAAAGGGTAAAAAAATCGGTCAGCACAACATAAAAAAGGGGGACCGATAAGCAAAAAAAATCGGTCAGCACAACCTAAAAAAACAAAAAAAATGGAAAAAAACCAGTCAGCACAACCTAAAAAAACAAAAAACTGGAAAAAAATCCGATCAGCAAAAAAAACCGGTCAGCACAAAAAAAAATCGGTCAGCACAACATAAAAAAACAAAAGAACTTGAAAAAAACCGGTCAGCAAAAAAAACTGGTCAGCACAACCTAAAAAAACAAAAAAATGGAAAAAAATCAGTCAGCAAAAAAAAATGGTCTACACAACGTAAAAAAAACGATCAGCACAATGTAAAAAAAAAGGGGGGGACTAGTCAGCAAAAAAAGGTCAGCACAACCTAAAAAAACAAAAACACTTGAAAAAAACCGGTCAGCACAACGCAAAAAAATAGAAAGAAAAGCGGTCAGCACAACCTAAAACAACAAAAAACTAGAAAAAAAACCGGTCAGCAATAAAAAACTAAAAAAAACCGGTCCGCAAAAAAAAATGGTAAGCACAACGTAAAAAAAACCGGTCAGCATAACGTAAAAAAGTGAAAAAATACGGTCAGCACAATGTAAAAAAAGGGAAAAAACGATCAGCACAACGTAAAAAAAATCGGTCAGCACAACCTAAAAAAACAAAAAAACTGGAAAAAAATCAGTCGGCAAAAAAAATGGTCTACACAACATAAAAAAAACGATCAACACAATGTAAAAAAAAAGGGGGTACCGGTCAGCAAAAAAAAGGTCAGCACAACCTAAAAAAACAAAAAACTTGGAAAAAAACCGGTCAGCACAACGTAAAAAATAGAAAAAACCGGTCAGCACAACGTAAAAAAAAGAAAAAAACCGGTCAGCAAAAAAATTTAAAAAAACCGGTCCGCAAAAAAAATGGTAAGCACAACGTAAAAAAAAACTGGTCAGCATAACGTAAAAAAGTAAAAAAACCGGTCAGCACAACGTAAAAAAACAAAAAGCAAAAAAAAAATGGTCAGCACAATGTAAAAAAGGGAAAAATCGATCAGCACAACGTAAAAAAAACCGGTCAGCACAACCTAAAAAAACAAAAAAACTGGAAAAAATCGGTCAGCAAAAAAAATGGTCAGCACAACATAAAAAAAAGGAAAAAAACCGGTCAGCACAACGTAAAAAAAAGGGAGGACCGGTCAGCAAAAAAAACTACCAGCACAACCTAAAAAAACAAAAAAACTGGAAAAAAACCGGTCAGCAAAAAAAACTGGTTAGCACAACCTAAAAAAACCAAAAAAATTGGAAAAAAAAACCGGTCAGCACAACGTAAAAAAACTGGAAAAAAACAGGTCAGAACAAAATAAAAAACGGTCAGCACAACGTAAAAAAGGGAAAAAATCGGTCAGCACAACATAAAAAAAAGGGAGACCAGTTATAAAAAAAACCGGTCAGCATAACCTAAAAAACAAAAAAACTGGAAAAAACCAGTCAGAAATAAAAAAGGGTCAGCACAACCTAAAAAAAAACTTGAAAAAAAACTAGTCAGCAAAAGAAATAGAAACTAATCGGTCAGCAAAAAAAACTAGAAAAAAACCGGTAAAAAATAAAAAAAACCGGTAAAAAAACAAAAACAAAAAAAATTGGTCAGCACAACGTAAAAAAAGGTAAAAAACGGTCAGCACAACCAAAAAAACAAAAAAACGGAAAAAACCGGTCAGCAAAAAAAACGGGTCAGCACAACCTAAAAAAACAAAAAAACTGGAAAAAAACCAGTCAGTACAAAAAAATCGGTCAGCACAACCTAAAAAAAACAAAAAAATTGGAAAAAAACCGGTCAGCACAACGTAAAAAAAAGGGGGGACCGGTCAGCAAAAAAAAAAAACTGGTCAGCACAACCTAAAAAAAATTGGAAAAAAATCGGTCAGCACAAAAAAACCGGTCAACACAACGTAAAAAACTGGAAAAAAAACAGGTCAGAACAAAATAAAAAACGGTCAGCACAACGCAAAAAAAGGGAAAAAATCGGTCAGCACAACATAAAAAAAGGGGGGACCAGTTAGCAAAAAAAATCGGTCAGCACAACCTAAAAAACAAAAAAACTGGAAAAAACCGATCAAAAAAAAAATCGGTCAGCACAACCTAAAAAAACAAAAAAACTTGAAAAAAAACCAGTCAGCAAAAAAAATAGAAACAAATCGGTCAGCAAAAAAAACTAGAAAAAAACCGGTAAAAAAATAGAAATAAACCGATAAAAAAAAAACAAAAAAAACTGGTCAGCACAACATAAAAAAGGTAAAAAAAACAACCAGCACAACCTAAAAAAACAAAAAAACTGGAAAAAGAACCGGTCAGCAAAAAAAAATGGTCAACACAACCTAAAAAAAAATTGGAAAAAAACCGGTCAGCACAAAAAAAACCGGTCAGCACAACGTAAAAAAATGAAAAAAAATAGGTCAGAACAAAATAAAAAGCACAACGTAAAAAAAAGGGCAAAAATCGGTCAGCACAACATAAAAAAAAGGGGGGACCAGTTAGCAAAAAAAAACCGGTCAGTACAACCTAAAAAACAAAAAAACTGGAAAAAACCGGTCAGAAAAAAAACCGGTCAGCACAACCTAAAAAAACAAAAAACTTGAAAAAAACCAGTCAGCAAAAAAATAGAAACAAATCGGTCAACAAAAAAAACTAAAAAAAACCGGTAAAAAAATAGAAAAAACCGGTAAAAAAACAAAAAACAAAAAAACTGGTCAGCACAACGTAAAAAAAGGTAAAAAAAAACGGTCAGCAAAACAAAAAAAAAAAACAAAAAAACTGAAAAAAAAACCGGTCTGCAAAAAAAATGGGTCAGCACAACCTAAAAAAGCAAAAAAACTGGAAAAAAACCGGTCAGCACAAAAAAAAACCGATCATCACAACCTAAAAAAACAAAAAACTGGAAAAAAACCGGTCAGCACAACGTGAAAAAAAGGTAACAAAATCGGTCAGCACAACATAAAAAAAGGGGGGACCGGTCAGCACAACCTAAAAAAACAAAAAATTGTAAAAGAAATTGGTAAAAAAACCGGTCAGCACAACCTAAAAAAACAAAAAAAATTGGAAAAAAACCGATCAGCAAAAAAAAAGAACCGGTCAGCACAAAAAACCGGTCAGCACAACCTATAAAAACAAAGAAACTTAAAAAAAACCGGTCAGCAAAAAAACGGTCAGCACAACGTAAAAAAAGGAAAAAAATCGGTCAGCACAACATAAAAAAAAGGGGGACTGGTCAGCAAAAAAATCGGTCAGCACAACCTAAAAAAATAAAAAACTGGAATAAAATCAGTCAGCAAAAAAAAGATGGTCTACACAACGTAAAAAAATAAATGATTAGCACAATGTAAGAAAAAAGGGGGACCAGTCAGCAAAAAAAAGGTCAGCACAACCTAAAAAAACAAAAACACTGGAAAAAAACCGGTCAGCACAACGTAAAAAAATAGAAAAAAAAACGGTCGGCACAACCTAAAAAAACAAAAAAACTGGAAAAAACCGGTCAGCAATAAAACACTAAAAAAACCGGTCCGCAAAAAAAAAGGGTAAGCAGAACTTAAAAAAAACCGGTCAGCATAACGTAAAAAAGTGAAAAAACCGGTCAGCACAACGTAAAAAAAACAAAAAGCAAAAAAAATGGTCAGCACAATGTAAAAAAATGGAAAAATTGGTCAGCACAACGTAAAAAAAAACCGGTCAGCAAAAAAAAATGGTCAGCACAGCGTAAAAAAAAGGGAAAAAAATCGGTCAGCACAACGTAAAAAAGGGGGGACCGGTCAGCAAAAAAAAAAGGTCAGCGCAACCTAAAAAAACAAAAAAACTGGAAAAAATCCGGTTAGCAAAAAAAAAAAACAGGACAGAACAAGCTAAAAAAACAAAAAAATTGGAAAAAAACCAGTCAGCACAAAAAAACCGGTCAGCACAACCTAAAAAAAATGGAAAAAAAACTGGTCAGCACAAAATAAAAAACGGTCAGCACAACGTAAAAAAAGGGAAAAAATCGGTCAGCACAACATAAAAAAAAGGGGGGGACCGGTTAGCAAAAAAAAAACGGTCAGAAAAAACTGGTCAGCACAACCTAAAAAAACAAAAAAACTGGAAAAAAACCGGTCAGCAAAAAAAATAGAAACAAATTGGTTAGCAAAAAAAAACTAGAAAAAAATCGGTAAAAAAATAGAAAAAAATCGGTAAAAAAACAAAAAAACTAGTCAGCACAACGTAAAAAAAATGGACAGCACAACCTAAAAAACAAAAAAAACTGGAAAAAAATCGGTCTGCAAAAAAAAAACCAGTCAGCACAACCTAAAAAAACAAAAAAAACTGGAAAAAAACCGGTCAGCACAAAAAAAACTGATCAGCACAACCTAAAAAAACAAAAAAAACTGGAAAAAACCTGTCAGCACAACGTAAAAAAAAGGTAACAAAATCGGTCAGCACAACATAAAAAAGGGGGGACCGGTCAGCAAAAAAACCGGTCAGCACAACCTAAAAAAACAAAAAAATTGTAAAAAAAATTGGTAAAAAAAACCGGTCAGCACAACCTAAAAAAACAAAAAAATTGGAAAAAACCGATTAGCAAAAAAAAAAAAACAGGCCAGCACAAAAAAAACCGGTCAGCACAACCTATAAAAACAAAGAAACTTGAAAAAAACCGATCAGCACAAAAAAAACGGTCAGCACAATGTAAAAAAAGGAAAAAAATCGGTCAGCACAACATAAAAAAAAGGGGGGACTGGTCAGCAAAAAAAACCGGTCAGCACAACCTAAAAAAACAAAAAAACTGCAAAAAAAATCAGTCAGCAAAAAAAATGGTCTACACAACGTAAAAAAATAAATGATCAGCACAATGTAATAAAAAGGGGGGACCAGTCAGCAAAAAAAAAAGGTCAGCACAACCTAAAAAGACAAAAACACTGGAAAAAAATCGGTCAGCACAACGTAAAAAAATAGAAAAAAACCGGTCGGCACAACCTAAGAAAACAAAAAAACTGGAAAAAAACGGTCAGCAATAAAACACTAAAAAAAACCGGTCCACAAAAAAAAAGGGTAAGCAGAACGTAAAACAAACCGGTCAGCATAACATAAAAAAGTGAAAAAAACCGGTCAGCACAACGTAAAAAAAACAAAAAGCAAAAAAAAAAACGGTCAGCACAATGTAAAAAAAGGGAAAAATTGGTCAGCACAATGTAAAAAAGAACCGGTCAGCACAACCTAAAAAAACTTGAAAAAATCGGTCAGCAAAAAAAAATGGTCAGCACAACGTAAAAAAAAGGGAAAAAATGGGTAAGCACAACGTAAAAAAAAGGGGGGACCAATCAGCAAAAAAAACAGTCAGCACAACCTAAAAAAACAAAAAAACTGGAAAAAATCTGGTTAGCAAAAAAAAAAATAGGACAGCACAAACTAAAAACACAAAAAAATTGGAAAAAAGCCGGTCAGCACAAAAAAAACCGGTCAGCACAACCTAAAAAATGGAAAAAAACTGGTCAGCACAAAATAAAAAACGGTCAGCACAACGTAAAAAAAGGGAAAAAATCGGTCAGCACAACATAAAAAAAGGGGGGACCGGTTAGCAAAAAAAAAACCGGTCAGCATAACCTAAAAAACAAAAAATGGAAAAAAACCGGTCATAAAAAACTGGTCAGCACAACCTAAAAAAACAAAAAAACTGGAAAAAAAACCTGTCAGCAAAAAAAATAGAAACAAATCGGTCAGCAAAAAAAACTAGAAAAAAATCGGTAAAAAAATAGAAAAAAATCGGTAAAAAAAAAACAAAAAAACTAGTCAGCACAACGTAAGAAAAGGTAAAAAAACGGTCAGCACAACCTAAAAAAACAAAAAAACTGGAAAAAAAAATCGGTCTGCAAAAAAACCAGTCAGCACAACCTAAAAAAACAAAAAAACTGGAAAAAAACCGGTCAGCAGAAAAAAACCGATCAGCACAACCTAAAAAAAACAAAAAAACTGGAAAAAAACCGGTCAGCACAACGTAAAAAAACGGTAACAAAATCGGTCAGCACAACTTAAAAAAAGGGGGGACCGGTCAGCAAAAAAAATTGGTCAGCACAACCTAGAAAAACAAAAAAATTGTAAAAAAAATTGGTAAAAAAACCGGTCAGCACAACCTAAAAAAACAAAAAACTGGAAAAAAACCGATCAGCAAAAAAAATCGGTCAGCACAAAAAAACCGGTCAGCACAACCTAAAAAAACAAAGAAACTTGAAAAAAACCGGTCAGTACAAAAAAAACGGTGAGCACAACGTAAAAAAAAGGAAAAAATTCGGTCAGCACAACATAAAAAAAGGGGGGACCGGTCAGCAAAAAAAAAACCGGTCAGCAAAACCTAAAAAAACAAAAAAACTGGAAAAAAATCAGTCAGCAAAAAAAAAGGTCTACACAACGTAAAAAAATAAATGTTCAGCACAATGTAAAAAAAAGGGGGACCAGTCAGCAAAAAAAAAAGGTCAGCACAACCTAAAAAAACAAAAACACTGGAAAAAAACCGGTCAGCACAACGTAAAAAAATAGAAAAAAACCGGTCAGCAATAAAAAACTAAAAAAACCTGTCCGCAAAAAAAAAGGGTAAGCACAACGTAATAAAAACCGGTCAGCATAACGTAAAAAAGTGATAAAAACCGGTCAGCACAACGTAAAAAAATAAAAAGAAAAAAACAGTCAGCACAATGTAAAAAAAGGGAAAAAATCGGTCAGCACAACGTAAAAAAAACCGATCAGCACAACCTAAAAAAACAAAAAAAAACTAGAAAAAATTGGTCAGCAAAAAAAAATGGTCAGCACAACGTAAAAAAAAGGGAAAAAACCGGTCAGCACAACGTAAAAAAAAAGCGGGGACCGGTCAGCAAAAAAAATGGTCAGCACAACCTAAAAAAAATTGGAAAAAATTCGGTTAGCAAAAAAAAAACAGGTCAGCACAACCTAAAAAAACAAAAAAATTGGAAAAAAACCGGTCAGCACAAAAAAAATCGGTCAGCACAACCTAAAAAAAATGGAAAAAAAATTGGTCAGCACAAAATAAAAAACGGTCAGCAGAACGTAAAAAAGGGAAAAAATCGGTCAGCACAACATAAAAAAAAGGGGGGACCGGTTAGCAAGAAAAAAACCGGTCAGCACAACCTAAAAAACCAAAAAAAAACGGTCAGAAAAAAATGGTCAGCACAACCTAAAAAAAAAATTGGAAAAAAACCGGTCAGCAAAAAAAAAATAGAAACAAATCAGTCAGCAAAAAAACTAGAAAAAAACCGGTAAAAAATAGAAAAAAACCGGTAAAAAAACAAATAAAACAAAAAAACAAAAAATCGGTCAGCACAACGTAAAAAAACTGGAAAAAAACTGGTCAACACAAAAAAAATGGTCAGCACAACGTAAAAAAAGGAAAAAACCGGTCAGCATAACGTTAAAAAAGGGGGGACCGGTTAGCAAAAAAAGATCGGTCAGCACAACCTAAAAAATAAAAAAAAAAACTTGAAAAACCTGGTTAGAAAAAAAACCGGTCACCACAACCTAAAAAAACAAAAAAAAACCGGTTAGCAAAATAATTGAGAAAACCCGGTCAGCAAAAAAAATAGAAAAAAACAAAAAAAACAAAAAACAAAACAAAAAAACAAAAAAATCAGTCCGCAAAAAAAATGGTCTACACAGCGTAAAAAAATAAATGATCAGCACAATGTAAAAAAAGGGGGGACCAGTCAGCAAAAAAAAAGGTCAGCACAACCTAAAAAAACAAAAACACTGGAAAAAAACCGGTCAGCACAACGTAAAAAAATAGAAAAAAACCGGTCAGCACAACCTAAAAAAACAAAAAAACTGGAAAAAAATCGGTCAGCAATAAAAAACTAAAAAAAACCTGTTCGCAAAAAAAGGGTAAGCACAACGTAAAAAAAACCGGTCAGCATAACGTAAAAAAGTGAAAAAAACCGATCAGCACAACGTAAAAAAAACAAAGCAAAAAAAAACGGTCAGCACAATGTAAAAAAAGGGAAAAATCGGTCAGCACAACGTAAAAAAAAAACCGGTCAGCACAACCTAAAAAAACAAAAAAACTGGAAAAAATTGGTCAGCAAAAAAAATGGTCAGCACAACGTAAAAAAAAGGGAAAAAAACCGGTCAGCACAACGTAAAAAAAAAGGGGGACCGGTCAGCAAAAAAAACGGTCAGCACAACCTAAAAAAACAAAAAAACTGGAAAAAATTCGGTTAGCAAAAAAAAAACAGGTCAGCACAACCTAAAAAAAACAAAAAAATTGGAAAAAAACCGGTCAGCACAACCTAAAAAAATGGGAAAAAACTGGTCAGCACAAAATAAAAACGGTCAGCACAACGTAAAAAAAAGGGAAAAAATCGGTCAGCACAACATAAAAAAAAAGGGGGACCGGTTAGCAAGAAAAAAAACCGGTCAGCACAACCTAAAAAACAAAAAAAATGGAAAAAAACCGGTCAGAAAATAACTGGTCAGCACAACCTAAAAAAACAAAAAAACTGGAAAAAAAACCCGTCAGCAAAAAAAATAGAAACAAATCGGTCAGCGAAAAAAACTAGAAAAAAACTGGTAAAAAATAGAAAAAAACCGGTAAAAAAATAAATAAAACAAAAAAACAAAAAAATCGGTCAGCACAACGTAAAAAAACTGGAATAAAACTGGTCAGCACAAAAAAAAACGGTCAGCACAACGTAAAAAAAAAGGAAAAAACCGGTCAGCACAACGTAAAAAAAGGGGGGACCGGTTAGCAAAAAGAAGATCGGTCAGCACAACCTAAAAAATAAAAAAAAACTTGAAAAAACTGGTTAGAAAAAAAAACCGGTCACCACAAACTAAAAAAACAAAAAAATTGGAAAAAAACCGGTTAACAAAAAAATTGAGAAAAACCGGTCAGAAAAAAAAACTAGAAACAGAAACCGATAAAAAAAACAAATAAAAAACAAAAAACAAAACAAAAAAAATAAAAAACAAAAAAAACATAAAAAATCAGTCAGCACAACGCGAAAAAAGGAAAAAACCGGTCAGCACACTGTAAAAAAAATGGTCAGCACAATGTAAAAAAAAGGGAGGGGGACCGGTCAGCAAAAAAAAAGCAAGAAACGGTCAGCACAACCAAAAAAACAAAAAAACTGGAAAAAAATTTGTCAGCAAAAAAAAACCGGTCAGCACAACTTAAAAAAACAAAAAACTGGAAAAAATACCGGTCAGCACAAAAATAAAACCGGTAGCACAACCTAAAAAAACAAAAAAACTGAAAAAAATCGGTCAGCACAAAAAAAATGGTCAGCACAACGTAAAAAAAGGGAAAAAATCGGTCAGCATAACGTAAAAAAAAGGGGGGACCGGTCAGCAAAATAAAAACCGATCAGCACAACCTAAAAAAACAAAAATACTGGAAAAAAATTGGTCCGAAAAAAACGGTCTACACAACGTAAACAAACGATAAGCAAAACGTAGAAAAAAGGGAAAAAATCGGTCAGCACAACGTGAAAAAAGGGGGACCGGTCAGCAAAAAAACGGTCAGCACAACCTAAAAAAACAAAAAAATGGAAAAAAACCGGTCAGCACAACATAAAAAAAGAAAAAAAAAACAGTCAGCATAACTTAAAAAATAGAAAAAAACCGGTCAGCACAACCTAAAAAAACAAAAAAAACTGGAAAAAAACCGGTCAGCATAACGTAAAAAAAGGGGAAAAATCGGTCAGCACAACGTAAAAAAACAAAAAGAAAATAAAATGGTCAGCACAACATAAAAAAAGGGAAAAAACCGGTCAGCACAACGTAAAAAAAATGGTCAGCACAACCTAAAAAAACAAAAAAATTGGAAAAAATCGATCAGCAAAAAAAATGGTCAGCACAACGTAAAAAAGGGAAAAAACCGGTCAGCACAACGTAAAAAAAAGGGGGACTGGTCAGCCAGAAAAAAACGGTCAGCACAACCTAAAAAAACAAAAAAACTGGAAAAAAACCGGTCAGCCAAAAAAAAACTGGTCAGCACAACCGAAAAAAACAAAAAAAACTGGAAAAAATCGGTCAGCAAAAAAAAAACGGTCAGCAAAACCTAAAAATACTGGTCAGCACAAAAAAAAACGGTTAGCACAACCTAAAAAAAAGGGGGGACCGGTTAGCAAAAAAAACTGGTCAGCACAACCTAAAAAAACAAAAAAATGAGAAAAACTGGTCAGAAAAAAAAGACTGGTCAGCACAACCTAAAAAACAAAAAAACTGGAAAAAAACCGGTCAGCAAAAAATGAAAAAAACCGGTCAGTAAAAAAAACTAGAAAAAACCAGTCAAAAAAAATAAAAAAAACGGTAGAAAAAACAAAAAAAACAAAAAAATAAAAAACGAAAAAAATAAAACAAAAAACCGGTCAGCACAACATAAAAAAGGGAAAAAAATCGGTCAACACACTGTAAAAAAATGGTCAACACACGTAAAAAAAACAGTTAGCACAATGTAAAAAAAAGGGAAAAAAACCGGTCAACACAACGTAAAAAAAAGGGTGGACCGGTCAGCAAAAAAAAACGAAAAAACGGTCAGCACAACCTAAAAAAACAAAAAAACTGGAAAAAAACCGGTCTACAAAAAAAACCGGTCAGCACAACCTAAAAAACAAAAAAACTGGAAAAAACCGGCCAGCACAAAAAAAACCGATCAGCACAACGTAAAAAAAAGGTAAAAAAATCGGTCAGCACAACAAAAAAAGGAGGGGACCGGTCAGCAAAAAAAAACCGGTCAGCACAACCTAAAAAAATAACAACATTGGAAAAAAATGGTATAAAAAACCGATCAGCATAACCTAAAAAAACAAAAAAATTGGAAAAAAATCTGTCAGCACAAAAAAAACCAGTCAGCACAACCTAAAAAAAACTGGAAAAAATCCAGTCAGCACAAAAAAAATCGGTCAGCACAACCTAAAAAAACAAAAAAACTTGAAAAAAACCGGTCAGCACAAAAAAACGGTGAGCACAACTTAAAAAAAGGAAAAAATCGGTCAGCACAACATAAAAAAAAAGGGGGGACCGGTCAGCCAAAAAAAAAATCGGTCAGCACAACCTAAAATAACAAAAAAACTGGAAAAAAATTGGTCGGAAAAAAAAAACTGGTCTACACAACGTAAAAAAAAGGTCAGCACAATGTAAAAAAAAGGGGGGACCGGTCAGCAAAAAAAAAAGGTCAGCACAACCTAAAAAACAAAAAACTTGGAAAAAAACCGGTCAGCACAACCTAAAAAAACAAAAAAACTGGAAAAAACGGTCAGCACAACGTAAAAAAAGGGAAAAAACCGGTCAGCACAACGTAAAAAAAGGGGGACCGATCAGCAAAATAAAATCCGATCAGCACAACCTAAAAAAACAAAAATACTAGAAAAAAATTGGTCCGAAAAAAAAAACGGTCTACACAACATAAACAAACGATAAGCAAAACGTAGAAAAAAGGGAAAAAATCGGTCAGCACAACGTAAAAAAAAGGGGGGACCGGTCAGCAAAAAAACGGTCAGCACAACCTAAAAAAACAAAAAAATTGAAAAAAAAACGGTCAGCACAACATAAAAAAAGGAAAAAAAACAGTCAGCATAAGTTAAAAAAATAGAAAAAAACCAGTCAGCACAACCTAAAAAAACAAAAAAAATTGGAAAAAAACCAAGTCAACAAAAAAAAACATAAAAAACGGTCAGCACAACGTAAAAAAAGGTCAGCATAACGTAAAAAAAGGGGAAAAAATCGGTCAGCACAACGTAAAAAAAACAAAAAGAAAATAAAATGGTCAGCACAACATAAAAAAAGGGAAAAAATCGGTCAGCACAACCTAAAAAAACAAAAAAATTGGAAAAAATTGATCAGCAAAAAAAATGGTCAGCACAACGTAAAAAAAGGGAAAAAACCGATCAGCACAACGTAAAAAAAGGGGGACTAGTCAGGCAAAAAAAAAACGGTCAGCACAACCTAAAAAAACAAAAAAACTGGAAAAAACCGGTCAGCCAAAAAAAACTGGTCAGCACAACCGAAAAAAACAAAAAAACTGGAAAAAAACCTGTCAGCACAAAAAAAACGGTCAGCAAAACCTAAAAAAACTGGAAAAAAACTGGTCAGCACAAAAAAAACGGTTAGCACAACCTAAAAAAAAGGGGCGACCGGTTAGCAAAAAAAACTGGTCAGCACAACCTTAAAAAACAAAAAAAACTGAGAAAAATCGGTCAGAAAAAAAGACTGGTCAGCACAAGCTAAAAAACAAAAAACTGGAAAAAAACCGGTCAGCAAAAAATGAAAAAAAATCGGTCAGTAAAAAAAATAGAAAAAAACCAGTCAAAAAAATAAAAAAAACCGGTAGAAAAAACAAAAAAAAACAAAAAAATAAATAAAATAAAAAAATAAAACAAAAAAACCGGTCAGCACAACATAAAAAAGGGAAAAAAATCGGTCAACACACTGTAAAAAAAATGGTCAACACACGTAAAAAAAACAGTTAGCACAACGTAAAAAAAAGGGAAAAAAACTGGTCAACACAACGTAAAAAAAAGGGGGGACCGGTCAGCAAAAAAAAACAAAAATCAGCACAACCTAAAAAAACAAAAATACTGGAAAAAAATTGGTCCGAAAAAAAAACGGTCTACACAACATAAACAAACGATAAGCAAAACGTAGAAAAAAGGAAAAAAATCGGTCAGCACAACGTAAAAAAAAGGGGGGACCGGTCAGCAAAAAAACGGTCAGCACAACATAAAAAAAGGAAAAAAAACAGTCAGCATAAGTTAAAAAAATAGAAAAAACCGGTCAGCACAACCTAAAAAAACAAAAAAAACTGGAAAAAAACCAAGTCAACAAAAAAAACATAAAAAACGGGTCAGCAAAAAAAACGGTCAGCACAACGTAAAAAAAAAGGTCAGCATAACGTAAAAAAAGGGGGAAAAAATGGTCAGCACAACGTAAAAAAAACAAAAAGAAAATAAAATGGTCAGCACAAAATAAAAAAAGGGAAAAAATCGGTCAGCACAACCTAAAAAAACAAAAAAATTGGAAAAAATTGATCAGCAAAAAAAATGGTCAGCACAACGTAAAAAAAGGGAAAAAACCGATCAGCACAACGTAAAAAAAGGGGGACTAGTCAGGCAAAAAAAACGGTCAGCAGAACCTAAAAAAACAAAAAAACTGGAAAAAACCGGTCAGCCAAAAAAACTGGTCAGCACAACCGAAAAAAACAAAAAAAAACTGGAAAAAAACCTGTCAGCACAAAAAAAAACGGTCAGCAAAAACTAAAAAAACTGGAAAAAAACTGGTCAGCACAAAAAAAACGGTTAGCACAACCTAAAAAAAGGGGGGACCGGTTAGCAAAAAAAAACTGGTCAGCACAACCTAAAAAAACAAAAAAACTGAGAAAAATCCGTCAGAAAAAAGACTGGTCAGCACAACCTAAAAAACAAAAAAACTGGAAAAAAACCGGTCAGCAAGAAATGAAAAAAAATCGGTCAGTAAAAAAAACTAGAAAAAAACCAGTCAAAAAAATAAAAAAAACCGGTAGAAAAAACAAAAAAAAACAAAAAAATAAATAAAATGAAAAAAATAAAACAAAAAAATCGGTCAGCACAACATAAAAAAGGGAAAAAAATCGGTCAACACACGTAAAAAAAAGAGTTAGCACAACGTAAAAAAAAGGGAAAAAAACCGGTCAACACAACGTAAAAAAAAGGGGGGACCGGTCAGCAAAAAAAACAAAAAAAACGGTCAGCACAACCTAAAAAAACAAAAAAACTGGAAAAAAAACCGGTCTACAAAAAAAACCAGTCAACACAACCTAAAAAACAAAAAAACTGGAAAAAACCGGCCAGCACAAAAAAAAACCGGTCAGCACAACGTAAAAAAAAGGTAAAAAAATCGGTCAGCACAACAAAAAAAGGAAGGGACCGGTCAGCAAAAAAAAAAAACCGGTCAGCACAACCTAAAAAAATAAAAAAATTGGAAAAAATGGTATAAAAAACCGGTCAGCACAACCTAAAAAAACAAAAAAATTGGAAAAAAATCAGTCAGCACAAAAAAAACCGGTCAGCACAACCTAAAAAAACTGGAAAAAATCCAGTCAGCACAAAAAAAATCGGTCAGCACAACCTAAAAAAACAAAAAAACTTGAAAAAAACCGGTCAGCACAAAAAAACGGTGAGCACAACTTAAAAAAAAGGAAAAAATCGGTCAGCACAACATAAAAAAAAGGGGGGACCGGTCAGCCAAAAAAAATTCGGTCAGTGCAACCTAAAAAAACAAAAAAACTAGAAAAAAATCGGTTGGAAAAAAACTGGTCTACACAACGTAAAAAAAAGCTCAGCACAATGTAAAAAAAAAGGGGGGACCGGTCAGCAAAAAAAAGGTCAACACAACCTAAAAAAACAAAAAACTTGGAAAAAAACCGGTCAGCACAACGTAAAAAAATAGAAAAAAACTGGTCAGCACAACGTAAAAAAAAGAAAAAAACCGGTCAGCACAACCTAAAAAAACAAGAAAACTGGAAAAAAACGGTCAGCACAACGTAAAAAAAGGAAAAAAACCGGTCAGCACAACGTAAAAAAAAGGGGGGACCGGTCAGCAAAATAAAAACCGATCAGCACAACATAAAAAAACAAAAATACTGGAAAAAAATTGGTCCGAAAAAAAAAACGGTCTACACAACGTAAACAAACGATAAGCAAAACGTAGAAAAAAGGGAAAAAATCGGTCAGCACAATGTAAAAAAAGGGGGGACCGGTCAGCAAAAAAACGGTCAGCACAACCTAAAAAAACAAAAAAATTGAAAAAAAACCGGTCAGGACAACATAAAAAAAGGAAAAAAAACAGTCAGCATAACTTAAAAAAATAGAAAAAAACCGGTCAGCACAACCTAAAAAACAAAAAAAACTGGAAAAAAACCAAGTCAACAAAAAAAACATAAAAAAACGGGTCAGCAAAAAAAACGGTCAGCACAACGTAAAAAAAAACCGGTCAGCATAACGTAAAAAAAGGGGAAAAAATCGGTCAGCACAACGTAAAAAAAACAAAAAGAAAATAAAATGGTCAGCATAACATAAAAAAAGGGAAAAAACCGGTCAGCACAACCTAAAAAAACAAAAAAATTGGAAAAAATCGATCAGCAAAAAAAATGGTCAGCACAACGTAAAAAAAGGGAAAAAACCGGTCAGCACAACGTAAAAAAAGGGGGACTGGTCAGGCAACAAAAAAACGGTCAGCACAACCTAAAAAAACAAAAAAACTGGAAAAAAAACCGGTCAGCCAAAAAAAACTGGTCAGCACAACCGAAAAAAAAAACTGGAAAAAAACCGGTCAGCACAAAAAAAAGGTTAGCAAAACCTAAAAAAACTGGAAAAAAACTGGTCAGCACAAAAAAAATGGTTAGCACAACCTAAAAAAAAGGGGGACCGGTTAGCAAAAAAAAAACTGGTCAGCACAACCTAAAAAAACAAAAAAACTGAGAAAAACCGGCCAGAAAAAAAGACTGGTCAGCACAACCTAAAAAACAAAAAAACTGGAAAAAAACCGGTCAGCAAAAAATGAAAAAAAACCGGTCAGTAAAAAAAACTAGAAAAAAACCAGTCAAAAAAATAAAAAAATCGGTAGAAAAAACGAAAAAAACAAAAAAATAAAAAAACGAAAAAAACAAAACAAAAAACTGGTCAGCACAACATAAAAAAGGGGAAAAAATCGGTCAACACACTGTAAAAAAAATGGTCAACACACGTAAAAAAAACAGTTAGCACAACGTAAAAAAAGGAAAAAAAACCGGTCAACACAACGTAAAAAAAAAGGGGGACCGGTCAGCAAAAAAAACAAAAAAACAGTCAGCACAACCTAAAAAAACAAAAAAACTGGAAAAAAACCGGTCTACAAAAAAACCGGTCAGCACAACCTAAAAAACAAAAAAACTGGAAAAAAACCGGCCAGCACAAAAAAACCGGTCAGCACAACGTAAAAAAAAGGTAAAAAAATTGGTCAGCACAACAAAAAAAGGAGGGGACCGGTCAGCAAAAAAAAAACCGGTCAGCACAACCTAAAAAAATAAAAATTTGGAAAAAAATGGTATAAAAAACCGATCAGCACAACCTAAAAAAAACTGGAAAAAATCTGGTCAGCACAAAAAAAATCGGTCAGCACAACCTAAAAAAACAAAAAAACTTGAAAAAAACCGGTCAGCACAAAAAAACGGTGAGCACAACTTAAAAAAAAGGAAAAAATCGGTCAGCACAACATAAAAAAAAGGGGGGACCGGTCAGCCAAAAAAAAATCGGTCAGCGCAACCTAAAAAAACAAAAAAATAGAAAAAATCGGTCGAAAAAAACTGGTCTACACAACGTAAAAAAAAGGTCAGCACAATGTAAAAAAAAGGGGGGACCGGTCAGCAAAAAAAAAAGGTCAGCACAACCTAAAAAAACAAAAAACTTGGAAAAAACCGGTCAGCACAACGTAAAAAAAATAGAAAAAAAAACTGGTCAGCACAACGTAAAAAAAAAAGAAAAAAACCGGTCAGCACAACCTAAAAAAACAAAAAAACTGGAAAAAACGGTCAGCACAACGTAAAAAAAGGGAAAAAACTGGTCAGCACAACGTAAAAAAAAGGGGGGACCGGTCAGCAAAATAAAAACCGATCAGCACAACCTAAAAAACAAAAAAATGGAAAAAAAATTGGTCAGAAAAAAAAACGGCCCACACAACGTAAACAAACGATAAGCAAAACGTAGAAAAAAGGGAAAAAATCGGTCAGCACAACATAAAAAAAAGGGGGGACCGGTCAGCAAAAAAAACGGTCAGCACAACCTAAAAAAACAAAAAAACTGGAAAAAAACCGGTCAGCACAACATAAAAAAAGGAAAAAAAAACCAGTCAGCATAACGTAAAAAATAGAAAAAAACCGGTCAGCACAACCTAAAAAAACAAAAAAAACTGGAAAAAAACCAAGTAAAAAAAAAGCATAAAAAAACAGGTTAGCAAAAAAAAAATGGTTAGCACAACGTCAAAAAAAACCGGTCAGCATAACGTAAAAAAGGGGAAAAAATCGGTCAGCACAACGTAAAAAAAACAAAAAGAAAATAAAATGGTCAGCACAACATAAAAAAGGGAAAAAACCGGTCAGCACAACATAAAAAAAATTGGAAAAAATCGATGAACAAAAAAAATCTTCAGCACAACGTAAAAAAAAGGGAAAAAAGACCGGTCAGCACAACGTAAAAAAAAAGGGGGACCGGTCAGCAAAAAAACGGTCAGCACAACCTAAAAAACAAAAAAACTGGAAAAAAACTGGTCAGCACAACCGAAAAAAACAAAAAAAACTGGAAAAAAACTGGTCAGCACAAAAAAAAAACGGTTAGCACAACCTAAAAAAAGCGGGGACCGGTTAGCAAAAAAAATCGGTCAGCACAACCTAAAAAAACAAAAAAACTAAAAAAAACCGGTCAAAAAAAAGACTGGTAAGTACAACCTAAAAAACAAAAAAACTGGACAAAAACCGGTCAGCAAAAAATGAAAAAAATCCGGTCAGAAAAAAAACTAGAAAAAAAACCAGTCAAAAAAAATAAAAAAACCGATAAAAAAACAAAAAAAAAACAATAAAACAAAAAAATACAAAAAATGAAAAAAACAAAAAAAACAAAACAAAAAAACCAGTCAGCACAACATAAAAAAGGGAAAAAAAACCGGTCAACACACTGTAAAAAAATGGTCAACACAAACGTAAAAAAACAGTTAGCACAAGGTAAAAAAAGGGAAAAAAACCGGTCAACACAACGTAAAAAAAAAGGGGGGACTGGTCAGCAAAAAAAAAACAAAAAAAACGGTCAGCACAACCTAAAAAAATAAAAAACTGGAAAAAAAACCGGTCTACAAAAAAAATCCGGTCAGCACAACCTAAAAAAACAAAAAAACTTGAAAAAAACCGGCCAGCACAAAAAAAATCGGTCAGAACAAAAAACTGGAAAAAAACCGGTCAGCACAACGTAAAAAAAGGTAAAAAAATCGGTCAGCACAACATAAAAAAAAGGAAGGGACTGGACAGCAAAAAAAAAAAAACTGGTCAGCACAACCTAAAAAAACAAAATAATTGGAAAAAACGGTAAAAAAAACTGGTCAGCACAACCTAAAAAAACAAAAAAACTGGAAAAAAACCGGTCAGCACAAAAAAAACCAGTCAGCACAACCTAAAAAAACAAAAAACTGGAAAAAATTCGGTCAGCACAAAAAAAATCGGTAAGCACAACCTAAAAAAACAAAAAAAACTTGAAAAAAACCGGTCATCAGAAAAAAAAACGGTCAGCACAACGTAAAAAAAATGGAAAAAAATCGGTCAGCGCAACCTAAAAAAACAAAAAAACTGGTAAAAAATCGGTCGGCAAAAAAAAATGGTCTACACAACGTAAAAAAAAGGTCAGCACAATGTAAAAAAAAGGGGGGACCGGTCAGCAAAAAAAAGGTCAGCACAACCTATAAAAACAAAAAACTTGGAAGAAACCGGTCAGCACAACGTTAAAAAATAGAAAAAATCGGTCAGCACAACGTAAAAAAAAAGAAAAAACCGGTCAGCACAACCTAAAAAAACAAAAAAATTGAAAAAACCAGTCAGCAAAAAAAATGGTAAGCACAACGTAAAAAAAAACCGGTCAGCATAACGTAAAAAGGTAAAAATAACCGGTCAGCACAACGTATAAAAAACAAAAAGCAAAAAAAAATGGTCAGCACAATGTAAAAAAAGGGAAAAACCGGTCAGCACAACCTAAAAAAAAAAGGAAAAATCGGTCAGCAAAAAAAAAATGGTCAGCACGACGTAAAAAAAGGGAAAAAATCGGTCAGCACAGCGTAAAAAAAATGGGGGGACCGGTCAACAAAAAAACGGTCAGCACAATTATAAAATAACTGGAAAAAAATAGGTCAGAACAAAATAAAATACGGTCAGCACAAAGTAAAAAAAAAAGGGAAAAATCGGTCAGCACAACATAAAAAAAGGGGGGACCGGTTAGCAAAAAAAACCGGTAAGCACAACCTAAAAACCAAAAAAACTGGAAAAAAACCGGTCAGCACAACCTAAAAAAACAAAAAACCTTCAAAAAAAACAGTCAGCAAAAAAAATAGAAACAAATCGGTCAGCAAAAAAAGTAAAAAAAACCGGTAAAAAAATAGAAAAAACCGGTAAAAAAACCGGTCAGCACAACGTAAAAAAAGGTAAAAAACGGTCAGCACAACCTAAAAAAACAAAAAAACTGGAAAAAAATCGGTCTGTAAAAAAAACGGTCAGCACAACCTAAAAAAAAACTGGAAAAAAATACCGGTCAGCACAAAAAAACCGGTCAGCACAACCTAAATAAACAAAAAACTGGAAAAAAACCGGTCAGCACAACGTAAAAAAAGGTAAAAAAATCGGTCAACACAACATAAAAAAAGGGGGGACCGGTCAGCAAAAAAAAAATCGGTCAGCACAACCTAAAAAAACAAAAAAATTGGAAAAAAACCGGTAAAAAAATCGGTCAGCACAACCAAAAGAAACAAAAAACTGGAAAAAAACCGGTCAGCACAAAAAAACCGGTCAGCACAACCTAAAAAAACAAAAAAACTGAAAAAAAATGGTCAGCACAACATAAAAAATATGGGGGACCACTCAGCAAAAAAAAATACCGGTCAACACAACCTAAAAAAACAAAAAAACTGGAAAAAATCGATCAGCAAAAAAAATGGTCTACACAACGTAAAAAAAATGATCAGCACAATGTAAAAAAAAGGGGGGACCGGTCAACAAAAAAAAAGGTCAGCACAACCTAAAAAAACAAAAACACTAGAAAAAAAACCGGTAAGCACAACGTAAAAAAATAGAAAAAAACCGGTCAGCACAACCTAAAAAAACAAAAAAACTGGAAAAAAACTGGTCAGCAATAAAAAACTAAAAAAACTGGTCCGCAAAAAAAAAACGGTAAGCACAACGTAAAAAAAACCGGTCAGCATAATGTAAAAAAGTGAAAAAACCGGTCAGCACAACGTAAAAAAAACAAAAAGCAAAAAAAATGGTCAGCACAATGTAAAAAAAGGGAAAAATCGGTCAGCACAACGTAAAAAAAAACTGGTCAGCAAAACCTAAAAAAACAAAAAAAAAACTTGAAAAAATCGGTCAACAAAAAAAATGGTCAGCACAACGTAAAAAAAGGGAAAAAACCGGTTAGCACAACGTAAAAAAAAAGGGGGGGACCGGTCAGCAAAAAAAACGGTCAGCACAACCTAAAAAAAACAAAAAAACTGGAAAAAAAACTGGTTAGCAAAAAAAACAGGTTAGCACAACCTAAAAAAACAAAAAAATTGGAAAAAAAACGGTCAGCACAACCTACAAAAAATGGAAAAAAACTAGTAAGCACAAAATAAAAAACGGTCAGCACAACGTAAAAAAAGGGAAAAAATTGGTCAGAACAACATAAAATAAGGGGGGACTGGTTAGCAAAAAAAAATGGTCAGCACAACCTAAAAAACAAAAAAATGGAAAAAAAACTGGTCAGAAAAAAACTTGTCAGCACAACCTAAAAAAACAAAAAAACTAGAAAAAAACCGGTCAGCAAAAAAAATAGAAACAAATCGGTCAGCAAAAAAAACTAGAAAAACCGGTAAAAAAATAGAAAAAAATCGGTAAAAAAAACAAAAAAAACAAAAAAATCGGTCAGCACAATGTAAAAAAATTGGAAAAACATAAAAAAATGGGTCAGCAAAAAAATTGTCAGCACAACGTAAAAAAAAACTGGTCCGCATAACGTAAAAAAAAAGGGGAAAAAATCGGTCAGCACAACGTAAAAAAAACAAAAAGAAAATAAAATGGTTAGCACAACGTAAAAAAAGGGAAAAAAACCGGTCAGCACAATGTAAAAAAAAAGTAAAAAATCGGTCAACACAACCTAAAAAATAAAAAAAACTGGAAAAAAACCGGTCAACAAAAAAACTAGAAAAAAACCGGTCAGCAAAAAAATGGTCAGCACAACGTTAAAAAAAACCGGTCAGCCTAACGTAAAAAAAGGGGAAAAAACCAGTCAGCACAACATAAACAAAAAACAAAAAGCAAAAATAAAAACAGTCAGCACAACGTAAAAAAAGGGAAAAAACCGGTCAGCACAACGTAAAAAAAAACCGATCAGCACAACCTAAAAAAAAAACTGGAAAAAATCGGTCAGAAAAAAAATGGTCAGCACAACGTAAAAAAAAGGGAAAAAAGCAGGTCAGCAGAACGTAAAAAAAAAAAGGGGACCGGTCAGCCAAAAAAAAAAGGTCAGCATAACCTAAAAAAAAAATGGAAAAAAACCGGTTAGCAAAAAAAAAAACTGGTCGGCACAACCTTAAAAACAAAAAAACTAGAAAAAAATCGGTGAGCAAAAAAAAATGATCTACACAACGTATAAAAAAAACCAGTCAGCACAACGTAAAAAAAGGGGGAAAAAACTGGTCAGCACGACGTAAAAAAAACAAAAAAAAACAAAAAAACAAAAAAACAAAAAAACAAAAAAATCGGTCAGCACAACATAAAAAAAACGGTCAGCACAACGTAAAAAAAGAGAAAAAAACCGGTCAGCGCAACGTAAAAAAGAGGGGGACCGGTCAGCAAAAAAAAACGGTCAGCACAAAAAAAATTGGTCAGCACAACCTAAAAAAACAAAAAAATTGGAAAAAAATTGGTCAACAAAAAAAAACCGGTCAGCACAATGTAAAAAAAAAAGGGGGACCAGTCAACAAAAAAAAAAGGTCAGAACAACCTAAAAAATAAAAAAATTTAAAAAAACCGGTCAGCACAACCTAAAAAAACAAAAAACTGGAAAAAAAAGTCAGCACAAAAAAAAAGGTCAGCATAACCTAAAAAAAACAAAAAAAATTAGAAAAAAAAACGGTCAGCACAAAAGAAAACAAAAAAACAGTTAGCACAACGTAAAAAAATGAAAAAACCGGTCAGCACAACCTAAAAAAAAACTGGAAAAAAAGGTCAAAAAAAAGAAAAGAAACCAGTCAGCACAACCTAAAAAAACAAAAAACTGGAAAAAAACTTGTCAGCAAAAAAAAATGAAAAAAATCGGTCAGCAAAACAAAACTAGAAAAAAACCAGTAAAAAAAAAGCGGTCAGTAGAACCTAAAAAAACAAAAAAACTGGAAAAAAATTGGTCTGCAAAAAACGGTCAGCACAACGTAAAAAAAGGGAAAAAACCGGTCAACACAACATAAAAAAAGGGGGGACCAGTCAGAAAAAAAACGGTCAGCACAACCTAAAAAAACAAAAAAACTGGGAAAAAACCGGCCTGCAAAAAAAACTGGTCAGCACAACATAAAAAAAAGGGAAAAAAACCGGTTAGCACAACGTAAAAAAAAACCAGTCAACACAACCTAAAAAAACTGGAAAAAAAGCGGTGAGCAAAAAACTAAAAAAACCGGTCAGCAAAAAAAATAAAAATAAAAAAACAATAACAAAAAAAACAGTCAGCACAACGTAAAATAAAAGGGGAGCAGGACCGGTCAGCAAAAAAAAACAAAAAACGGTCAGCGCAACAAAAAAACAAATAAACTGGAAAAAAATCGGTCAGCAAAAAAAACTGGTCAGCACTACCTAAAATATCCAAAAAATTGGAAAAAATACCGGTCAGCACAAAAACAAAACCGGTCAGCACAACCTAAAAAAAACAAAAAAACTGGAAAAAAATCGGTCAGCAAAAAAAAAACGGTCAGCACAACGTAAAAAAGGGAAAAAAAACCGGTCAGCACAACGTAAAAAAAGAAGGGGGGACCGGTCAGCAAAAAAAAAACCGATCAGCACAACCTAAAAAAACAAAAAAACTGGAAAAAAATGGTCTACACAACGTAAAAAAAACGATCAGCAAAACGTAGAAAAAAGGGAAAAAACCGGTCAGCACAACGTAAAAAAAAAGGGGGGACCGGTCAGCACAACCTAAAAAAACAAAAAAACTGGAAAAAAATCGGTCAGTACAACATAAAAAAAGGAAAAAAACCAGTCAGCATAACGTAAAAAAAATAGAAAAAAACCGGTCAGCACAACCTAAAAAAACAAAAAACTGGAAAAAAAAACCAAGTCAACAAAAAAAACATAAAAAAACGGGTTAGCAAAAAAAATGGTCAAAACAACGTAAAAAAAAACCGGTCAGCATAACATAAAAAAAGAGAAAAAACCGGTCAGCACAACGTAAAAAAAAAAACAAAAAGAAAAAAACGGTCAGCACAACGTAAAAAAAGGGAAAAAAACCGGTCAGCACAACGTAAAAAAAAAACCGGTCAGCACAACCTAAAAAAACAAAAAAAATGGAAAAAATCAGTCAGCAAAAAAAATGGTCAGCACAACCTTAAAAAAAGGGAAAAAAACCGGTCAGCACAACGTAAAAAAAAAGGGGGACTGGTCAGGCAAAAAAAACGGTCAGCACAACCTAGAAAAACAAAAAAACTGGAAAAAAACTGGTCAGCACAACCGAAAAAAACAAAAAAAAACTGGAAAAAACCGGTCAGCAAAACCTAAAAAAACTGGAAAAAAAACTGGTCAACACAAAAAAAACGGTCAGCACAACGTAAAAAAAGGAAAAAAATTGGTCAGCACAACGTAAAAAAAAGGGGGACCGGTTAGCAAAAAAAACCGGTCAGCACAACCTAAAAAAACAAAAAAAATTGAAAAAAACCGGTCAGAAAAAAAGACTGGTCAGCACAACCTAAAAAACAAAAAAATGGAAAAAACCGGTCAGCAAAAAATGAAAAAACCGGTCAGCAAAAAAACTAGAAAAAAACCGGTCAAGAAAATAAAAAAATCGGTAAAAAAACAAAAAAAACAAAAAAACAAAAAATACAAAAAAAAATACAAAAAAATGATAAAACAAAAAAAACAAAACAAAAAAAACCGGTCAGCACAACATAAAAAAGGGAAAAAAACGGTCAACACACTGTAAAAAAAATGGTCAACACAAACGTAAAAAAAACAGTTAGCACAACGTAAAAAAAAGAGAAAAAAACCGGTCAGCACAACGTAAAAAAAAGGGGGGACCGGTCAGCAAAAAAAACAAAAAAATGGTTAACACAACCTAAAAAAACAAAAAAACTGGAAAAAACGGTCTACAAAAAAAATCGGTCAGCACAACCTAAAAAAAGAAAAAAACTTGAAAACAAACTGGTCAGCACAAAAAAAAACCGATCAGCACAACATAAAAAAACAAAAAAACTGGAAAAAATCGGTCAGCAAAACGTAAAAAAAAGGTAAAAAAATCGGTCAGCACAACATAAAAAAAGGGGGGACCGGTCAGCAAAAAAAAACCGGTCAGCACAACCTAAAAAAAACAAAAAACTGGAAAAAACCGGTCAGCACAAAAAAAAACCGGTCAGCACAACCTAAAAAAACAAAAAAACTTGAAAAAAATCGGTCAGCACAAAAAAGACGGTCAGCACAACGTAAAAAGAAGGAAAAAAATCGGTCAGCAAAACATAAAAAAGGGGGGACCGGTCAGCAAAAAAAAAATCGGTCAGCGCAACCTAAAAAAACAAAAAAACTGGAAAAAAATCGGTCGGCAAAAAAAATGGTCTACACAACGTAAAAAAACGATCAACACAACGTAAAAAAAGGGAAAAAAATCGGTCAGAACAACGTAAAAAAAAGGGGGGACCGGTCAGCAAAAAAAATGGTCAGCACAACGTAAAAAAAAACTGGTCAGCACAACGTAAAAAAAGGAAAAAACTGGTCAGCACAACGTAAAAAAAAATGGTCAGCACAACCTAAAAAAATAAAAAAAACTAGAAAAAATTGGTCAGCAAAAAAAATGATCTACACAACGTATAAAAAAATCGGTAAACACAACGTAAAAAAAGGGGAAAAAACTGGTCAGCACAACATAAAAAAAACAAAAAATAAAAAAACAAAAATAAAACAAAAAAACAAAAAAACAAAAAAACCGGTCAGCACAACATAAAAAAAACGGTCAGCATAACGTAATAAAAGAGAAAAAAACCGGTCAGCACAACGTAAAAAAGAGGGTGGACCGGTCAGCAAAAAAAATGGTCAACACAAAAAAACCGTTAGCAAAACATAAAAAAAAATTGGAAAAAAATTGGTCAGCAAAAAAACCCGGTCAGCACAACTTAAAGAAAAAGGGGGACCGGTCAATAAAAAAAACGGTCAGCACAACCTATAAAACAAAAAAACTTAAAAAAACCGGTCAGCACAACCTAAAAAAACCAAAAAACTGGAAAAAACCAGTCAGCACAAAAAAAAAGGTCAGCGCAACGTAAAAAAAAGGGAAAAAACCGGTTAGCACAACGTAAAAAAAATGGAGGGACCGGTCAGCAAAAAAATCGGTCAGCACAACCTAAAAAAACAAAAAAAAACTGGAAATAAAGGGGTCAAAAAAAGAAAAAAAACCAGTCAGCACAACCTAAAAAAACAAAAAAACTGGAAAAAAAACTGGTCAGCAAAAAAAAGGAAAAAAATCGGCCAGCAAAACAAAACTAGAAAAAAACCAGTAAAAAAAACGGTCAGCACAACAAGAAAAAAAAACAAAAAAACAGGAAAAAAATCGGTCAGCAAAAAAAATAAAAATAAAAAAACAATAAAAAAAACAGTCAGCACAATGTAAAAAAATGGGAGGGGGACCGGTCAGCAAAAAAAACAAAAAACGGTCAGCACAACAAAAAAAACAAAAAAACTGGAAAAAAATCGGTCAGCAAAAAAAAAACGGTCAGCACAACCTAAAAAAACCAAAAAACTGGAAAAAATACCAGTCATCACAAAAACAAAACCGGTCAGCACAACCTAAAAAAAACAAAAAAACTGGAAAAAAATCGGTCAGCACAAAAAAAAATGGTCAGCACAACATAAAAAAGGGAAAAAAATCGGTCAGTACAACGTAAAAAGAAAGGGGGACCGGTCAGCAAGAAAAAAAACCGATCAGCACAACATAAAAAAACAAAAAAACTGGAAAAAAAATTGGTCAGCAAAAAAAATGGTCTACACAACGTAAAAAAAAGGATCAGCAAAACGTAGAAAAAAGGGAAAAAACCGGTCAGCACAACGTAAAAAGAAGGGGGACCGGTCAGAAAAAAACGGTCAGCAAAACCTAAAAAAACAAAAAACTGGAAAAAAACCGGTCAGCACAACATAAAAAAAGGAAAAAAAAACCAGTCAGCATAACGTAAAAAAAAATAGAAAAAAACCGGTCAGCATAACCTAAAGAAACAAAAAAACTGGAAAAAAACAAAGTCAACAAAAAAAACATAAAAAATGGGTCAGCAAAAAAAAAAACGGTCAGCACAACGTAAAAAAAAACGGTCAGCATAACGTAAAAAAAGGGGAAAAAACCGGTCAGCACAAACAAAAAAATACAAAAAGAAAAAAACAAACGGTCAGCACAACGTAAAAAAAGGGAAAAAACCGGTCAGCATAACGTAAAAAAAAAACCGGTCAGCACAACCTAAAAAAACAAAAAATTGGAAAAAATCGGTCAGCAAAAAAAATGGTCAGCACAACGTAAAAAGAGGGAAAAAACCGGTCAGCACAACGTAAAAAAAAGGGGGACCGGTCAGACAAAAAAAACGGTTAGCACAACCTAAAAAAACAAAAAAACTGGAAAAAACCGGTCAGCCAAAAAAACTGGTCAGCACAACCGAAAAAAACAAAAAAACTGGAAAAACACCGGTCAGCACAAAAAAACCGGTCAGCAAAACCTAAAAAAACTGGAAAAAAACTGGTCAGCACAAAAAAAAACGGTCAGCACAACGTAAAAAAAAGGGAAAAAACTGGTCAGCACAACGTAAAAAAAGGGGGGACCGGTTAGCAAAAAAAAAACCAGTCAGCACAACCTAAAAAAACAAAAAACTGAAAAAAATAGGTCAGAAAAAAAAGACTGGTCAGCACAACCTAAAAAACAAAAAAATTGGAAAAAAACCGGTCAGCAAAAAAAGAAAAAAACCGGTCAACAAAAAAACTAGAAAAAAAACCGGTCAAAAAAATAAAAAAAAACCGGTAAAAAACAAAGAAAAACAACAACAAAAAAACAAAAAAATAAAAAAAAATAAAAAAAAACAAAACAAAAAACAAAACAAAAAAACCGGTCAGCACAACATAAAAAAGGGAAAAAAATCGGTCAACACACTGTAAAAAAATGGTCAACACAAACGTAAAAAAAATAGTTAGCACAACGTAAAAAAAGGGAAAAAAACTGGTCAGCACAACGTAAAAAAAAGGGGGACCGGTCAGCAAAAAAAAGAAAACGGTCAGCACAATCTAAAAAAACAAAAAAATGGAAAAAAACCGGTCTACAAAAAAAAACCGGTCAGCACAACCTAAAGAAATAAAAAAACTGGAAAACAAACCGGTCAGCACAAAAAAAAACGATCAGCACAACCTAAAAGAACAAAAAAACTGGATAAAAACCGGGCAGCACAACGTAAAAAAAAGGTAAAAAATTGGTCAGCATAACATAAAAAAAAAGGGGGACCGGTCAGCAAAAAAAAATTGGTCAGCACAACCTAAAAAAACAAAAAAATTGGAAAAAAATGGTAAAAAAAACCGGTCAGCACAACCTAAAAAAACAGAAAAACAGGAAAAAAACTGGTCAGCACAAAAAAAACCGGTCAGCACAACCTAAAAAAATAAAAAACGGGAAAAAAACTGGTCAGCACAAAAAAAATCGGTCAGCACAACCTAAAAAAACAAAAAAACTTGAAAAAAACTGGTCAGCACAACGTAAAAAAAAGGAAAAAAATCGGTCAGCACAACATAAAAAAAAGGGGGGACCGGTTAGCAAAAAAAAAAACCGGTCAGCGCAACCTAAAAAAATAAAAAAATGGAAAAAATCGGTCGGCAAAAAAATGGTCTACACAACGTAAAAAAAATAATCAGCACAATGTAAAAAAAAGGGGGACCGGTCAGCAAAAAAAAGGTCAGCACAACCTAAAAAAACAAAAAACTTGGAAAAAAAACCGGTCAGCACAACGTAAAAAAAAGAAAAAAACCGGTCAGCACAACTTAAAAAAACAAAAATCTGGAAAAAAACCGGTCAGCAAAAAAAAAACAAAAAACAGGTCCGCAAAAAAAATGGAAAGCACAACGTAAAAAAAACCGGTCAGCATAACGTAAAAAAGTAAAAAATCGGTCAGCACAACATAAAAAAAAACAAAAAGAAAAAAATGGTCAGCACAATGTAAAAAAAGGGAAACACCGATCAGAAAAACGTAAAAAAAACTGGTCAGCACAACCTAAAAAAACAAAAAAACTGGAAAAAAACCGGTCAGCAAAAAAAAACTGGTTAGCACAACCTAAAAAACAAAAAAATTTGAAAAAAACCGGTCAGCACAAAAAACCGTTCAACACAACTTAAAAAACTGGAAAAAACAGGTTAGAACAAAATAAAAAACGGTCAGCACAACGTAAAAAAAGGGAAAAAATCGGTCAGCACAACATAAAAAAAAGGAGGGACCGGTTAGCAAAAAAAAAAACCGGTCAGCACAACCTAAAAAAACAAAAAAACTTGAAAAAAAACCAGTCAGCAAAAAAAAAGGAAACAAATCGGTCAGCAAAAAAACTAGAAAAAAACCGGTAAAAAAATAGAAAAAACCGGTAAAAAAAACAAAAAAACAAAAAAACCCGGTCAGCACAACGTAAAAAATGGTAAAAAGAAAAACGGTCAGCACAACCTAAAAAAACAAAAAAATGGAAAAAACCGGTCTGCAAAAAAACAAAAAAACTGGAAAAAAACCGGTCAGCACAAAAAAACCGGTCAGCAAAACCTAAAAAAACTGGAAAAAAACTGGTCAGCACAAAAAAAAACGGTCAGCACAACGTAAAAAAAAGGAAAAAAACCGGTCAGCACAACGTAAAAAAAAGGGGGGACCGGTTAGCAAAAAAAACCAGTAAGCACAACCTAAAAAAACAAAAAAACTGAAAAAAACCGGTCAGAAAAAAAGACTGGTCAGCACAACCTAAAAAACAAAAAAACTGGAAAAAAACCGGTCAGCAAAAAATGAAAAAAACAAAGAAAAACAACAACAAAAAAACAAAAAAAATACAAAAAATGCAAAAAAACAAAAAAACAAAAAAACAAAACAAAAAAAACCGGTCAGCACAACATAAAAAAGGGAAAAAACCGGTCAACACACTGTAAAAAAATGGTCAACACAAACGTAAAAAAAATAGTTAGCACAACGTAAAAAATGGGAAAAAAACTGGTCAGCACAACGTAAAAAAAAGGGGGACCGGTCAGCAAAAAAAACGGTCAGCACAATCTAAAAAAAACAAAAAAACTGGAAAAAAACCGGTCTACAAAAAAACCGGTCAGCACAACCTAAAAAAATAAAAAAACTGGAAAACAAACCGGTCAGCACAAAAAAAACCGATCAGCACAACCTAAAAAAACAAAAAAACTGGAAAAAAACCGGGCAGCACAACGTAAAAAAAGATAAAAAATTGGTCAGCATAACATAAAAAAAGGGGGGACCGGTCAGCAAAAAAAAATCGGTCAGCACAACCTAAAAAAACAGAAAAACAGGAAAAAAACCGGTCAGCACAAAAAAAACCGTTCAGCACAACCTAAAAAAATAAAAAACTGGAAAAACCCGGTCAGCACAAAAAAAATCGGTCAACACAACCTAAAAAAACAAAAAAACTTGAAAAAAAAAGGGTCAGCACAACGTAAAAAAAAGGAAAAAAATCGGTCAGCACAACATAAAAAAAAGGGGGGACCGGTTAGCAAAAAAAAAAACCGGTCAGCGCAACCTAAAAAAATAAAAAAACTGGAAAAAAATCGGTCGGCAAAAAAAATGGTCTACACAACGTAAAAAAATAATCAGCACAATGTAAAAAAAAGGGGGACCGGTCAGCAAAAAAAAAGGTCAGCACAACCTAAAAAAACAAAAAACTTGGAAAAAAAACCAGTCAGCACAACGTAAAAAAAAAACCGGTCAGCACAACTTAAAAAAACAAAAATCTGGAAAAAAACCGGTCAGTAAAAAAAACAAAAAACAGGTCTGCAAAAAAAATGGTAAGCACAACGTAAAAAAAACCAGTCAGCATAACGTAAAAAAGTAAAAAAACCGGTCAGCACAACATAAAAAAACAAAAAGAAAAAAATGGTCAGCACAATGTAAAAAAAGGGAAACACCGGTCAGCACAACGTAAAAAAAACCGGTCAGCACAACCTAAAAAAACAAAAAAAAATTGGAGAAAATCGGTCAGCAAAAAAAAACGGTCAGCACAACGTAAAAAAAAGGTAAAAAAACCAATCAGCACAATGTAAAAAAAAGGGGGGACCGGTCAGCAAAAAAAATGGTCAGCAAAACCTAAAAAAATAAAAAAACTGGAAAAAAACCGGTCAGCAAAAAAAACTGGTCAGCACAACCTAAAAAACAAAAAAATTGGAAAAAAACCGTCAGCACAAAAAACCGTTCAGCACAACTTAAAAAACTGGAAAAAACAGGTCAGAACAAAATAAAAAACGGTCAGCACAACGTAAAAAAAGGGAAAAAATCGGTCAGCACAACATAAAAAAAAGGAGGGACCGGTTAGCAAAAAAAACCGGTCAGCACAACCTAAAAAACAAAAAAAACTGGAAAAAAACGTGTCAGAAAAAAAATCGGTCAGCACAACCTAAAAAAACAAAAAAACTTGAAAAAAAACCAGTCAGCAAAAAAAAAGAAACAAATCGGTCAGCACAACTTAAAAAAACAAAAAAACAGAAAAAAACCGGTTAGCAAAAAAATGAAAAAACCGGTCAGCCAAAAAAAACTAGTAAAAAACTTGTCAAAAAATAGAAAAAAACAAAAAGAAAAAGAAAAAGCAAAAAAAACCAAAAAACAAAAAAAATCGGCCAGCACAACGTAAAAAAAGGGAAAAAACCGGTCAGCACACTTTAAAAAAAATGGTCAGCACAAACGTAAAAAAAACAATCAGCACAACGTAAAATAAAGGGAAAAAACCGATCAGCACAACGTAAAAAAAAAAGGGGGGACCGGTCAGCAAAACAAAAAACGGTCAGCACAACCTAAAAAAACAAAAAAACGGAAAAAAATAGTCAGCACAATGTAAAAACAACGGTCAAAACAACCTAAAAAAATGGAAAAAAACCGGTGAGCAAAAAAAAGTAAAAAACCGGTCAGCAAAAAAAATAAAAATAAAAAAACAATAAAAAAAACAGTCAGCACAATGTAAAAAAATGGGAGGGGGACCGGTCAGCAAAAAAAACAAAAAACGATCAGCACAACAAAAAAAACAAAAAAACTGGAAAAAAATCGGTCAGCAAAAAAAAAACGGTCAGCACAACCTAAAAAAACCAAAAAACTGGAAAAAATACCAGTCATCACAAAAACAAAACCGGTCAGCACAACCTAAAAAAAACAAAAAAACTGGAAAAAAATCGGTCAGCACAAAAAAAAAATGGTCAGCACAACATAAAAAAGGGAAAAAAATCGGTCAGTACAACGTAAAAAGAAAGGGGGACCGGTCAGCAAGAAAAAAAACCGATCAGCACAACATAAAAAAACAAAAAAACTGGAAAAAAAATTGGTCAGCAAAAAAAATGGTCTACACAACGTAAAAAAAAGGATCAGCAAAACGTAGAAAAAAGGGAAAAAACCGGTCAGCACAACGTAAAAAGAAGGGGGACCGGTCAGAAAAAAACGGTCAGCAAAACCTAAAAAAACAAAAAACTGGAAAAAAAACCGGTCAGCACAACATAAAAAAAGGAAAAAAAAACCAGTCAGCATAACGTAAAAAAAAATAGAAAAAAACCGGTCAGCATAACCTAAAGAAACAAAAAAAACTGGAAAAAAACAAAGTCAACAAAAAAAACATAAAAAATGGGTCAGCAAAAAAAAAAACGGTCAGCACAACGTAAAAAAAAACGGTCAGCATAACGTAAAAAAAGGGGAAAAAACCGGTCAGCACAAACAAAAAAATACAAAAAGAAAAAAACAAACGGTCAGCACAACGTAAAAAAAGGGAAAAAACCGGTCAGCATAACGTAAAAAAAAAACCGGTCAGCACAACCTAAAAAAACAAAAAATTGGAAAAAATCGGTCAGCAAAAAAAATGGTCAGCACAACGTAAAAAGAGGGAAAAACCGGTCAGCACAACGTAAAAAAAAGGGGGGACCGGTCAGACAAAAAAAACGGTTAGCACAACCTAAAAAAACAAAAAAACTGGAAAAAACCGGTCAGCCAAAAAAACTGGTCAGCACAACCGAAAAAAACAAAAAAACTGGAAAAACACCGGTCAGCACAAAAAAACCGGTCAGCAAAACCTAAAAAAACTGGAAAAAAACTGGTCAGCACAAAAAAAACGGTCAGCACAACGTAAAAAAAAGGGAAAAAACTGGTCAGCACAACGTAAAAAAAAGGGGGGACCGGTTAGCAAAAAAAAACCAGTCAGCACAACCTAAAAAAACAAAAAAACTGAAAAAAATAGGTCAGAAAAAAAAGACTGGTCAGCACAACCTAAAAAACAAAAAAATTGGAAAAAAACCGGTCAGCAAAAAAAGAAAAAAACCGGTCAACAAAAAAACTAGAAAAAAACCGGTCAAAAAAATAAAAAAAACCGGTAAAAAACAAAGAAAAACAACAACAAAAAAACAAAAAAATACAAAAAAATAAAAAAAAAAACAAAACAAAAAAACAAAACAAAAAACCGGTCAGCACAACATAAAAAAGGGAAAAAAATCGGTCAACACACTGTAAAAAAATGGTCAACACAAACGTAAAAAAATAGTTAGCACAACGTAAAAAAAGGGAAAAAAACTGGTCAGCACAACGTAAAAAAAAGGGGGGACCAGTCAGCAAAAAAAAGAAAACGGTCAGCACAATCTAAAAAAACAAAAAAATGGAAAAAAACCGGTCTACAAAAAAAAACCGGTCAGCACAACCTAAAGAAATAAAAAAACTGGAAAACAAACCGGTCAGCACAAAAAAAAACGATCAGCACAACCTAAAAGAACAAAAAAACTGGAAAAAAACCGGGCAGCACAACGTAAAAAAAAGGTAAAAATTGGTCAGCATAACATAAAAAAAAAGGGGGGACCGGTCAGCAAAAAAAATTGGTCAGCACAACCTAAAAAAACAAAAAATTGGAAAAAAATGGTAAAAAAACCGGTCAGCACAACCTAAAAAAACAGAAAAACAGGAAAAAAACTGGTCAGCACAAAAAAAACCGGTCAGCACAACCTAAAAAAATAAAAAACGGGAAAAAAACCGGTCAGCACAAAAAAAATCGGTCAGCACAACCTAAAAAAACAAAAAAACTTGAAAAAAACTGGTCAGCACAACGTAAAAAAAAGGAAAAAAATCGGTCAGCACAACATAAAAAAAAGGGGGGACCGGTTAGCAAAAAAAAAACCGGTCAGCGCAACCTAAAAAAATAAAAAAATGGAAAAAATCGGTCGGCAAAAAAATGGTCTACACAACGTAAAAAAAATAATCAGCACAATGTAAAAAAAAGGGGGACCGGTCAGCAAAAAAAAGGTCAGCACAACCTAAAAAAACAAAAAACTTGGAAAAAAAACCGGTCAGCACAACGTAAAAAAAGAAAAAAACCGGTCAGCACAACTTAAAAAAACAAAAATCTGGAAAAAAACCGGTCAGCAAAAAAAAAAAAAAAACAGGTCCGCAAAAAAAATGGAAAGCACAACGTAAAAAAAACCGGTCAGCATAACGTAAAAAAGTAAAAAATCGGTCAGCACAACATAAAAAAAAACAAAAAGAAAAAAATGGTCAGCACAATGTAAAAAAAGGGAAACACCGGTCAGAAAAACGTAAAAAAAACTGGTCAGCACAACCTAAAAAAACAAAAAAACTGGAAAAAAACCGGTCAGCAAAAAAAAACTGGTTAGCACAACCTAAAAAACAAAAAAATTGGAAAAAAACCGGTCAGCACAAAAAACCGTTCAACACAACTTAAAAAACTGGAAAAAACAGGTTAGAACAAAATAAAAAACGGTCAGCACAACGTAAAAAAAGGGAAAAAATCGGTCAGCACAACATAAAAAAAAGGAGGGACCGGTTAGCAAAAAAAAAAACCGGTCAGCACAACCTAAAAAAACAAAAAAACTTGAAAAAAAACCAGTCAGCAAAAAAAAAGGAAACAAATCGGTCAGCAAAAAAACTAGAAAAAAACCGGTAAAAAAATAGAAAAAAACCGGTAAAAAAAACAAAAAAACAAAAAAACCCGGTCAGCACAACGTAAAAAATGGTAAAAAGAAAAACGGTCAGCACAACCTAAAAAAACAAAAAAATGGAAAAAACCGGTCTGCAAAAAAACAAAAAAACTGGAAAAAAACCGGTCAGCACAAAAAAACCGGTCAGCAAAACCTAAAAAAAACTGGAAAAAAACTGGTCAGCACAAAAAAAACGGTCAGCACAACGTAAAAAAAAGGAAAAAAAACCGGTCAGCACAACGTAAAAAAAGGGGGGACCGGTTAGCAAAAAAAACCAGTCAGCTCAACCTAAAAAAACAAAAAAACTGAAAAAAACCGGTCAGAAAAAAAGACTGGTCAGCACAACCTAAAAAACAAAAAAACTGGAAAAAAACCGGTCAGCAAAAAATGAAAAAAACAAAGAAAAACAACAACAAAAAAACAAAAAAAAAATACAAAAAATGCAAAAAAACAAAAAAACAAAAAAACAAAACAAAAAAAACCGGTCAGCACAACATAAAAAAGGGAAAAAACCGGTCAACACACTGTAAAAAAATGGTCAACACAAACGTAAAAAAAATAGTTAGCACAACGTAAAAAATGGGAAAAAAACTGGTCAGCACAACGTAAAAAAAAGGGGGACCGGTCAGCAAAAAAAACGGTCAGCACAATCTAAAAAAAACAAAAAAACTGGAAAAAAACCGGTCTACAAAAAAACCGGTCAGCACAACCTAAAAAAATAAAAAAACTGGAAAACAAACCGGTCAGCACAAAAAAAACCGATCAGCACAACCTAAAAAAACAAAAAAACTGGAAAAAAAACCGGGCAGCACAACGTAAAAAAAGATAAAAAATTGGTCAGCATAACATAAAAAAAGGGGGGACCGGTCAGCAAAAAAAAATCGGTCAGCACAACCTAAAAAAACAAAAAAATTGGAAAAAATGGTAAAAAAACCGGTCAGCACAACCTAAAAAAACAGAAAAACAGGAAAAAAACCGGTCAGCACAAAAAAAACCGTTCAGCACAACCTAAAAAAATAAAAAACTGGAAAAAACCGGTCAGCACAAAAAAAATCGGTCAGCACAACCTAAAAAAACAAAAAAACTTGAAAAAAACCGGTCAGCACAAAAAAAAGGGTCAGCACAACGTAAAAAAAAGGAAAAAAATCGGTCAGCACAACATAAAAAAAAGGGGGGACCGGTTAGCAAAAAAAAAAACCGGTCAGCGCAACCTAAAAAAATAAAAAAACTGGAAAAAAATCGGTCGGCAAAAAAAATGGTCTACACAACGTAAAAAAATAATCAGCACAATGTAAAAGAAAGGGGGACCGGTCAGCAAAAAAAAAGGTCAGCACAACCTAAAAAAACAAAAAACTTGGAAAAAAAACCAGTCAGCACAACGTAAAAAAAAAACCGGTCAGCACAACTTAAAAAAACAAAAATCTGGAAAAAAACCGGTCAGTAAAAAAAACAAAAACAGGTCTGCAAAAAAAATGGTAAGCACAACGTAAAAAAAACCAGTCAGCATAACGTAAAAAAGTAAAAAAACCGGTCAGCACAACATAAAAAAAACAAAAAGAAAAAAATGGTCAGCACAATGTAAAAAAAGGGAAACACCGGTCAGCACAACCTAAAAAAACAAAAAAAATTGGAGAAAATCGGTCAGCAAAAAAAAAACGGTCAGCACAACGTAAAAAAAAGGTAAAAAACCAATCAGCACAATGTAAAAAAAAGGGGGGACCGGTCAGCAAAAAAAATGGTCAGCAAAACCTAAAAAAATAAAAAAACTGGAAAAAAACCGGTCAGCAAAAAAAACTGGTCAGCACAACCTAAAAAACAAAAAATTGGAAAAAAACCGTCAGCACAAAAAACCGTTCAGCACAACTTAAAAAACTGGAAAAAACAGGTCAGAACAAAATAAAAAACGGTCAGCACAACGTAAAAAAAGGGAAAAAATCGGTCAGCACAACATAAAAAAAAGGAGGGACCGGTTAGCAAAAAAAACCGGTCAGCACAACCTAAAAAACAAAAAAAACTGGAAAAAAACGTGTCAGAAAAAAATCGGTCAGCACAACCTAAAAAAACAAAAAACTTGAAAAAAAACCAGTCAGCAAAAAAAAAAGAAACAAATCGGTCAGCACAACTTAAAAAAACAAAAAAACAGAAAAAAACCGGTTAGCAAAAAAATGAAAAAACCGGTCAGCCAAAAAAAACTAGTAAAAAACTTGTCAAAAAATAGAAAAAAACAAAAAGAAAAAGAAAAAGCAAAAAAAACCAAAAAACAAAAAAAATCGGCCAGCACAACGTAAAAAAAGGGAAAAAACCGGTCAGCACACTTTAAAAAAAATGGTCAGCACAAACGTAAAAAAAACAATCAGCACAACGTAAAATAAAGGGAAAAAACCGATCAGCACAACGTAAAAAAAAAAAGGGGACCGGTCAGCAAAACAAAAAACGGTCAGCACAACCTAAAAAAACAAAAAAACAGAAAAAATAGTCAGCACAACCTAAAAAAAACAAAAAACTGGAAAAAAATTGGTCAGCAAAAAAAAATGGTCAGCACAACGTAAAAAAAAGGAAAAAAACCGGTCAGCACAACGTAAAAAAAAGGGGGACCGGTCAGCAAAAAAAAACGGTCAGCACAACGTAAAAAAACAAAAAACTGGAAAAAAATTGGTCAGCAAAAAAAAAAATGGTCAGCACAACGTAAAAAAGGGGGGACCGGTCAGCAAAAAAAATGGTCAGCACAACCTAAAAAAACGAAAAAACCAGTCAGCAAAAAAAACCGGTGAACACAACCTAAAAAAATAAAAAAACTGGAAAAAACCGGTCAGCAAAAAAAACAAAAAAAAACTGTCAGCAAAACCTAAAAAAACAAAAAAATTGGAAAAAAACCAGTCAGCAAAAAAACCGGTCAGCACAACCTAAAAAACAAAAAAACTGGAGAAAAACCGGTCAGCACAAAAAAACCGGTCAGCACAACTTAAAAAAACAAAAAAACAGAAAAAAACCGGTTAGCAAAAAAATGAAAAAACCGGTCAGCCAAAAAAAACTAGTAAAAAACTTGTCAAAAAATAGAAAAAAAAAAAAGAAAAAGAATAAGCAAAAAAAAACCAAAAAACAAAAAAAATCGGTCAGCACAACGTAAAAAAAGGGAAAAAACCGGTCAGCACACTTTAAAAAAAATGGTCAGCACAAACGTAAAAAAAACAATCAGCACAACGTAAAATAAAGGGAAAAAACCGATCAGCACAACGTAAAAAAAAAAAGGGGGACCGGTCAGCAAAACAAAAAACGGTCAGCACAACCTAAAAAAACAAAAAAACTGAAAAAAATAGTCAGCACAACCTAAAAAAACAAAAAAACTGGAAAAAAATTGGTCAGCAAAAAAAATGGTCAGCACAACGTAAAAAAAAGGAAAAAAACCGGTCAGCACAACGTAAAAAAAAGGGGGACCGGTCAGCAAAAAAAAACGGTCAGCACAACGTAAAAAAACAAAAAACTGGAAAAAAATTGGTCAGCAAAAAAAAAATGGTCAGCACAACGTAAAAAAGGGGGGACCGGTCAGCAAAAAAAAATGGTCAGCACAACCTAAAAAAACGAAAAAACCAGTCAGCAAAAAAAACCGGTGAACACAACCTAAAAAAATAAAAAAACTGGAAAAAACCGGTCAGCAAAAAACAAAAAAAAACTGTCAGCAAAACCTAAAAAACAAAAAAATTGGAAAAAAACCAGTCAGCAAAAAAACCGGTCAGCACAACCTAAAAAACAAAAAAACTGGAGAAAAACCGGTCAGCACAAAAAAACCGGTCAGCACAACTTAAAAAAACAAAAAAACAGAAAAAAAACCGGTTAGCAAAAAAATGAAAAAACCGGTCAGCCAAAAAAAACTAGTAAAAAACTTGTCAAAAAATAGAAAAAACAAAAAGAAAAAGAAAAAGCAAAAAAACCAAAAAACAAAAAAAATCGGTCAGCACAACGTAAAAAAAGGGAAAAAACCGGTCAGCACACTTTAAAAAAAATGGTCAGCACAAACGTAAAAAAAACAATCAGCACAACGTAAAATAAAGGGAAAAAACCGATCAGCACAACGTAAAAAAAAAAAGGGGGACCGGTCAGCAAAACAAAAAACGGTCAGCACAACCTAAAAAAACAAAAAAACTGAAAAAAATAGTCAGCACAACCTAAAAAAACAAAAAAACTGGAAAAAAATTGGTCAGCAAAAAAAATGGTCAGCACAACGTAAAAAAAAGGAAAAAAACCGGTCAGCACAACGTAAAAAAAAGGGGGACCGGTCAGCAAAAAAAAACGGTCAGCACAACGTAAAAAAACAAAAAACTGGAAAAAAATTGGTCAGCAAAAAAAAATGGTCAGCACAACGTAAAAAAGGGGGACCGGTCAGCAAAAAAAATGGTCAGCACAACCTAAAAAAATGAAAAAACCAGTCAGCAAAAAAACCGGTGAACACAACCTAAAAAAATAAAAAAACTGAAA